>NW_020448063.1:1182973-1616290 GCF_003343035.1 Apteryx rowi
TTCCCCAAGCTGCGTGCATTGGTGTACAAGCATTTCAGGGAGGTGATCGAGCATGCAGGTTTCCCAGGAGGGATACCAGAGGATCCTCCATAGCCACATCCCATGCGCACTTCCCTGGCTGCATTCACCTGTTGGAGGCATCCCGACTTGAGCAGTCTTTTGCCARCTACCCTGCCACTATAACTCTCCCCTTCCCCCATCTTTCCTAGTTTAAAGCCCTCCTTACCAGGTTGGCCAACCTGTTGGCAAAGTGATTTAGGACATTAAGGTACTTTTAAATTAACCAAGATGTCCATACCAAATGAGTATCAGCTGCCATGGAGTGGATGAATGGGACAGATCCAGAAAGGGAAGAGGTTGTGCCACATTCATTATGGGGATGTCTGGACCCGAGTTTCATCAGAGGAAGAGGGAAGGGAAGCTGAGCACAGCTAGTGACATTCTTGATGTTTTTGATAGGCAGTCTGGACACCAGACATCATTTTTACAACTAGTCCTATCAAACTCTTTCCAGTACTGCCTCAGTTGCAACTCAGGTGGAGGCAAACAGTTGCATGGGATAAAAGCGATGGTGACACTCTACTGTCTGTCCCACCCTTCTCTATTGCTAGAAGAGCTGACAAAAGCAAACCTATGCTCTTATCACATGTATCCCAATTCACTGTTTAGTATAGCGTCCTAAACCCATCTTCATTAATGACTTGATTCTGCTTTTATTGTATAAAGGCAATAATTTCTTACAGAGACACAGATGTGGAAATATCTACATCTATTGCTGCTCTATCTGTTGTAGTTTCTGGCAGAAGCCTTAAGTGCCATCATGCTTTAGTGATTAAAGAAACAAACTAATGCGCTCACACCTCTATTTCCTCATCTTGAAAATGTGGATAATAAAACTTGCTAAAGTCCTTTGTGTTTGCATATAAATACATCCTACCACCATTCCCTTCACTTTTCACACAACAGTCAAATCTAGCCTTTGTTGTCATGCAAGGTGTCAAGTGCTTAACAGCAGTAAGATTAAACAAAGCAATACTACATTCTGCATAGGTGCAAAAATCAGAAGTTCCACCATCTCCAATTAAAAGTGCTGCAGTACACTGGAAACAGCTGGAATACAGTACACCAGGTGGAGTTTGCCTAGAAACCAGGGGCATAGCTGTGTGACAGGGATAATGCCTGTCCTATTAAGCTTTGCAAGAACAGAGTGAATACTTTAAAAACAATATGTTGTATCATCATATTGTAATAGCTTTATCTAAACTTACACCAAAATGAGCCACAGGTAGGTTAATTATTGAAATCATTTGGGGAAAATTAACTTGATTTTAGAGTAAATACAGTCAGATTAATTGGGTCCTTTCTTAGTTTTCAGGGAAAGGCAAAGAAGAAGCAATGGAGAAGTAGATGAGACTTCTGATTTTAAAGATAGATTAGAAAAAGGGTTATCTCTAGCAGTTTTCTTTTTCTGTTGGCTTCTCTAGCAAGTTTCAAGTGCCTCACTTGAAACAGCCTATATATAAAGAATTGGAAAACACACCATGTCATGAAAGACTGAAGGGGGTCAAGCTATTTAGATTATCAAATAGAAGGTTAAGGAGTGAATCGATCCCAGGCTGTGAGTATCTACAGCAGGAGCAAAACTTTGATAATGAGTTCTTCAGTCTAGCACACAAAGATATAACAAAGATGTAAGAGCTGGAAAACAAAGCTATACAAATTCAGACTAGCTGCACAGTGAACATTTTTTACAGTGAGAAATTCATCATTGGAACAATTTAGCAATGATTGCAATGGATTCTCTGTCACTGTCATTATTAATAACATCTGATGAGATGACTTATTTTTTCCAAGAAGCTAGGTTGTTTTTCTCAGATACAAGGAAGTTCTATTTAGTGTGTATGGAAGAACTATAGTCACATTTTTGCTTTATCATCTATGAATAATTACATCAGATACCACTAAAATGTGGTATCATAAGGGTTTCCAGCAGCAAAATGAATTTATCACCTTACATACAGGTAATGGCATATTTTTCCTTGTCTTTCAGAGGACAGAAACATTTTCAGAAATCTTGAAATTAGTCATATTATATTTTAGAAAGAAACAGATATCCCTGAAGAAGTATAAAAGGAATGGGCACACTCACTTTTTCTCTTCAAGGACTACATGTAGCAAAGAGACCGCTGAACTCCAGTGTTTCCCACAAGAAATATATCACGTTTCTGTTTGTCACCCACAGCCAGCCCCATTCTGCAAAATAGCTATCTTAAATAGCAGAACCTGATTCTCCCTTCACATCTAAACCAACTGCAAGCCATGGGCTTTGGGCAGGAATGGCTAGGTGAAATTCTGTACTCCATATTATTCTGGTCAAGCTAGTAGCATCATGTCAATTCAACAGGCACATGAAAAGCCTGAAATAATGAAATAAATATAATGAAAATATAATGAAAAATAATGAAATAAATATAAAACACATCTACTCATTGAATATACATACCTTATGTATTTACAACTTCCTTTTTCTTCACTGTATAATTTTTCCCCTTCATTTACATCCCTAAATTTCCTTTTGAGTTTCAAAATACAATGTTACCTAAGGGAAACCAACATTGACAAAATGGTATGATGTCAAACTCCAGTGCCCTTCAGAAGTCAAACTCTAGAGCCCTTCATAGTTTCTCACCTGGGAAACTTTCTAATATGATAGTGATGATGTCTAAATCCCACTGGTCTGCCTAGACCTTTTTTTTTTTTTTTAATAATCTATTTTTATTTACTTCTGTACTTAATTTATTTAAATTCTGCCTTCTACATCAGAGCTTGCTGCATTTTATGTAAGCATAAATTTGAAAGGAAGAAAACACATGACATGAAATGGTACTATGCAAATGAATAACATTAATGCTAATGGCTTTTGTTGTCATTCTTTCCCTGACAGACTTATTCAGCTAAAAGTTGCACATTATAGGAACTGTATCTTTTAATATGGTTATAAAACTGCTATTGACCCTGCACCTCTCAAAGATTAGACCTGAAGGTATTTTGCTCTTCACTGCTATTTTCACCCTTCTTCTTTTTTTTGATTGTCAAAAAAAAAAAAATCAAGACATAAAATGACTACACTTTAAACTAGAAGTGCCTGAAAGGAAGGCTTCCCAAACAGGCTTAAAAGCTTGTCTCATGTTAAATCCCCATACATTTGTCTGCCTTGTATCGTGTTTGGTTAAGGTCTAATTATAGATTTTTTTTCAGGGAAGGAAAAAAAAAATAAGTGTGTAAGGTCTCAAAACCATCCGTACTTTGTAATGTGATGATCATGCCAAAATGAAGCTACGTTTTTTTTTGTTTTCTGATTACTGCTCCTAATGCAAAGGATTGCATTCATCTTTTTTCCTAAATCTTTTCTTCTGGATAAGAAAATAAAGAGTAGGTAAGTCTAGGAAGCAAAAATCCATGTGAGGTTGAAAAGATTATTTTCTCATCTCAAGGCTAAAATGGAGAAAAATATTTTTATGCATAACAACATCTCCAAACCATTTATTTTTATTTAAAGCATGTGATGCTGGAAAACTGGTCTATGTTATGTCTAGCCCGTAAGAAAAGTTCCATTGAATGATGAAACTCAGTGTAGATTTTTACCTGGAGCACTCCCCACACAGTCGATGGAAGTGCACAAAACGTAAATCAATGTTGATCTTAGCCCAAGAGCATTGGGTGAAGAATAATAGCAGACTATGGCTAGAAAAGAAATGAACTGCAGATCAGGTATGAGAGATTTCCTGCAGACTGTGCTTGTGCAGAGCTTTACCTTTAGCTCAAGAAATAGCCCATGTTCTTGAGAAGTAAATGGTCTCTCTTTCAGACCCACTGAGGATTTTTCAATATAAATTATTTTTAATTGGACATTTATTCTTGTATGGGACTGTAAGCAGGTACACATGACAGCCTCTGGTTGTATTTATATAGAAAATGTCACACTATAAATGATTTTTATTTCACAAGTGAAGAAAGAGTCAATAATTCATACATCATGTAACCACAGGCAAAATCCACAGGTATTTCTACACATACTAACTAAAACCTATCCATGGCATACTCTGCGCTGTATTTGAGAGCTTCATTTCACAGCTGATACTTTTTTGATACCTTAAAAAAAAAACAAAAAAACCACCTATAATTCCTTTATTCTTTCTCTGGTCATAAGCCTCTGGTCTTAAGCCTCCAATGCCATTTGTGAGACTTCATTTGCCACCACTCATGCTTACTAGTTTAAGATCACTTTTCAGTGACTGAGAGCTAAGTAATTTTCTAAAGATAGGTAAGTATTAGGGTTATTTTGAAATTAATAAATATAGTACTAATAAAGCAAGAATGAGATGTACATAAGAAGGCATTGCTTTAAAACATATAATTTATGTCCCTGATCCTGCAAACAAATGCATCATTATGAACAACTACTGTCAAACAACATAGTCTTGACAGTCTTTGCTTGCTTGGGTTGCAGATTTTGAGGAAGTGCTAGATTTTTTCCTATTTCCTGACAAGTACTTTTACAATGATGGCTAGACCATAGCCCTTTTTTGACTTAGTAATAAAACTAAACAAATAAATAATAGTAGTGATAGTATTTTCCTTCCAGATGAAATTGTTACATCTTGCTGTTCCAAAGGGGCGGGGGGGGGGGRGGTAAATCAGTTTATCATAGCATCTGAATCAATTTAGCTTAGCTACGTAATGAAAATGATAGGAAAAAAAAATCGGTGTACTTTTAAATGTCAACAAGATATACTTGCACAAAAATGTTCTCACCTTCAGTTGCTATGATAGTTTCTATTTTATACTGCTAAGTTCTTTAGTTTTTACAACAATCATTCTCATTAGGGAAAAAAAAAAAGTAACTGTAGAAACAGTATGTAATACCATAACAAGCATGTTGGGAATATGGATAACATAACAAATGTGCAGTCAGTGATCATTATTAGAAATAACGTTGTTGAAATAAAAAAAAAAAAAAAAAAAAAGAGTCTTGTTGGAAATTTGTAATAGTTCCTAATTTATATTGCTATCTAGATCTTTGCTAGCGTGCCCAACAGCGTATGTGCTGGAAGGACTTGGACTTGAGGATGCCAGTGAAATTAAGCACTGAAGAAACAAACTAGATCACAGAGGAAGTTGTGGCAGACTTCATGCTGTAAAATGAAGGGCCTAAGGGCCATATCCAGGCAAAAAGCTAGGGAAAAACTTCATTATAAGTATGGAAAGAGTACCCAGGAGGACTAAGGGACTAAGGGCAAATTAAAATTAAAAAAAAAACTTCGGTACATTAAAAACTACCTAGAAGTACTATCCTGAAATATCTTTGCTCAGTGGCCATCTAATGCTTAAAGTTCCAGAGGAGCATAAAAGTCCTAATTCTACACATCTCCACAACCAGAAGAAGGCAGCAGGACTGCTAATTCATGCATAACTCTTATAGGGTCCAGATATTTAGCCCTTCCTGGAATGCCATACTATAGGTATCTTTAGAGCACGTAGTACTGATCTTTCAGATTATGGTCATAGCAAAACGTAAGGGCGACTGTGTGGAGAGGTGATGACCACACTGGAATCTTAGAATACATATGCCAACAATAAAAAATAATCAAAATTAAGAAAAAAAAAGCCAGCATAGTAAAGGAACAGAACCAAAGGATAAAAAGTGTAATTCATGTTAAAATGAAAAAACATAATAAAGCCCTGACAAGTTAAATGTAAAACTGAAATAAAGCAGGCCATAAAATACTTTAGGGTGAAACTTGAGGAAGCTATAAAAGCTAATAATAAAAATGTTTTCAAACACATCAGAAGTAGGAAGACTGTTGAGTCCCTGGGGCCAGTAGATTATCACGGTACAAAAAGGAGCACTAAAGAAAGGTGAGACCACTGCAGAAAAGATAAGTGAATCTTTTCATCAGTGTTCACTATGGAAAAGGTCAGGAAGGTTCCCTCCTTCACAAGGAATGAGATGGAGGAACTATTACAAAAAGAAGTGTCAATGGAAGAGGTTTTAGCACAAATTAATAAATCAAAGAGTAACAATTGTCAGGACCAGGCAATTTGTGCAAGAATGAAGGAACTCCAGAATGAAGTTGCTGAGTTACCAGCTGTGGTATATAAACTTATTGCTTAAATCATGCTGTGGCAAGAGGAATAAAAGACTGCACTGAAGAGATACAACTCTTCAAAAAGGAATCCTCCAATGACTCAGGGTGCTAGTAAATTAGATATCCTACCAAAAAAATAGGTAGGAATTTTAATGAAGAGAATAGATGCATAGGTAAATATGGACTACTAGGTAAGAGTCCACATGACTTTTATAGGTAGAAATCTCACAAAATCTATCAGAATTCTTTGAAATCACTAATGAGCATTAATTGATATCATTTATTTGGATTTTCAGAAAGCTTTTGACAAGGTTACTTCCCAAAGATTCCTCCCAAAGAAGCTATGCTTTCCCAGGATAAGAGGGAAGGTTCCCTCACAGCCTAATAACTAATTAAAAGGTAAGAAATTCAGAATACATGGAGAATACATGGTCAGTTTGATTGATGGAGGGGTCTGTGCCAGAGATGGAGTTCCAGTGTATGGTCCAGTGATGGTTCATATATTTAATCAATAATATTTAATATTTAAGAACAGGCTTTAGTACCACTGGGCAGGCACATGTTCTTTCCCAACCTCAGGTGTGCAGGGCTAGGGTAGCAGACACGGGCTTTAAGATGCACCCTTTTTTGTCACCTACTGGCTAACAATAAGCAGATAAAGATTCAATAGATTTATTCAAGCTGACTCTCTGTTCAGAGAGCTGAACTGTTCCGGATTCTGTTCAGAGGACTATCTGCCCATTTCCAAGCTACTCTACAGGATCCCCTGTCTGATCTTCTTGATTTCACTCCAGGAGTGAAATAAAGGGCTTTAAACTTAGATAAATCACACCCTAGTTTTTCAGTGTGTAAGGTCTTTTCTTTGTGGAAAAGTTAACACAGGCAAGTATGCAATTTTAGGATACATTACTATTCCACAAATTCTTGATGTGGGCAATTTTAGCCCACACTAAGTTGAGTCAATAGGGCTTGAGCTTCACTGTATATGCCTCTACATAAAGAAAACAAAGCAAAACTAACAAAACTAACTAAAAAAAATCCTGGCTATTTCTCAGTAGCAGAAATCAATTGTTCACATGCAGAAAAGTATTTCTGCTCAGCAGCAAACTAATTCCAAATCTGAATTTCAGGAATAAATTTAATTTGGAAAATATTCCCCCAATTAGTAGTATATGTATTTTTGTTAATGAAATACCAAGTCTTCAAAGAACCTTTCCAATGTCTCTCCAATGTGCCAGCAAAACACTTAGCAATACTTAAAACATACAGGATGTTCTCTGTGACTTAGACTACAAATGTGCTTCCACATCTTTCACTCTCCACATGCAATTCAAAAAGCATAAACCCGTGCAATCTAAGTGAGCGATAATGAAATTAAAAATAATGCATGCACTTCTGCTAGATTTTTGAGGTTTTATTCTCCAATGCTTGACTACATTCTTCTCCTCTTCTCCCCTCTATTTCATCTGTTTTCTATTAAATGTATTCTTCGTTGGTCAGCTATATCAATGTCGTTTCAAACTCCTCCTACTCTGTATTCTCTTTTGATCTGTTTTTTTTGTCTTACTAAAACAAGATGCAACAATGAAAAAGCTTTGATGCACATTGATAGAAAGCTGCCATGGCTATTGATCAGTTAATTTGCAGAATTTCCTAGGGTCTTTTTACAATGAAATCCTGACAGTGTTCCCTGTTAATTTAATGATAAATGCATCTCCTGGGATAATACACAACTCAGTTTTCAACCTTAGTGTTTATTCTATTCAAAATGCAATTAGTATCAAGTTAACAAGCAGCACCATCAGATCTCAAAGGCAAACACCCTGTACCATACAGATAAACTCCCAGGAAAAGACAGTCAATTTTCATGAAGGGTAGGGAAAACATCCCTTGCATACTCCAGAAGAACAACTGAAAGAATAGAAAAAAATGCTTATTAAAAAGTCAGAGTAGGAATAGCATGCAGGTATTGGATTTGGATGTGCTCCTTCTAACCACTGTTCAAATATGCTTTAAGTGGAGAGGTATAGTCTGTTGCGAGACAAGTGTCTGGACTTGGCCATAGATTTTTTTAATTTATTCTTTCAGAGCTGCCACTATATAAATCTAATGTGAATATGGCATCCTGATGAAGAGAAAAATATCCCACGTATCTTCTTTTAGTCCTTACAAGCTGCTGATACACTGAATTTAGCACTAATAATCAGCATATACAATTACTGTGAAAAAAAAATATTATGGTTCCTAAAAGTGAAATACATCACAGTAAGCTAAATAAAGCTTTTGTTAGAGTCACTGTAATAAGCTGCTATAAATGATGGTAGAGAGGTGTTCGGGGGGCAATAGTTTGCTTAAGCATCATCACGTTTCTGACTTCTGGTGTTCAAGTGGCTTCTAACATTTACTATTTTAGAGTGTTGATTTGTTTTAGAGTATACCTATTCCTGCTCCCAACAAAATATTTTAAAATAAAAAATATTTTTCGGCATGTGGCACTCTGAACAACATCAGGATGCTAATTCAAACAAAAGTCTTAATTGCTCAGAGATGTGGGGCAATTAATTCACTCCTAGAAAGAGACATTTCTACCACTGACTAACTTTTATGTGGCTTTTGTTTCATAAGTCTGATTTCTCTTTACTGCCACATCACAAAACCTATCAGTGAAAGCTAGGAACGGTGATCTGGCTTGCAGCCTAAGTGAAGGGAGCAAGGATTTCACTGGTAAGGAAAAAACATCTCTGGGGTCCTTCATAGCATAAGAAAAAATTAAGGAAAGTTAAATGATTAAAACAGCAATTTTTTATACCCAGAGACATCCTCAAGACAAAAGCAAACAAATAAATCAGTCATTTTGTCAGGCCTTTGTTCTATGCCTTAATTACTTTATTTCATAAGCACAACTTAAAAAAAGGCAAATTATGACTCAACGGCCTGTAGATTGTGACTGGTAATTAACATGTTTACCAAAATTATGCATTCAGAAATATTTGTATAATAGTGAGATTTTGCTCTAAAGAAAATAAAAGCTTTAGTCTGCAGTAAACAACTCAGCTCAGATCTAATTAGGCAGTAAGCATGCAGAAACATTAGATGAAGAGTTTGGTTTCTTTCTTGGACAGGTCATTTTATTGCTCATGCTTTCCCTATTTATAACTGGATTTATTGTGACAATGTTTATTTTGCTCTGGGCTGTCCATGACAGTAGTTAAAAAGAAGTAAAAATTATCCCACTTACAATAGACTATAAATTGTAGTCAATAAATGCACTATATTCTTGCAGTTATATGACACTGTCTACAATAGTTAATAGTAAATCATGCATTTTGGGATGAGGCTTTCCATTAAAGATCAAAAAGGCTTAGAGTAAAAGAGGGAGATAACATTAAAAAAAACAAAAAGGAAAAAGAAAAGGCCTCTTGAACATTCTGTCTTGTTGAGGCCCAGCGACATAATGTAGCTTTGATTACAGGACAGAGTTCCATCCCAGCTGCAAAGTGTTTTTTTCTTAGTCATGCAAAGGATTAACTCATGTCTCTTGAGAGTGAAAGGACCAGGCTCCTCCTAGGCCCATTTCAGTCCTGTTTTAATTTTATTAGAGAATTTACATTGGATTTAAAGTTTTACACAAGGAAGTCCAGTGAAACCATAGAGGTAAATGTCTCCCCAAGATCATTTACTACAGCTTTGTTGGAGGACAGAATTTTGCCCTTCAAGTGGCTGCCACAACAATCAGTAACATTAGATAGAGCACATAACTCTCCAGCTCATTTTATATCACATTACCAAAATATGCCCTTTTAAATCCTCAATTATTTTTCCGTGACTAGGAAGATGAAAAAGGGATTACTGTGCACATATTGAGTTTAGTAAAGAGCACAAGGAAGCTTTCCAGTCCTAGGTTAATTCGTTATCTCTGTTATCTACTGTTTGCTATTTTACTTCGAGTAATGGCATATTTTATCTCTGCTTAATTCTTTTGTTTCAGAGCTTTCATCAAACATTAGGATACCACCCAAAGGAAGGGAAAAACACCCCCACCAAAAAATACACACAAACACCCCCACTCTACTCTCCAGGATGCAAAAGATTGTATGGTCCAGCAAATATCCGACAGCTTAAAATATTACCAGGCTGCCTATTTTTTTTATGATGAAAAACCTGCCAAGCAAATAACATTGTTTGCAAAAAAGATTACCTTGGTTTCCGCAATATCAGTTTTGTGTATTTGAACAACACTTGACATCAGTACTGTACTATATAGCACAGCCTTTTGAAAGCAAAAGTAAACACAACAATTCTTCTTTTTAATCATGTCATTAGTCTGGGAGAATGAAAGTAAGTACTATCCAGAAAGCAGTTATTTACTGTAGCACAATATGGCACAGCAAATAGCAAGTAACTAACCTCTTTACTGTCTATAATCAGTAAAACATGATGCCCAAGATGCATCAAGATAATGTTAAGGCTTCAATTTAAGCAAAAAGTGCCTTAATCCAAACGCCTTATGGTGGCAAAGACTTGTAGGTTTTCAATCCAAATGCTCAAGTATATGCAGTATAACATATGCAAAGGCCTCCCCCTCTGGCTATAAGTAATCTCAATGGTTTTATTTTTAAAGTAGTTCTGAATTGAATATATGTATTCTTAATGACAGCATAAAAGAATTTCAGTGAATCTAAGAAACGTAAGAAAGCAGGAAAAAAAGAAAATGTTTTTTAAACTCATGCACTGAAATTCTAATATAACCAAATTGCTAAATCAGTTTTGTTTCCAAGAGGTCTTGCAATACATTCCAGGCAGCAGTGGGACCACACAGATCTCAAAGTCACAGGAATCTGAAAGAAAATAGTCTAAAAAGACAAGGAAGGCAATTGTCTTACACCTCTGCCATTTTTTCTGACTGAGTAAATATTTTCAAACAGATGTCCCACTGTAGATTATTTAGCCTTAGTAATGGTGGTTGCAGAGGCTATATGGATGCATTGCTTAGATCACAGGAGGCTGGTATGCAAAAAAACTAAAATTGAGTACTACTCTACTCACTGTTCCTGATATTTCAAATGATATCATCAAGATTTTAATAGGATGTTGAAGTAATGGAATGAAGGTTTTGTTTTTAACAGGTTAATAAGTTAAGTTATGCAGGAAAACAGTATCACAAGATAAAACTGGAGCAAAAATGTAAGAGAAAAACAATGGATTGGGAAAAGTAGCAAAGAAAGGTGTGTTAAAAAGTTTGTAGAGAAGGGAGTAGGTAGAAAATGAATACCTACAATTTGAAAAACTGAGAACAAGACAAATGAAAACTCAGATAAAAGAAGGCAGAAAATCGGAAGACATTGTTATCAAGTCCAAACATTATTTCCACTAATGAACACTAGATAGAGTTTTAACCATCTCTCTTGAAAATGAGAGAAAACTCAGATATGGGAAAGTGATGAAACCAATAGGAAGGCTTAGAAATTGAAAACCATTGCCAGCGTGAAAGTTGTCTCTATACAAAGCGTTGTACTCACTACAGATACAAGGAAAAGGGACAGAATCACGGTGGGGCAAGACTACAATTAATATTTTGAACAATTATTTAAATAATGATTTTGTACCATGCGGATTTATTGCTGGTAAATGGAGTCAGTGCATCTACAAGGAAGCAGCAAGTATTGGTCTGCTGCTCTGTTTGAACCTTGAAATGGACACTTGGTCTTAGGATAACAGATGCGGTTTGGCCCTCCTACCTTGAATCATTTTGGGTATCTCTACTGAGCCTGCCTATTAGGCTGAATCATGCTTACATGGAACAAGGACTCACCATCATTATTTCATGAGATGCTACCAAACATCCGTTCAATGTGCACAACTTTTCTTAGTATCTGAGATGAGTGAGATTCAGACTGGTGTTTTAAGGAGAAAGGTAGTTTAATAAATTAGTCCCGATACATCCTCTACAAACTGGGAAGTTTAGGAGCTCTTGTACAGTACACATGATTATGTCAATATAATGTTAATGTAAATTGTTAATGTTAATTAATGTTAATATAAATTGTAAAGCAGAATCAGTCTTTTGAAAGACAGTATGGTCAGAAACCATTCATAACCTCTGGTGCTCTGGAAAAGAATTTCTTCATCCACTGTCTACCTCCTAACTGGTCAGCAGCAGCACACAACATAAGATACCAAGCAAAAGTAAATTCTAATCTATTCATGTCAGAGACTTATAAAGGGAAAATTCCCACCTATTCCTTTCCAAAATATATTAATGAGGTTTCATAATTATGATAATCACATACAGTTTAAAATACTTAAATCTACTATGTTACTACATGACATCTCTGAGACATGATTAATGAGTCTCCAACACGCCCTGCACTTGTCTTTGGACCTGTAGATTCCCTCATTGCAGATTACCAGCTTTGCTAGTTGCTGCTCTTAGACATTGGCAAGCTCACTGGTGCTGAACATAACACATCCTGGCCTCAACCACTGCAGTCTGCGGTGGATCTTTCCTACACAAGAGACCTTTTGTGCAGAACACCACCTCAGTGCTGCCTCTGGTTACCTTTATAGAAATCACATTGAGCAAATCTATGACAAATGACACGTTGGGCCCCCAAATTATGCACTTTTTTGTTCCAGTAACTCTAACAATAGTTTCTACACTGCACGAATTCTTATTTTCAGTTTTCTCCTGAGAAAACTGTTAGCAGGTGACAACCTATACTTCATGTGTCTCAGTACCCCTTAAGCATAGCTCTCAGTCTGTTTCCAGCTCAACTTTATCCTTTCAGCTCCCTGGTCATTTTGCAGTCCAATACATCATTTTTTCAATTGACAAGACATGCCTCTTTTATGAGCTGCTATTAGCAATAAATGAGGAAAAAAGCACCTTCCCATTAGGAGTCCTACCAGGGGATGTTAAAAAGGATTATTATTTGATTGAGATAAAGAGTAGGATAAAAAGATTACAAAGAACTGCATTAACAGTTTTCCCTCTTGATTGTCCTACATCAGACCATATCCAATCCATGCCAGTTCATTTCTTTCAAATCATTTTTCATTATTACTTCCTTCTCAGCCAAAGCCAATTTCTTCTTTTAGGTGCCAGTCAACAAAGAGATGACACTGTCACTGCAAGTGACCAACAGTAAGAATTGCAACCTCAATCCATAGCCCAGCAACATATAGGAGGAACGAGTAGGCTGCAAAGATTTAGAAGTCCTAGTGGAGCCCAAGAACACCACAAGCAGGTGGAACTGGTATCATGCTGCCTAGAAACCCATGTATATTTTTGTGAAGAGGAGGAGTGAGACTGAAGTGACTGGTTGTTTCAGTTCTCAGAATTCCCAGTCCTTTATTACCTCTCCTGAAAGGACATTTGCTAACAGTAATGCGGAAAAGTAGAAAAAGTGAATAAACAGTTGCAAACCTGTGTTTCCACCTAATTATAATGTAAGAAAGTTAAACAATAATTATAACCTCAGTATTTAGGATAATGAATTACATATTAAAATTCTAAGAAAAAAAGTTATGTGATATTCATAGGGGTATGGCCTATGCTTACATCAGCATAAGACATCATTACCCATTGACAGTCTGTTAGCTTATAGAGAGAAATCAGATACATTTACTTACATTTGCATCTCTGAATCATCGTCTTATACAGGCCCTACTGAGCCAGACAAGAAGGAAGAGTTTTTATTTATTTGGTAGTACATAAAATTTTTGATTTGCTTTACAATATTTCTTATCAGGTATAAAATGCCCTGTATTAATTTGTTCTGTTTTACAGCTGAATGGCTGACTGCGCCTCATTAACAACTTATTAAGATGTTAATTTTTTTTCTAGAAATCTGCAGTACAATACATGCTTTATACAGTACAGTAATTCCCTGTTTAACTCTGGCTTAATCATTTCTGTGTGTTGTGTCGCAATGCAGGCATTTCATTTGTGCCACACTAAGATTACATTTTTGTTTAAACAATGTCATTAGCCTATGCTTCACTTGATTTTGATTAGTTTCCATCTGACAGGTATCATTTTCTGATTATATAATCTGTTACATTCTCCATAACATTTCTTTATATTAATTATGGGAAATGTAGATTAATATAAAACAATACTTGGATGTTTTAAGTAAGCAGTAAGAAAATTGACTCAGTGATCTAGAAGGACAGTTTCTCAGTACATGTACTAAGTTTCTGTGTGAAGGCAGAATTTAGAACTTATTTCTGTAACAGTTACAGTTTTGAGGTTGTTTCTGTCACCTAGTGGGTTGGACTGGCACACTTTCACAGAGTAAGTAACATAACGGGTAAGCCATACACCTGCAGAGTCCACTAGAAAACATTTTGATTCCTGTGCTGCATTATCTGACTCAAAGGAACACAGGTTAATTGAATCTCCATTAAAATAGCCTTATTAAAAAAGACAGGAAAAAAAAAACAGTTAATGACATCAAGTGGGTTTCATGCATCTGCCATTTACTTCATCATCTCCTAAACTCAAGTGATGATTGATTTCAGAAGCAGTAAGCAGATACCATGCAACTATTTGTTTTTATGTTCTCCCTATGCTCTCTTGCTATTTCATTCTTGCTTTAACTAAGCAAGAAGCACCAATACAAACATCACTCTTATCTTGTAGAATGACATTATTATTCCTTTGTAATATCTGGAAATAATGAAGAGCATACGAGAAGAGACACAATAAGCCCTGTCAATACCTTATCAGAAATGAACCAGTTTGTCTAGAAGTCATATAGCTGCGTTAGCACAAGATTGTGTTTGAGATAAGACCTGCATAGAGACACAATATAGCACCTAAGAAATGGGGTTTTTATATCACTCTACAGGGGATGGGACAAGGCCAAAAAAAGGAGAACACAGACTGGAATTCTCTGCATATTTTAACAACCCTGAATCTCTAACATCATTAGTCTGATTTCTGCTGTGTGCTACTTAGTCCCAGCTGAGGATATGGATCTGTTTCTGAAAATTGCTACCCAACTAACATGTAGAAGGCACCTGAATATGTTAAAATCTCAGTCTGAGGACTAACAGTCTCTGATTGAAAGGTCAGCTTTCAAATGAGAAATCTTTTTTTTTTTTTTTTTCCTTTTATATGAAATAGCCCATAATGAATAAGCAAACTGCATTTCAGGATTGCAGCTCAACTGGAACATAGAAATTAATTGTACCAATCAGCCAGCAAGTAGTAACCTGTCACAAATGCCTGCACATATTAACTATGAAATGAGTCAAAAGAATAAATATTCAGTAGGAAAACCTTCTGAGTGCATTGCACATAGTTATGTCTGCTTCCAGTAATATTCAGAGCACAGCTGTATTTGTTGTGCCAAAAAGAGATGCAAGTCTGAAGCCAAAATGGGATTAATTAAGCAAGGGTTGTAGGATCACCTCAGACTGATCCCAGCATCACGAATGAGATGAAGCCTCCCGTTTCTAAAACACTGTGTGCTGGCCAAAATAATTGTTCTGTAGCAGGCTGTGCTTAGAGAGGCAGCTCTGAAAGCATGAATTTGGGTAACCTTCTACAATTAAACCATGAATTAATCTGCTTGTTAATGTTTGTCATCATGGAAAGACACTTTAAAAAGCCTAGATACATTATTACTGTCCACTATGACCATCTGCAATAAAGAGCTCCTAAGAAAAAATTTGAAACTGATGGTACATTTTGAGTTGGGTATTGATAATATGACTACTACAGCAGTAGCCTCTAAAAGCTGAGCAAAGATTTTGGAGGAAATAGCTAAAACAAAGGAAGTGTCTCATGCCTATGTTTAATGTGTTCTGTGATTTCTATTGAGAGCTAAGATCATGCCGCGAATTAGTGGCTTGATAAGGCTGTGCTTTTTATGCATTATTATATATGGTATGTAAACTATTTTCTCTGTCTCAAAAATATTCTAGAAAAGTAACATCTCCCAGATACACCTCAAATTCTTTATTTCTGTTAATAGAGAATGGCTCAGCTGCTACCTTTGCATGTGTACCATTACTGGTAAAAGAAAAAAAAAAAAAAAAAAAAAANAAAAAAAAAAAAAGGACCATCAGAACTGAATTCCTAGAAACCGAACACCCTGGATGCAAAAGTTTAGTAGAAGAAGGAATTCCTCTCAGGAAAAAAAGGTGAGGGAGAGAACCAAGAACCCAGGAGAGAGCCCAGTGCAGATCGGCTGAGGCTAAAAGGGACCAGGTCAATAGTTGTCCAAGAAAACCTTAAGGCTTAGCTCTGAAGGGCAGCAGAAATAGCTTACACTTAGGAAACGTCTCAAGGACAGTAGGTGAGAGGTATCAGGACAGCTAAGAAGAATTCTGGTTATTAAATATTGATCATTTTGTTACTTAATTTTTCTCTTTATAGCCTGGTTTCCAGCTTCATAATTAAGACCACAATCTTTTGATCTGCAAAAATAATTTTGTGCTGATTCTGCCCCATAGACTGTTTTGTGATGGGGAAGCATCTAAGTGAAGTTAGTAAATCTGCATAACCTTGTTCCAGAGTCAACAGATTGAAATCAAATGGTGTATATATAGGCTATCTCTAAAGGATTTAGAGACATCAGACCCTATTTAAAGGGTTACAGCCTTCTACAAAACCAAAGTAAGATGCAGTGCGAGGACTGGTAGCACCTTCTGTGGATATCTGGTGAAGCATTTCTTCTGGAGGCATAGAACATCAACTGTGTTGCAAGAAGCAAGCAATAAAAAGGTTCCCAAATTGATATGGTAGTTTGGGAAAACAAAAAGTCAAATTCTTAATGGAAGAATACTTGCTTGTTTATGTCTACTCACAGCATATTAGTATACCTATTACCCTAATATTTATGCATCACTGTTTATATGGACATTGAAAGAAACAGAAAAAATGGATTTGTTGTAGAATTCTTTCAATTGCTTGTCAATTTTTTTTTCACTTCTATTAAACATTGCTACTTGTAGATTAATTTAAATTCCTAATAAGTCCCAATCCTGTAAATATCTTACATATTCTTACTCACTAAAGAAACTGCAAGTATAAATAGGCACCTGGAAATCAGTCTATATCTATGTGGTCAGAATGCCAGCTCCACTTACAGCATTCCTGTGAACATACTTTTTGGTAAAATACTTTGGTTTAATACTATAAACAAACAGTCCATTCATGTTATCACCCACTGAAAGCACAATGAACATACATGACAACATGAAGCACAATGTCTTCCACCAGACCTGTAAGGCATACCACAAAGACTAGACCGTGCTTAATGGGAGAAGAAAAGCTAAAGAACTGCCGGAGGACCCAAACACCGGTGGGAACTGTGGAGTCCTGGAGTCTGTCTATTGCGACAGATGTCAAATCAAGTTTTAATCCAGCATCAGGTGCTGTCAGGGAGAAATAAAGATGAGAAGATGAGGAGAAAAAAAAAATTGAGGTATTTTTATTAGGTTTAAAATTAATTAGAAGTCAACCAGAAATTCTTGCTGTAAAAGATGCTTGAGAAGTTAGAATAACTGATAAAAGGTGTGATTTTGTGTCACTTTATCCAAAACTACAGTATAAAGATTGTAAAGATGGTTTTGGTTTTTAAACTGAAACCAAGGGACAGAGATTTTTATTGAGCCCAAAACCCAGCATTGGTAACGTTAAAGACTCTTTAACAGAAAACAGCTTGTTAGGATTGTGCTATGTAGCAGGTTTTCAGAATTAATATTAAAAGACATGCTTCCAAATAGCAAGGTCAGTCTAACTTTCCAGGGAAGTGTTTGAAATTATGATATCCACTAGCATAGAACAATTCACAGACTCACACTAAAGATTCCAAGAATTAAGACGAAGGAAAGGGAAACCAACTGGGAAAACAGGCATCAGGATCTGATACACATACTATGGAAAGTAACGTAAAGGCAAAAAGAAAAATGTCTGCCCACAGGCACCAATAAAAGGCTGTGGAAAACATATGTTCTGATTCCACAACTTCTCCAGAAAAAGAAGAACTAACAATTTACACTTTAAATATAACAACTGAAGTGTACAGTGTGGTTTTAGCAGATCTAAAGGTTCACCCTGCAGATGGTAGCTGCCATCCATGCAACTACATTATTTCAGCAATGTTACTAGGCCAATGGCCAATTAATTTCCAGCTAGATTACGAAGTCAGATGTAATGGCATCCCTGTCACCATACTGGGCTCCAGAAATATTAACCATGTGCTTAATTTTAATGCTTGTTTGCAAATGCGTCCTACATGTAAGAAATCCATGAAACAAGGAATATTATCACTTGGAGCTCAAGTAACACAGAGGAATACCATGCTTCTAAGAAGCATGGCAACGAGCACTGTAAGATTTGAGCACAGCACTACCTCGAAAAGAAGATTATGATGAATCCTTATGGGCCTTGTTTAATATTTATCAAAATATATATATTTTAAGGAGCTAAATATGTAGGAGGCAAGCTTGCTTTAGAAACATTTCTCTGAGAGGAATTCATAGAGCTACCAAATGCAGAGGTCTGGCTCCCACTGGAAAGCCTGCTACAGTACCTCTATATGTCTGATGGAGGATTAATCGGATAATCCAATAAAGCACTGAATGGGCTGGCTTGCCAGAGGCACTTAAAAACCTTATTGCTGGAAGCTGCAAGAAAGAAATATCATCTGAGCTACACAGCAAATAGGATTTCATTTATGGGGACGGGAGCAAAACTTAATCTCAGGATATTTAAGACTTGATATCAAACCCACAATCCAGACCACAAAAGGCATAGTTCAGACGAGGTAGTACAGATGCAGCAGTTTCAGAGATGAAATCAGAGAGGACATTTCAGCAAATGATGTCTAGGCCAAATCTAGAAGAATTTAGATGTAACCTCACCTACTAGGTTGGCTGAAAGAGGAAGGCATAAAAGGGGTGAAAAAGTGATAATAATGATATACAAGCAGGAAGTGTAAGTCTGGATTGAAGACTTTGAATTACTAGCTATTTGGGACATAATGAGAGGTCAGACAGAGTCATTTCCCTATGTAGATATCCAGGGGAACGCATCTTTTACTAGAAAATTTACTAATTTTCAGAAGTTATGCACAAGCATAATCTTAGGAATGTGGCATCAAACAACTTGGTTGTGTGCATTTACCACTTAATAAGACAACAAGAGTTTGAAGTGGCCTTCACCACTGACAGCTGTTTCAAAAGCAATTAAGTGCACTATTTCATTTTGCCGAACCTAAGGTATATGCAGTTTAGCTAAAATGAGCATTCTGGATCAGCACGTATCAGTACCCTACCGTGAGCTAAATTAGGTAACTAAAAGCAATAGAGCATCTTGTTGTGAAACTTGGAAAAAAACAGGTGCTCTGGCTTTGCGTTGGGGAGCCTGGATGGGCAGGGAAACACCTCTCAAGTGGAAACGCCTAAGGCTTCTAGATTTGTAGTTTCCAGGATCCTTATTTTTATGGCGTGGAAAACTCCAGATTGAGAGAAGATTTCAGGGTGTCTAGGCTGCTTGCTCTGTGATATGGGATTTCCCTGAATCCTCAGGCTGTTGCCAGCTCATATGGGACAACCCGATTCCCATGGACCACGTTTCTGAAGTCAAAGGCAGAAAGGGGAGTCCTCAGAGCCAAAACAGTTTAAGAAATTCTCCATAGTTGGAGCAACTCTGCACTCCATTTTGTTTCCACACATGAAATACAAACAAAATCAGAAACAAAGGGGTTCAATTTCCACCTTGTCTCATTTTCAGAATTGCAATCTGTTTTAATACTGCCAAAATTTTTCATTGGAAATCTTGTATGAGTCACATGAGCAAATTTAATTTCTTGTCAAATGCATTAAACTAAAATTGAGGACTAAGAAACAAACAACTAACAAAGGTTACATTTTAAAACCTAGTGATACAGTATATGCTAAATACGAATATACTAAATACAAAATTGAGTCAGGCTCACTTTTGGGTCATACAAAATTCTTATTTATTTTTTAAAACGAGCATTATCATTACTGTCTTTAACCAAATTGGATCTACTATTCCACCCACCCTTTTTTTTGGAAATACATATTGTCTTCACAGGCTGAAATACAAAAAGCAAATGCTTAGAGAACACATTTCTGTATTTCTTGTGCTTCTCGCTTATCAGAAAAGTATTTCATCACTATTTATTCTATCATATCCTTTGCTTCCCCCATCCCCAACTGCACCCACATTTGTTCCTGTATCTGTCCTTGTCTCTCATTTGATTTTCAAAAGTGTTCATGCCTCCACTAGTTTCTCATTTAAAGTAGCCATATTTTAAAGTCTTTCTGAGAATAATGGGATTTCCTCTGTGACAGTCACCTGAAAATCTATGCATCTATTTGTAAGTGTAAGGCATTCAGCGATGAGCCCCTTCGAAAATTTTCTGATTAGTTTTAAATCCTCCTCCCATTATTCACTTTATTCTTTATCTTTTCACTTCCCGGGATTCTCTTTCCTCCTTTTACCAAAAACTGCCCAATAAACAGAAAGATAGTTTTGTTTGATAATGGATCCTACATATTCCATACAGAAGTTGATATAAAATGCAGTAAATATGAGTTTTTATTATGTTAACAAGAAAAAGCTGTTTTGCAATTGCCAGTGTGTAACTTGTCCAGTCAAAACTCAGATGTATATTACATGAAATTCACTGATAGACTCTTTTTCCACAGTATAATTTCCGCTATAACTGATCTCTTAGATTCATAATGTTATCCACAGATGAAAACTGTATATTTAAAATCATTAGGCTTTCAGCATTACTAGATTAACATCAGCTGTAGTACAACTACTTAACTTTGGTCTTCTTTTATGATCTTATTTACCTTTTTTTAAAAATTTTTTTAACAGTGTTTGAATTTGACATAAATGTTGTCATCAGTAGAATTAGAGAAATATGGCACTAACATTTCCCTGAACATCCATGACAAAATTGCTTTTAATTAACAGCCACCTTAAAATAGTGCTGCTTTTAGAAACTAAAGCCCCAAAACAATAAATTTAAATAACTACAGTTTATAGAATGGCACAAAGAAATTAAATTCACATAAGTTAGAATTTATAACTAAAAAGGAGCAATTGTTGAAATAACTAACATTGTATTTTAAGAGATTACTTAAGACATCTAAAAGCATTGTCTAGTTTAATCTATTAACTTCATATTTCAAAATACTACTATATAAATGAAAATACAACATTTACTCCATAAAGTGCAGTCAGGTCAATTTTATAATATTATGCAAAAATTATCTTTATGAAAATATTGGAGCATGATTTACCCTTTTAATTTTCTGCTGCCTAAAGGGCAGTGGTAAAAGGAGTTAAGTGTACTATATGGAAAAATTATGAAGCTCTCCATTTTAAATTATGGCTTGGGAAGTCTAATCAATTGGTGTTTTATCATTAAAAGTCCAGTTTTCTAATAAAACTTGTTTTAATTACATTAACACTGTGTTCAATTTGTTTTTAAGAGTGTTTTTCTATGGAGAGGACATTTGAAGGACTGACTCTATTAATGAACAGGAAAATTCATGGGAACAGCATGGTTTAAATGAATTTTGCAGAATACTTATGATAAATGAATCTCATATTTATAGTGATCAACACCTGACACCAAAGACACATTCAACTATCCTGAGAACAGGAACTAAATTTCATTATCTATATCTTCGATCAAAAGAACCAGAATATCAAACATCAGAGAAAAACACTGAATGAACTGCCTATGTACAAGGTACACATTAATTAACATCTAATTACTAAGTAAAGAATTTGGAGCTATAATTTATTTTTAGGGACCTTTTCTGGCAAAGAAGCTGAAAATAGGAAAAAGACACACTACTTCTGCTAAATTATATATTTAACTCTAATTATGAGATTCATATGGCTCTATGCATCACAGTGACTACATTTATAATCTACTGTGAAAATGAAGCTTGAAGGGAAGTTGCCTGCCATTAGCCCAGGAACTATAGGCTTGGAGTCTGAGCCAAGTTTAAGCAGGTACAGCCTGAAAAATGATCCAGGATTGTAGTTCTGCAGTCACCCAGAGCAGGGACCTGCCTGGAGCATGGTTTCTACAATAAATCCAATGACTCTACGGTAAAGCATCTATCAAGTCCTCACATGACATCAATGTTTTACCTTAGAATAAGATTATTTACAGAAAAGTAGATAATTATAAAATTATAAAATAATGACATATTCATGTGGTTATATAAATATTATATATACATATCTGCAGTTGTGTTTATGCAGTTTGTTTTTAAGGACAACTTCATTTATATTTTTACTTTTCCAGACATGAGGATTTTTACAGCTGCCAGCTTTGCTGCATCTGTCTCATGTAACATTAAATTGTTCCATATTGCTCCAGCATATTAAAAGCTATAAATGTTGATGAAATCCTGATCCTATTGAAATCAAATGGAATTTGCCATTGACTTCAGCAGCATCACTAAGCTGCATTTAACTTTTGAAAAAAACATATTTCACTTATTTTTAAGACATTTTGAGGACAGCTACTTGGCCTATATTCAGGATCATATATAGCAAGAACTTGGAAATTTATGAATGTTGGTGAAAGATATTTCTGAGTGCTCTTTCAGATTGTTGGGCTTCGGGGGGGGGGGGGGAAGGAGGTGTGCATTTGTTTAAATCATATTCCTTGAATTAGATATTTGCAATGCCACATAGACACGGAGGAACTACTGCAATCTGGGTAGCATTGGATATATATACGACAGCTACCGGTTCTAACATTGCAGTGTTTTACCAAAACAGAGTTAAACAGTCAGTCTGGCATCTTTAAAAAAGGTCTTAATAAAGGTATTTTGTTTGTTTAGTTAGTTCAAAAATATCAGTAAGGGGATTTTAGGTAAAAGACAAGAGGAAATAGAAGTGTTCAAAGGCTCAGTGCTGGTTTGATGTTGATTGATTACTGGACCTAGGCAGGATAATTTGCAGATCACTACTAACTAACTTTGTAAGCAGGAGGAACTGAGTAAAAGAGGTTAGAAGTAGCACTGTACATTGTCAGTAACTGAATTATTAACAACTTGTATATAGGATCTCTAATGAATAGGGGTCACGTGCTAACAAACATAAGCAGAGAAGACAACTCCTTCGGCTCCTGGAGATGACCGAATGCATGCAGAGAACAAGACATCTTATTATGCAAGCAGTTCTAGGTAAATGCAGACTTAAACTGTGGTGGTAGCAGGGACTTTCATTTTGAAGACATACAATCTCAAGCTACCAGTAAGAATACACAGCATTTTCTAATTATTAAAAGTAATCATTTTTAAACACAAAAATACACCACTCCCAGCCTGAAGTAACTTTACCTTATGCTCATTTATGGCAGTTTCAAGATAAACTAACGACTTGCTTGGAAGCTGATAGCTGCCCTCAGATACAGATCACAGCCACATTAGCAGAAGATGAGCAAGCAAAGGGCAATCGAATTAGGAATATATAGACTCGCTGCTTCCAGAAGTATCTCCCCAAACTACAGAATATTATGGGAAGAACTGATCAGCAGAAGGGCATTTCAGCAAGGAAACATGAGTGAAAACTGGAGATTTTAAAGAGATTTTATGAGATGCCAGAGTCATAATCAAGACTTGAAAACAAGCAAACAAACAAAGTCTCTGTTTCAGAAGGAGAAAATGCTATCTCTACAGAACAGGAGATTGACCTAATACAGCACTGAAAAGAAGTCAGAAGTCATATTGTATAGCTTACTGGTATGACGTGTGGCAGAAAAGTCTAAGAAGATCTTTAGATATAGAAATAGATATACAAGCAATATCAAGAGGGGAGATAAACGTTTACTTGTGCCATGGCACAAGTAATAATATCTTTACCATTTTAACCCCAAATGGAATTTTACTCTTCTCATTCTCAAGGGAGCTGGATACATTTTGGAAAGAGTTACAACCAACTCTCAAGTCTAAAGCTGCCTACCAATGATCTCTGATAGGAAGGCCAATTTTCAAATTTGAGGGTATTCTTCTCTTATACAAAACAAGCAAAAATGAATGAAGTAAACTAAATTAGGATTCTAGCTCAGTCAGAACAGGGAAATTAAGCTTGACTCACGATTAAAGCAAACTACTGGAAAAGTGTTAGCTTAGCCATCTTTTGGAATCTTGGGTGGCTTTGTGGAAATTATAATGCAAAGTTTAATTCACAGAAAGCATCCAACTGTGTTTCAGTTTACATGTTTACAAGTTATTCGTCTCACTACAGGAAGACAGACAACCAGTTTCTGATACAAATATGTCCAAACTAGACAATCCAGTAGTTTCCTCTGACCTTACATTTTGAAAGCAGGAATGAAACATTCTGAATTTTCTTATTTCCTTTCAGGGTGAAGAGAGGCATGCAAGAAAAGATGAATTTGTTGTGGGTGGTTTTCATTGTGTGTTTGTTTAACTCAAACCAAACTGACATGATTGCAACAAAAGGCGCAGGATATTAAAAACAGAACAATAATTAAAACTGTTTATCTGTACCACAGGCCATTGGCTTCCTGCCAGAAAGCATCTAGCAGTAAAGGAGGGGGAGAGGGGGAGGAATCAACTAATTTATAAAAGTTAAAGTGAATTCAAAACAAAATAGAAACTGTTATAAATAATAGTAATGCAATACGATTCAGGTAAGCTATCATATTTCAGTTTCCAAAAAAAACCAAAACTGTGAGCCAATTCAAATTTTACTAAGGGAAAGTGATACAAACTTCTTTGATAAATAATTCAACTCCCCTTCAAAAACAGAAAGAAAAAAAAGAAAAAAAAACACACACAAAACCGTGAATAATCCCACACAGTGTACAAGCTGAATTGCTTTGATATTCTAACAATAAAGTCAGAACATCTGAAAATATCCAATCTAAAGTCTGTTTCAATATTAAATTATATTAAGTTTAAAAAGTTACATTAAAGTTTAAAAATAAAAATATTAAAGAATCAGAGTGCGAGTCCTGTCTGGGTGCTGCCCTGCAGTTGTGGCCCTGAAGCAAGGCTGGACATTTAAAGACGATGCTTTATGCCTGTTCTGTTTCTCTCTACCTCATTCTGTTGCTCTTGCACCAGTACACTGCAGTAGCAGAACAATACTCAGTATTTTTCTCCATCACTTCGTAACAAAAATTATGAGACAAATATTTTGAAAAATATGTATTTGGAGAATTACTAGCTCTAAAATCTGCTAATGCCTAGTTTTTGTATTAAAATCTATGTTTAAAACTTGTTCTGTTCCTTGTAATGAGATTTCACTTATAAGCATTTTTAATATGGATGGGTAAGTCAATGAGCAAATGGATGATGTGATGTCTTAATGAGAATGTTTACTATCACAGAGATTAATATAGAAAATGGATTATACCTCCAACTGTTGCTGAAATGGTTCTAAAGTCTTGGCTGAGTGAGTAAAATAGCGATCACTGATCATGCAGTGTATGGCAGAAGGCATAAAAAGACTTTTGGACAGTTTCTAGATAATACACATTTTTAATTATAAAATACATTTAATTATTTTTAGACGAAACACTAGAAATATGAAAGAGCTAAATACTACAATAGTTTATGAGCTTATACTTATGGTACAACAGAACAGACAAACTAAATTATTACTCTAAAAAGAGAGACAATACTTATAGCACTTTGTGAAGAAAGTGCAATTGGTTTGTTTCATGGTTTTTGTAAGAAAAAAAAAAGCATTTGACTATATCATCATATCAGAAACCATGTGTACAAAGAGAAGCAGGGAAAGATTGTATCTTTTCCTCTGTGCAAATGTAGAAATTAGCAATGGTACCCTTTGGTACAGACATCAGCCTTGTATCTGCAAAGAAGAAAGATGGTCTTTAATGGGTCTCTGTTGCTCAGAATCAGAATAAACCAAAAAGGGACCAGATCATGACCAATCTACACAAACTGTGTCAGTAGTCACATCAGTCATTTGCCCTATGGCTGTTGAGAAGACATTCCTGCCTGGTGAAAGTGTAGTCTTCACCCCCTGCCCTGTATTTTTCTTAGATTTTTTCCTCTCGTTTCTCTCAGCTGACACTTTTAATTTTAAAATTATATACCTTTTGAAAAGCCTATAGCAACCTTTCTATTGTGTTATTTTCCCCATAGTACATTCTTATTATGAGGTCAACTGCAAACAAGCATATGAATGTGAACTTCAAAAAATTTTTTTTCCCTTAAATAAATCCATTACAGATTTCCTAGCATCATAATTATGTACAGGGATATTAGGGGGAAAATGTTTTATTTGTAGATATTTGAAATGAGCAACATGGTTTTCATATACCAGATTAAAGCCCTACAGACAATAGTTATTGGCTAGTAGTAAATTATGACTTAGTACTCTTCTTTTTAGTGTCATGTGAGGATAATGGTAAAATGAATACTACTCATGTACCGAAGAATAAAACAAGCTATTTAATTTCAGGGAAGGTCAGGAAGTGTACTAGCTGGCAATAGCCACAAGCCACTTTGATGACACATATAAAGATAATAAGAGCATGGTAGTTACATCATCAGAAATGAATTACTTCACTAACATACAGACCCTGAATGACAATGTATTTCCAGTTTTAGAGACAATGAAGTATTTATTTTTATGCAGACTAGAAGAGATTTCCTGGGACACTAGTCCAGTTTCCTGCTACTTATCTTTTATTTAACAAATGTCAGCTTAAAATTACTTATTTTACATGTAATATTCTTGTATCCTTCACCAGAGGCTATAACTTTAAAAAGTTAAGATTATTTAAATGATAAAAAAGTCAAAACAGAAAAAAAAAAAAAAAGGAAAACTTTCAAAACAACTTGACTCTGAAAGGAGAAAGCAGCAGCTTCACAACCATTATAAAGGTTTTCTTGCCTGTTTATTTTTTAAACAAATAAAAACTCTCAGACCTCTCCTCCTCTCAAAACACTGAGATGAGGTACAAGATTGATTCACATTCTGTTATTAATTAAAATTGTCTCTTTTAGACCTCGGGATTCTTTTGTTGTTTTGTTTTGTTTTTTCCTCCCCCTTACCCTCCAAACAGGCTTCTGTTTTATGGGTTTGTCTTCCTCCTCCTGTGACTAAAGCTTTGAGACAGCCTGAAAAATTAACCACTGGGAATTTATCCCATTGCACATTTTGAAGATTGATGAAATTCTGTCCTCCTTGAATGACATACTGAATACATGGAACTGCAGGTGTGGGAGCTATGAGGTGAAACAGCAAAGCTATTTGTGATTTATAAGTTCCAGAAGGTTTTACATCAAAACAGCAGGAAGGGCTATCATATTGTCTAGAATGAATCCTGCATCTTAGCAAACAGGGGGAAAAAAAAAAACACTAAAAAAATAAGGTTGATATAAAGTATGTAATCTTCCTGCAGGTAAAAGCACCCCCCTATTGCTACTTATTCTAAATGAGGCCCTTGGTTTTGTTCCTAGTACCAAAACATTTCTGGGCTTCTGATGGATTTATAGCTCTCTATTCTCAGTTTCCAGCAAACACTTCTAGTCTTCAAAACATGATATTACTGTCCTCAGACTTTTAAAGGTGAAGTCTTCTATAATTTTGAAATTGTAAGTTATATCTTGGTAAGTTACAGTAAATATAGGCTATCATGAACTGAGCTACAATTATAACTTTAGGCATCTTAGGCAGCTACCCAAAAAGCTGCCCTGGACTTAAAGAAGAAAAATTCACTCATTATTCACTCATACACACTTTTTCTCCATTTYAGCACAGATCACATGTATTAGACAAGGGCAACTTTGGAACTCAATAATGCACCATCAAGGGATGCTGGAGACCTTAAAGCAACAAGGTATTGGCTAGTATAAAGGTCATAAAACCATACTGGGGAAAAAAGACTCTCTCGCTCTCCCAGCCCTGGTGCATATCGCACACAGGCCCATCCCCTCCAGACACACTGCAAGAAGCTTCTTGTGCTACTCTAATTACCAGGAGTGGATGCAGCCCTTGCTATTTTACATCAAACAGAGGTGGATGCACTCAGCACCAGGTTATAAACAAGAAGAAACTACACTCCCTGATCCTCTGCAATGCTACAAGCTCTAACTCCCCAAGCCAACATCTTCAGGTGTAGCGAAAGACTGTGTTGGCGCGACAGGAGCAGGCAAGTTTCTGGCAGCGCAACAGCAGAGCAGGGAGCAAGGAGGTAGGGAGAGAGATGAACTGCCTTTGTTCCTCCACAGTTATCCTGTACCTGTTACAATACTAGTACTTTCAGTCTAATTTAAATAGTTACATCTAGGAGTCAGAAAGTAATGGCATACATCAGCCTGTTGTGATGGTTAACATAGCAAAAAGCATCCAGATTCAATGGTTACAGGAAAACAAAACAAAACAAAAACAACAAACACACACCCCAAACTCACCATCTCAAACTAGTAACTGTTTTCTTGGGATAATTATGTGGACTGCCTTTGGTGCTTTTAGGCTGAATTTCCTACCTGAGGGTATTCCGAGACTATCTTAACAAATAAGGACCTGTTTTGTTAGACAAAAAGAAGATAGGAAAATATAGCAATAAAATACCTACACTAACACAGAAAAATATGCAATAAGGTACACTTGGTGCACCTGTGCAAATAAAAATATTCTTTTCCTCTAACTTTTCAATACTTCTTCAAACTCCATTTCTTCCTTGTGCTGATATTCCTTTTACATAATAGATGCACAGTTGTACCATCTCATCCATCCAGCAAACACCGTTTTTTTTTTTCCAAGTATCGCATGTTCTGAGACGATTGTTTGGGTGGTTCTACTGGAAGGTGCTATTTGACTAGCTTATAATTAAGCTTCTCAGGAGAAGTCACAGAAACCTATGTAAATCTGGAGCTGTCTTCTGCACAGCTCAGTAGGAAAATAGATTCAAGAGAGACTTCAGGGAAAGCTTAAGGCTGTGTTACCTCTCAAGAGTGCGGAGAAGCTAAGACTACTTACAACATTTAAGCAGAGTCCTGACAACTTAGAAGGGAAGTCATTGCTACAGATTAAAAGCTTCCAGGACCCAAGTTTCTGTGGTGGCAAATCCCAGAGTGAATGCTATTTGTCTCAGGCAAAAGAATATGTCCCTGCCAGTACTTTTAATTTTTCACCAATAGAGGAATAGCGCATAGTTTTTTCACGTCTGAAGGTTTTTGGCCATATGCCAGGCATGAAGATTAGTAAATCGAATCTTACAACAATCTATGTGTTTCTTACTGGATATTATCCCACTTTACAGAGGAAGCAATTGAAGCTAAAAATAGAGTGCTTAGCTCAGGCCTTGGCCTCAATAATAAATTCATCTAATCACCTAAGTGTAAAAATTGTGCTAAAAGTGGAAAACTTCACAATGAATTAGCACCATAGCCCTAAATGAAAGAACTGAATTCTAACCATGGTGCAAACTATTTCACAGAAATCTCACTTGCTGGAAACTGCAACAGTTCAGTCAGACACCCCAGGCAGTTTCTAGAGCAGTATCATCTGTCTGATGGACAGGCTGATTTGCTGGGAGCATTTTATTTCTTAGTTATTCTATTTTTATTAAATATTGAAATTATTGAGTTACTGAATTAAGAGGTGAAGAGCTTTTTCCTCTTTATTTCTATGAGCAGTTTCTGTTTTACTAGAAAAGGTGGGACTTGTAGGAGGTAAAAATGACCAAGAGAAGTTAGTTTTGTGGAAGATCTCACCTGAATTCTATCTTCTCACCCACAGAAGGAAGGTAAATATGAACACGTGCATGTAATGGAATAGGATATATAAAATAGAATGCTCTAGGCCTTCTGTCTCAAATTCATTTAGGGTAGTGCAAACTCATATCAGGCAAAAACTACTCTGTTAAAATATTCAAAATACAGAAGTCCTCTAGAACAAAACACCAAACCATCAACAAACAGGTACTTCTGTAATGAGGAATGTTTTGATAAGGTGCCTAATGTATAAATAAACTGTCCTATTGCTGACTTCACTAAAATGTATGAAGATGTTTTGGTTTAAATAAGATAAGCATATATGCTTTCTGTGGAAATGGCGAGCAGGGTGGAGCTTCTGTGTCTCAACTTTTCAGCTATGTCTACACGAGTGTGCAACCAGGGGCATTTGGTGAAAGTTGTTCTCAGTGGCAGAGGACTCCCTCACAGATGCACCACTATTGACTCTACTACACAGAGAAAGAAAGCCTTGGGAACGGCAGTGAGGGGTGGCAGATCCACTCAGCCTGTCTTAGAAGCCTCATCACTGCAAGCATGCAAAATGATGCAAAATGGTAAGAAGTCAGGCTGGTCAACAGCAAGGCAGCACAGACCCAAGAGCATCTGCTGCTGTAGTGCTATCTCACTGTTTATCGTTACAACGTTCAAAGGCAGTAGTCAAGTAACACGCCATTGTTATGAGTAATTCAGCACAAAAGCAAACATTTTTTCTCTTTCTCTGCTAAAGGGTTGCAGCAGGAGCCTACTTCTCTCTGAGAGGAAGTTTTGAAGGAGTTAGAAAACAGACTATCATGTATTTGCTAAATCTAAACTCATATGAATTCATATACTCCTCAGAGAAATTCTGTAAACATTAGAGGAACATGTTTTATGACAGGTTTACTGTTCATGCCATTTTATTTAGTTCTCTGAAACTGGTATCTTCCTTTCTTCAATTATTTTTTCTTAATGGAAATGAACACACAAGATAGCAGGTTTGGGCATTTTTGAGATTACCTGAATGATCTTGAAAACCAGGACCAAACACCTGTGAGATTTTGGGAAGACAGACACTTGTATATAGTTACAGAGTGATTCACTGGAAGACTCTAGAGTAAACAGACAAACAAGGCAAATTTCTCATAGTGATGTTTCACAGACTTCTGACATTACTATATTACAATATAATGCAACTGCTAATTAAAACCACTCAACTAAAACATGCACAGTAAATTAAGTCAGTGGTTCCTAGAATATTTCACATTTTCAATTATTAAAGAATAAAAACTACATAAAACAACTGATCAGATGTGCTACTTTTGTCACTATCACTTCTGTAGCTTTCTAATAAAGGAGCAGTTTAAATCAGCATTGCCACTGAACATTGCCATTCTGTTCACAGAAACACATAAATATCAATGTCAGAGGTATTTGTCATGAGAAAGTTCAGACTACTAAACTGCTCTTTTCAGTGTTGCAAATACATGAAGTCTTTTGACAACGCACTAGTTTTGTATTCCTCTCTTGCTTGTGAGGATATCACATTTTCCTGTGGATCTGATATTGCATCCCTTTTCCTGTACATGAAAGGTTGTAACATTCAGGGTGCTTAACTAGTACTGCTCGCATTAAATTTACTGACTCTGCTTGGAGCCAGCACTGTAAATCCCAAATCTATCATTAGAATATCTCATCATGGCATCATTAGCATCTAGATACAAAGTTCAGGGCAAGAAATGAAAGACACTAATTATTTTCACTGATTTGGGGTGAAATCTTAAGGGAAACTTGCCCTCATTTCACATAGCTGACCGCACAATGTTCTGTATAATAACATGACCACGTAAGGTTGACTGACATGGTATACCCCCAAACGTCAGTGTCCGTTATTTGACATCTGAAAATTGGTAGAAGATACTGAAACTTCATCAATAAGCTTCCAATGACAAGAAAAAAGAAGGGGGGGGGGGGAGAGAGTCAGACTATTCAAAATGCAGCTTATTTTACTGGCGTGTATATGCCTGCCCTGAAACGGCACTGGTCAAGCAATGGGCACCTCAGACCAGCCAGCCAGACATCTGCCTTGAGAGCAGACTTTAACCACAGACCAAGGAAAAGCACAGATCTCCCTGTTGCTCTTCTCCTTTCTAGAAGACACTGCCTTTGTAAAGCATTTTGTGTAGTAACACAGCTAGTTTTCCCAAACACAGGGTTTTGTTTGTTTGTTTTAAGGGGGGGGGGGGCAAACTACAGATCATTAAACATGACAGTGACATCCACCTTAGGCCTATCACCATGTTGCATTACATGCTTATCTTCCTTAAGGACCAGAAAAAAAAGACAGGAGTCTCTGAAAGACTGCTGTTAATCTGCAGTATGCTCAACCACGGAGTTAATCTGTGTGGCAGTCAATCTAACGAAATAAAGATCACAATATAATTAGACTGGTTTCAAAGAATAAGAGAATAGTTCCATAGCTTACTAATATGATATTGTAGTGTTTGTGTCATGGCAAGGAACTAATTTAAAAATTGCATGCATTATGGCAGTGTCATCAGGAACAGAACTTCATGTAGTACACTCAAAATCTAAGCCTTTCCTGGAAATTTCCTCTCTTCTGTTTCCTTTTTAAGCTCAATGAGTGCTTAAAGAGATAGAGGAAACACTATTGCTACCTCTTTGCCTATTTCTTCCCCAACACTGAACATTGTACTGAACAATGTGGGTAAGGCACATCTAATGAGCATTTCATTTACTCTGCTTGAGATCAGGGAGAGCACAGTAAGTTTCACTAAGACTGATTAGTGTTCATACACAGCATCATTGGTAGAGCAAAGCGTAAGGAATTATTTTTCCCTGTAAAATGCAACTACCTTTAATTTAATTATATATATAGCCAGTGAAGGGGAAAAAAACAACAACAAAAAAAACACACACACACAACAAATCCAGAATACTGTTATTGGTTTGTGGCTATGCTTCTGCAGTCATTTGTTAAATTCTTGTTACAGTTATGTTAATACAGCAATTTAATTCTGCAAATGCATTTCTCTGCCTGTCATGGATTTTATCATACTTCAAAAAAATAAATTACTACAGAAAGAGCCTAATATGAATCAATTTTAAGTTGTCTGGGAACTATTGATTACCTTCTCTCATTAACTGCAACTGTAAACTGTTCAATAAAGTATAACAAAATCATGAAGAAGATAATATTGCTTTTAATAATCAAGGTGTACATATTGCACTAAAATATTTAAAGTAAATCTTTGGGCACAAGCCATATTTCTATTTTGTCCAAAAAAAAGGTCTTATTCCCCTCACATAGTAGTGAAGCAGAGATGTATTCTGTAATCCTATAGAAAGACTCAGAAAGCACAGGGAACACCTATGGGATTATATGAACATGGTACTTAACCAACCTTTGAAATGCGATGTCCCTCAAGTCCTCAAGTCCTACTGTATGATAGTGATACTCTGGAGTGCAGGCAAATAGTTTCTTAGGGAATAACATTCCTATGAGACTCTAACTTAATGATTCTAAGTCTCTTTTGGTGGGACCCTTAGGACCACTTCTTCTTGCCAGAATGACTTCTAAGTTTAACAGCTCCTGATGATATTGAGAAAAAACTGATAAGGAGAGGGAGAGAAGTGGAGAAAGGATGTGGTGCTACTCCCACTGAAGGTAAATAAGGGGTGTTAACCACTAGTGTTTGAGAATGACCAGAATAATATGAGTTCAGCACAAGTCCCTAATAATAGAAAACCAGAATGATAACAAAGACCTCTAAGGGAAAAATCACAAACCAAGAGGGTTAGCTACTGGTCACTAAAGAGAGAGCTGGATAGAATTCATTTTTACACAAAAAAACAGAAAGAACAAAGAGCATATCCACCATATATGAAACATCCCATATACGATGAAAATACAGAAGAGAGAACGGGAAAATATACAAGACAGTTGCAGCCCCTACAAGAATGGGAACCAAGGAAGAACAAAGAAAGAAGAATTACTCCAGCATTATCTCCCCTGGTTGAGGATGCAACACCTGATCAATGCCAATACTTAAACACCAGCAAGTGACACCTCCCTGTCAGTAAAGGAAGGGCACTGCTTTTTGATTTCCCACTTCCCACATTTTGCTACTGCAATCTCAGAAATCATTTGTAAAGTATTGTCTTTTACTGTATAACTAGGCAAAGATCAGAATTTCAAGAGTAATATACGTGCACGTGTATGTTTTCTGCTCCAGCCTTCCAGCACAAGGCAACTGATAGTGCTGCACTGAGTCAGAGTAAATTGGGATGCAACATTAGACATGATGTGGGGAGGGGGACAGAGGAAGAAGTTTGTGGAGGATGAGGACTGAAGCACTGTTTTAATGATGGAATGAGTGGTTAGGGAATAAGAAGCCATCAGGCCACTGAAAGAAGTTTGCAGGTTGTTAAAATGATATGGCGTGGTTTCTGCTGTTGCACTTCCTTCCCCTTTCTTTTCCCTTGCTGCTCACTAAAGGTGAGAAAGCACTAGTGGCACAAGGAGAGCTTGGAGTTGCATTAGACTGCATAGGGCTGGCACAGCAGAGACCTATTCGCACTTTGGTTAAAGATAGAAACAAAACCTATGCAAAGGCTTTTAAAATTACAAAGGCTTTAAAACATGCAAAGGCTACCTCCCTGAAAAAAGCAAGAAGTATCTTCAAAAAAAATAGATGAACCCAGTATGAGTTTTCACTCAGTTAAGTCATTTCCTGCATAGGTATATTTTCTTGATCGGGGATCCAAGTGCAAAATACTGGAGAGTTCTGAGGAAGGAAGAAAATTGCCTTGTTGCTAAGACAATATTGTTGATAAGGAATTCAAGTTCTTAGCTCTGTTACACCAATTACAATGTAGAGTAATTTGAGAAAGACAAGTAAATGAAGCTTAATCTTCCAAAGCATTTAAATGCATTCACTTTTAAATTACTTTGCTTAATCAAATGTTAGATTAATGTACTCCTGAATCTATAAAAAGCTTCCTGTGTGGTGCTGGGCAACTCAGTTTATGTTACAGCTAAGCCAATTAGCTGCCATTGGAAGAGAAGGTCCTCATTTGCTTCCTTGTGTCTTCCACCCCTGGCTACCTCTGTATCTCCTCCTCCCCCCCAACCCACCACACACACAACCATCTTTAAATTATGCATTTTTCCTAGAATTAGTTTACTTTGAACTTTCTGTCCTGAACACTTTTCTGCAATGTCAGTCATGCAGCAGTTGAGAAATGGAGAAAGCTCCAGCTAAGGTCAGCTGCATCGTTATACCATCAGATTACTTCATCACATCATTCTAGTTCACTCTTCTCCTTATCTGGATGAAAGGGCATCTGCACTTTTCCTTGATCACAGGAGAGTTCCGGTTTCAGGAAATAGAATACAGGTTGAAAAAAAGAACATAGTGMAGAACAAGGACTGGGAAATATTATACACTTCCCTGAATGAAGAGAAAGTCAGATCTTGAAGGCTAAGCGCTTTGGGCTCCTGAAATCATAAGCTTCACCCATGATCAGAACTGCTACTCTTCAGGATGTATGGAAAGCAACACAGCACTGGCACCTCGCTTTCCTCCCCATGGAGTCTAACTGGTGCAGAGTTAAGAATCTGAAACCTACATGTTTGGGCTCTTTTCTAAGGAAGTACATGCTATATTAAACATAACATATAAGCATATAAATATTAAACACTTGCTGATTAGCCATGTAGTTTGCCCAGGCTCTTAACACTGGTAATATTTGACACACATGTAATTCACACAAACATTCTTATCTCTGCTAAATAAAAATCCTATATATTAACTACCGCTACCTATATATAGAAGCTAAACCCCAAATATCCTCATTTGGTTAGTTCCTACCTCTAATTTTTCAAGCCATTAAGTAGTATTAGCATCAATATAGCCTCTCAAAATCAGGTCTGTATCATTAGTCCATTCCCCATCTCCATTTTAAGGATTTTCATCAACTGAGATGTATTCTATTTGCAGATAGATAGGCCCAGACCTACACTGTGTACAGGCACATACTGTTTTATATTTTTTTAATTAAAAGTCTTAAAATAAACAGCAAGTCAAAATAATTTAAAAGAGAAATGAAAATTCTGGGTCACGATTAAGTTGTTGCCTGTTGACGCTTCAAAACATTTCCTCATCATCCACAAGCTAAAAACAACCTTAGTGTAGCACTTCCTTCTCAATTCACAACTGGCTTTAAAAATACTTCATTTATTTGGTTTCTCCCCATAGGCATGAAGCAGCATATAGAAACAGATTAAAATACTGGATATGAAGAACTTTCATTGAAAAAAAACAAAGACAAGCTTACTTCACAGTCTATACTCTTCAGACACTTTTTTTTTTAAACAAGCTTCTCTTTTCAAAATAATAAATAAATAATGAATGTACTAAGATGACTATGGGCATGGCTGTTATTTCATCATAACCAAAATAAGTCATACAACATGATGGAACAACTAATTAAGTGTCACCTAATACACATAAATACAAGGCAAAGGCTAGCCCTAGGAAGGGTGTACTGAGAACATAATAATACATTGCTCCCATCAGGCTTCATTACAGCTTCTGGATTTATTTAATTCTGTTCATGCTTAGCACAACTCTCAGAAAGAGCTATTAAAAATATATCATCTAGCTTGTCACAAAAAAAAGTATGTTATTAATTTCAGTCAGAAGGTAAACTGAAGAAAAAAAACCACACACCTTTACCTAGTATTTCAACCTGTTCATTCTTTGTTATTGTTAAAATTTTTGTGGCATCCACATAATGACAATGCTGAGATCTTGGGAATGATCATAAAACTTCCTGAGGTTTAAACTGTGATTTTGTCTGAAATACAAAGTTACAGCAGAGAAGGAGCCAAGTTTAGACTGCTATTTCTTTCATTCATCAGACAGATGGGGGAAATGGTTGCAGTGACCATCATTGTAAGGAATCCTAGTTTCATTGCTTCAATAGCTAATTTTTCCATGAACACTTCCCCCCAAAATAAAGAAAAAAAAATATTACTAATGTTTTTCATGCAAAATATACTGCAATTAACTCAATTTAGAACATAATCTTCATAAAGAAAGTGAGCAGGTATTAGTCCTAAATGTCCTAATGAGGAATATGATGGAACTGTGACAATTTTCTCTCCATTCTTCTCATAAAGCACTTCCCGCACCACTGATTAAAACTGTTCCAGGGAAACTAGATCAGGACAGTCCATTAAACCATATATACACATTTTTTCAGAAAGAGAAAAAAGAAATCTTCTGGATTTCTTTTCATTTTACAAAGGTAGCATTGTAAATCTTTATTTTCAATAAAAAAAAAATCTTTTCAAGAGCAGCTCTGCCTATGGCATATTATTATTCTGGGACTGTAGTTCTGATACTTTTAAAAATGAATTTAAAACTGAACTAAGACATTAATACTCATTCTACATAAAGGTTTTTTAATTTTTTTGATAGCAATAATTCAGTCTTCTGTCCCAAACCTACTTATTAGAAAATAGGCAAACTCAAATCACAATTTGCTGATAATATCACTTACTGAAGGTTGATTTTGCCAGCTTACATTCCAGATAAAAATTTGAAAAAAATATATATAAACCAACTATTTTACTAACAGGATTTTGTTGCAAGCTATAACAAGCAGTAGTAACTACTTCCACTTTATATGTATAAGGATTTCAGAACCTAATTGCACTGATTACTGATGTACTTGAATACTGTTACAGTAGTAATCATAGCAAAACTGATATCAAGGTTGAATTTATTTTTTTTTGCCTCCCCACCCCACCTGACCAATTTCCTCTTTTTTAAAAATATTCTTTCCGCTTACAATTTCTTATGCAAATTTTTAACATTTGATTTAAAAAGTGATAACAATAATGTTAATTACATAGTTGTCAACATGCATGTCTTAGTAAATATGTCAACTTTCTTTAAGGAGTATAATATTTTAAATCACTTCAGGAAACTCATGACTACTACAGGAATTGTTATTCATAAATATATATATAAAACACATCTTAAATAGCCAGCAGCTTAGTGTTGCACAGTAGTTACTTAGGCGGGTTGCAATTGATTAAGAGATAGGTGGGCAAGACTGAACTAGCCTAAGCCTCACTGCAAAAGAAGATTACTGTCACTGATCTTAGATGGAACGCATTGCCTTATAGCTTGGACCCCTCCTTTCAACTTCTTACAGAGGTTTGCATGACTAGCTTAGCCTTGGTGCCTAAATTTTAGATGTACAAACTTCGGTAAAAAGAATTCTATCATTAGGTTTTTTTTTTTTTTTTTTTGCCTAAATCAAAACTCTAAGACAAAAAAGCCTCAACTAGTCATCTCATCTTTTGTGAATTGCCTCCAGATTCTTTAGCCATGTCCTCCAGATACTCCAAAACATTCCCTTTTGTAGCTAAGGTGGAATTTAAGCCTTAGAGTCATCTGAAACAGCTTCTTCACTCATGAGGCCTTCAGAAACTGAAAGTTTCCGGAGTAACCTAATTGGAACTCATCACTTCTCAATTATGCTAAATGATTGTTTGTGTTTGCTTCTCTGTGCAACTACACTACACTTCCTCTCTTTCAGATCTATTATTATTCTTCCTACTTGGAGTTGAAGAACTACTTCAGCATTTTGGGTCATGTAGTTACTCAGTGTTGATAACCAGAAGTGATAAAGTAACTGCAATATTTTTCCTGAGTCATGCAGCAAGTGAAGTCCCAGTCCCCACAAGTGCAAAGCACTTTCAGCCATAGGAAGCCACACTAGTGGGGGAGCTTCTCCCTGGGAACGATAACATCTTTGAAGAATGAGGCCTCAGAAACCTCTTTCTTTTGGATTTTGTTCCGTTTCATTATTTGAATCTATTAATCAGGACTTTTTCATTTATTTTATTATCTATATCCCCTTTCTTTGTGCTCTGCAAATAGCAGTTTCCACTTTTTTATACTCCAGTTATTCTTACTAAAGGTTTCTATTGTTGACTATTCTGTAGTCACTGCACTTTTATATTTCCCCTAGGAAATGTAACGTTTTGGTTGAATATCCTAGCAGTATGAGGAATCAGAACACTCAGATTTCAAAATCCTAGATCTTATGTAGGATCTATCTTATCTTCCTAGATCTACCTTATCTTCCTTCCAGAAGTTTGCTTATTCTCATCTCTCTCTCTCCCCCACCTTAAAAAAAAAAAAAAAAAGACACACTGCATACATACATACATATGAGAGAGAGAGAGAGAACAAGCTTTACGGGAACTTGAAGTCCACCCTCATCAAAAATTGTTCCAACATGCCCATCAGTTCTCTTTTACCTAAGAATACATTCAAGTTATTTATTTTGTTAAATACAGACTTCTTGACTGTACCACTGCAGTGTTTTTTTGTTTTGTTTTTGTTTCACCTAAGCTATAAAATTATAGACTTGGAAATACATGCCTGAGAATAACTGCTTTACAACCAAAATGGTCAAATATACAACTCTGGTGTAGCAACATGACCATATAGGCAATTCGTCTGTTTTGCCATTGCATATTTTCACAGTGTATTCCAGCTTCCCTTGTCCAGCATGAAAAAAATTATAGGAAGTGTCAGTGACTCTTACAGAGTAACTTCCCTTTCTTTTCTCCTGAAGTGCCAGTTTCCTCATCCCCCCCCAGACTACATCAATAAAAAAGAAATTATTGTACCCCAGCTATTTGTTAAAAGTGAAGTCAAATGTCTTTCCTGTTACATTCATTCACATATGTGACCATGTTCTCAAGGCAAAGATAGATGACAGACTCTTGTGAATCACCAAAGGGTTTTAATGGAAATAAGTCCAGAGCTTTCATTTTACTAACTATGGCCTGAAGGAATAATAAATCATTTTCAAACAGTGCACTGAATAAAAGATAAGTACAAATATCACCAGGATCAATAGCCTGGGGTTTTATCATTGTACTATAATTACTAACATAATTTAGCTTCAATGTTATCTAAAATTGAGTTTAATTACCTAAAGGGACTGAAACAATGGAATAGAACATATAAACTAAAAATGATTATTTTTCTTCCTACAAAAATAGATAACTTAGCTGAAATCATCTGCTAACTGTATAAGACATTGAAACTGCTACTTGAACCCGCATGACCAATTTCAAAACACAAATAGGAAAGACTAAGAAGATGAGTTCTCTAGCTACTAAATATTTGCTGGAAAATATAATGTTTGTGTTTCTTACCTCTGCATTTACATATTTACATACATTTACTTTTCTATTTGATGCTGAAATTTTAAAAATTTTACTTTTTTTTTTGCTAGTGAGATTCTGGAGACAAAAACCTTTTATTATTCTATTAGCAACTATGCCTTCTGCTGCACCACTGCACTTCAGTCTTGACCTATAAAAATGGTCTTTTCTAGGGATAAGAGCAATTGAGTCGCCATACTCAGCGAAGCAAAGACTGGTTGTCTCAAACATTCTGAAAATTTTATTTATGTTATTATCTAAGCAGAGTTCAACCGAGACCATAAAGTTTATTTCAAATATGTCCTTTTGCAAAAAGCATTTAAAATAAAATGGTTAGATCCGTTCTGTTTGGAATACTTGTAAAATAAATACTGGAGTTGTTCATAGAATATTGTTAATTTACATTTTCCATAGCATAATAGAGCTTGTGATTAGAATCATTATTAGTGATTCAAAGCAAGTTTAACTTTTTTTTTTTTTAGTCCGTATTTAAATCCGTATTTATTATTTAGAATAATCTACACTGTTAATCATTTCCATCCCCACTTCAGCAAATACTTGTTTTATTACAATATCATCTTCAGAAAATAGGTTTCTGTTGGACTAAATCTTTAATGCAGTGTAATAGGCAAATAAAAGCTTGTAGTTCCCAGGTAGGAAAACCCAACTATGAGAACAATTCACTGAAGACCAGTTTATTGTGATCTCCAGTACCATACATCCTAAGTAGTCCAGTGACCTCGACTGTAGGAAAGAAACTAAAATCACTACCTTGAGCAAGGCTAATACTGAATATAAAGGTAGAGTAATCTCACCTAAATTACTTTTCCATAGATCTGCTTTAAATGCAGACAAGGGAACTAAATCCACTGCTCTTACTATCTCTAACTATCAATGAAAGGCTATAACATCAATTTAAAAAAAAGAGTGCTCTGCAAGAGTTTGTCCCAAAGCACAATTTGATTTAAAATCACAGTAATAGAAACAAGCAAGAACAAACATAAAAGGCTGATGGAGCAAACTTAAGACAGAAGAAAATTAAGAAAGAAGATTGTGGGGGCTAAAATGCTATAATTATCGTGTAGCTCAAGAAAATGAAAATCAGTTCTGCATGTTTTAGAATATAGAAGCAACTGGAATGATTGATGGATAAAAACTTAGCAATTTCTGATATCTGCAAGCTTTTTTCTTCCAGTGTTACACGATTGGTGGCCCTCTCCCAAAAGCTTCATTAACCCTGGGAGGACTAACACCTTTACAGGTGGGAAAGAATTCTGCTTTGCTTCCTAAACTGCAGTGCTGCAGCAGCACCAGTGTGGATAGTTCCTTACCATGTTACTCTCTGCCAGACATACTTACTTTTCCTGACATGATTTAAATACTTTTGAGGAGGTGAAATAAAGTTACTTAATTTAAATAGCTGGGGGGTGGGGGAGAGGTTGTGATGTGACTTACCTTAAAGCTGGTGTATTTTCCTCACAATCACTTTTAAAAATCAAATTAGTTGCAATTCTTCAATATCTATCGATTTAGAGCTAATTGATTTGCCATGCATTTCTCATGTCCTTCCTAAATTTGTCTGCACTAGGAAATCATTCTGATCTCTTGTAATATCACATTGTTTATTTTTGCGTTTGTGCTGATAGTTGATAGTCTTTAATGTTAAATACTGGATTGAATCCTTGACTCCAGTAATTTTCATTGTTCTGACAGGATTACAATGGATTAGAAACTCCAATGACACAAAGCCGGTAGGAAGGGAGCCCTCGAGATACAACAGGTGACAAGTATGAAGCCACAAAGCTGTTGGAGATAACAGGATGGCCGTTCCATTCACAGAAGTTGTAGTGAGAGGAGCTGGCAAGTTTAACACAAATTTTTTGTTTTCCTTTTTTTTTTTGCGCACGCACGCCTTCTCCATCAGGGTCTACGGTAGCTCTGATATACCTGGAAATAAGTGCTGCAGCCCTAAAGTGAGAGCCAAAGTTCCCTTAGCCCCTGAGTAGTTCTATATTTATAATCTTGCAGCCATACAAATTCTGCTGCTTGTTTTTGTTATTACAGAATGCACAGACTCCCTCTTTATTCTTTAAGGAACTGTCAAAATTGTGTGTTATTTTTGTTGTCTTCAAATACCTTGTTTTGGAAAAAGATGTTAAAAAAAATTAGAACTCCTCACTCCCTTTTAAAATGCTTTTTGGGAAATTATAGATAATCAATTAAATATTATGTTTGATAAAAATTATTAAAAGTATTCTCATAGACAGCTTTTTTTAAATGTATAATTGAAATACTTAAGATTTTTCTGCTTATTTTCCAAACAGTTCTAATCAATATTATCTCCCATAGAACACAAAAATTTGAGCTATCATCAGTTATTTAGGCAAAGAAATGATCAAGTCATACCAATAAAGCCATAACTTGCAACAAATCTGAAAAAGCATCACAAAAGATATGTTGCTCTACTACAATTAGAGTCTCTTGTGATAACAAAACTACTTTTATGAAACACTTCATGTTTCTGGAAGCAAATAGATATTAATTAAATTAGCAGGATTTTAAAGTTCATATTGAACATTTCACACATCCCAAATGACATGTTCAGTTATCACTCATGTATACTATCTACTTTATCTGAAATGAAAGAAATAATGTATAGTAGGAAAGGTAGAGAGCTCATAAAAAAATGTAAAGGAGGAGAGTCCCACACGGTATTGCATCCCAAGAGAGCCTATTGCTTTGAATTTTTCATTCTGTTTCACTTAGTTACTAGAAAAGATAAGCCAATACCTTCCAGAGACAGCAATCTATTCACACAGGTCCCTCATGAAAAATACTCATTTATTTTACAACTCATGTCTGAAGAGATGATTGCTGAGGTTGAAAGGTATTGGTATATCACTAAAGTCTGCTAAATGATCTGTATCAGAAGACTAGAATTTGCCACATGCTATGTTTTTTTATGAAAATTTTTCCATTTTTAGTTTTGAGAAGTTCTATTTTGATCCTTTCTTAACAGTAACACATCTGCTCACATAGTTAATGCCAGCCCTCTATCCTTATATCACCACTGTCAATGCTTTTATCCTCAATCATAGCTAGATGTAAGTAGTATTCTGAGGGAGAAAAAACATTGTTATCACTTAAATTTTCAAAGTGTGTTATTCTTACACTGTAAGAATTGAAGGAAATGAAGCAATGGTTTAGCAGTCTCGCGTTAGGTTGCACTGAGGATGGACAAAGCTTCTGGATTACTGTGTTTGCAGCTTTATCCAGAAATGATAAACCCTGGCTGCTGCAGAACCTGGTGCTTGGCTTCAGTATAACTACCTGCATTTTCTTTTAAAGGGGAATGCAAGGTCTTTGCCAGAATCTTTTTTTTTTTTTTTAATCCATTAGCCACAGCGTGACTTCTCTTTTTCCCCCCCCCACAACAAATGCAGAAACCACATCCCCACTCATTCTTGCATGCTCTCCCTTTCCCTAAACTCCTACTTGTGCAGGAGAGAGAATAACAACATACAGAAGTCATCAACAGGTCACAATCTCAATTTGAATGTCATTTTGCTATCGTCTTTCTTAACTCTGCAAAAGGATCCTCTGCAAAAGGTAAAGTCTGTCGTATACCTTGATTTTTCAGGGAAGTATGTTAAAAGTAATCCACTACAAATGTAATATTGTTAAAAACAGTAAGTCAAATCATGCATTTGCAAATATCTCTGATGAAATAATTTTAAATGATATATTACCAATTATCTGAAATGCCACTTCAACTCAACTCGCTTACCTGTTGCCTAGAATTGCAGGCATATTCTTTAGTTCTGTATTTTTCTTAGTGATGGTGGCAATGAATTCTATTGTTTATACATATTTCCTAATGAGAGCGGGAGGAAAGCTATCGTTTGGGGAGGGGGGTTTAAAGGAAGCATTATCACTGTACAGTGATACAGGAAAAAAAGAATAAGAGTACAGATAGAACTGTCAACTAACACGAGTGCCAGTAATTACTGTAATAAAACCATCTTTACATACAACAGCTCTGGGAATTCAGTCAGTAAGACAAGTGCTAGTTTCAATTCATTCACCATTTAATGGTCGCAGGAATATTAGCTCAGTTTTTATCTCCTATTTCTAACTAGCCATTTACTTTGTAGTTTTTCCTTTGGATTTTTATGTGATTTTTCTTGTTGCCAGCAGCATCAGGCCTTTATTTAAGAACCACTGAGAAATAACTTAAGAATTATATGTTCGTCCTCTTTCTTTTTTCTCTGATTTTCAAACTAGAAAAATTTCATAGGGTATAAGTAATGCTAAAGAGTTCCTTCCAGGAATATCTTCAGGCAGGTTCACTTAAAAATGGTCCGAGTACTTCTATTATATTTATCTACCTATATATACGCTAAAGGTACATTAACACTATCCATATTTTATTACTGTCATTTGTCTTCCCATAGGTCTAGAATATGGGTAGGATAAGCTAGCACAGGAAGAATACTGTTAAATTCTGCATTATGCTTCTTAAAAGAACTGGTTTTGTACAGATTGCCAATAGACATGCCGATATGGCACTTCTTCCACACCAAGCCCACAGCTTTTTCCATATATATGCCAGAATTCACCACTAAGGGATGAATAGTGTAAGGTGTTGTTAGTGTACAGTATACCTTTGGATGGTACAGTTGCTGTGGTTCATTCATTACCCTGATACAAGAAGAGAAAGCTAGATGACAAATCACATATTGTTAAACTGAGGCAGACAATTTACCTCAGTACTACATAGCCTCTGTTGAAAAGATAGAGGTAATTAAAAAATGAAGATGTGGCTTCTACTTCATCATCTTTTATTGTTATTCATTTTTGTTCTTCCACACAAGCATTTGAAAGGTATACATCATAAATTTTTATGATTACTTGAAAAAAAGTGGGTAATATTCCAAATAGGTAGTAACTTTATAAATTGGAAATGAACAGTAAATAGATAACTAGTGCTGCTGCCTTTTAGATACACCCTTCAATAACATTAATCATTTAAAAAGACTTTTATTCAAATGTTTATGTTCGGAAATCTTCAATACAGAAAGTCCATTTCTTTATACAAAACTCTACAGCCTTCTTTATTTGCTGTTGGACATATTCCACCTCTTACCCAAATGGGGCATTTTGAGGCAGTCAGTCTTGATATTTGACATCTCGGAGAAGCTACCAGGGGAATTCAATCATACAGAGAGAGGAATTTCTGACCATGATGCAGATTATACTACATAGAAGCTTGCCTGATGAAATAGTCCTAAAATTTGGGTATGAAGAGCCTCTCTCATGAAAGGGACAATCTGCTTTTGGCTCTGCCATGTGATATTACATTGCTGTGCGATTTTTCTGGATGAATGAGTTACAAATCTGTATTGCAATGATAATATCCACACACCACCCATATTGCATCTTGTATATAGCCATAAATATGTACCACAGGCTCAATTAACCTGCAATGATATCACGATACAGAGAAAACGTCAGCCATGACACCTGATATTTCTTCTATTATGAGTTCTCTTGGCAGCATATTTAACTTTCTGATGGTAAATGAAAACAAGTTTTAACACTCTTCCTTGAAAAATGGTCCCCTGCATAATTTACTTAAACAAGTGATAAGAATTCCTGTGACTTTTTAAGAAAATGTGGTGCTAACAGACCACATGACAGTCCTACTACATGCATTATTGGAAACATATATTACAAATTTAAGAAGGACAACTGGACAACAGTGACTAAGTCTTTAGTTATTTTAATAGCTAGGAATCAGATATTCAAAGAAGGCTTTTTTTTTCTTTTTATGTCTAATGCTTGATCCAATCCTGCCTTTTTTTCCTTCTTCTTTATTCAAAGAAAGCAAGCTTATTTCCTTCATCAATAGACGCATATATTTGCATCAATAAGCATCAGGATTTTCTGCACAGGGAATTATATTAAATTCTGTGTCTTATGTATCAAGTAATTTCATCTATATATTTGGTTGCTGTTCCTTACCCATCCTCATTTTTATCAGGTCTTTATTCCATTTTCCTTTTCCACTTTCATCTTCAGGACACTTCTACATCAAATTCGTGTTTTGGGGTTTTTTTGTTTGTTTTTGTGGGGGGGTTGTTTTGTTTTAAAACTACCTAAATTATCTCTTTTCATCTGCTTTCTCTTTATTTCCTTATTCTCCTGAGAAAGTCATTTTCCTCATTGCCCTTCACTTTTTCCTCCATGCTCAAATACATCTTTGACTATTACTTGCTAATCCAAGGTAAGGATACACATATTAACACATCACATGACAGGGTCTACTAACAGCTACACCCACATATACATGAGACCAACTGCTTCTCCTCTCTCACTCTGCTCTATCCTGCTCCTCGGTCTTCTCTATCCTTGCTCCAACCTTTGTTGCCTTTACGACCTCGTTATCTCTGCCTTCATCAAAAAAAAAAACAAAAAAACCAGCGTCTTGGCTGTTCTTTTCATTTCTGAGGGAAACAGGAAGGAGCAACAACATGTTAACCCAATTGCAACCAGATCCATTGCACCTCCAAGCTAGTGCCGCTGAGCCTCACATTTCTGCTCGTGCTCCAAGCATTATGAAACGAGAAACAAGTCCGGCCTGCTGTTCCCCCCCCCACACACACACACACAAAAAAACCCCTGCAACTTTGAGAGGCCTATGTGACCCTCCCTTCCAGGGCTCAGCTCTCTGCACTCCAAGGTCTAGTTTTGACAGGACACATAGCTGCATAGCCTAGGCTCCCAAGTGTCAGAAAATTAAGTTGTAAGAAGCATGTACACTAGATCAAACAAGAACAGTAAAACTTCAGTCAGAGCTAAGATCAGCAGCAACTCAAGGATTCAAGAGGAAAACACCAATACAGGAAGACATACAATTAAAAAAATAATAAATAAAAAGAAAACATGGAGTTCAAAAATGGCAACTCAGCAACAACAAAGATCAGCCCATTCCAAACAGTAGACGTCAATCCTTCTATACCCAACTGACAACAGCTTGGCCAGCAAAGACACATTGGTGTTATGAGCATGACGCTCATTTGGTGTCACACTTTGTAATTCTGAGCTGTGTATATCCCGCTTGCATTTTCTCCATGCACAAACAAAGTGTCCAAAATGACCCGGAGAGGGATGGTTGCACCTGACACAGCTGTTGACATTAAGACCAAGAATGACTATTGCAGTCAGCCAAAATCCACATCCCTGATGACCTCAGTTCCCTCACTGTTTGCAAACTAAGCAAAGCTCTGACATCAGAGATTACCACCACTAAGTAACTTGCAGAAAGCCACTAAAAGACCGAGTGAGACCTAGGGTTAGAATTCAAGAAGAAATCTGCCTAACATCTGACTTTTTGGCTTCTCTTTTGACCTTTCTTGTTATATTTTGATTTCCTGTAGCTGGGATGTGCTGAGGGAGGTAAAAATTGATGCGACACCGTTACAAAGGCTCTGTATAAGAAATGCTGCCCTTGATGAAAAATGAGAAACAGGCAAACTGTGTGCCCCTCCCCATCACTGAAACCATGTTTCAAACTGAAGTTTTGTATAAAGCCATTCCCCTGTGAATAGGCAATGTGATCATGTTGTTCTGACATATAAGTGAGAAATAAATGTGCTGTTCTAGTAAAAAACAGAAGAAACAAGAGAAAACTCGTTTCTTTGCTGAGAAAGAAACAAGAATATTAAACAGAAAGTTCAGGATGTACATGGCTCACTAGCAACTGAAATGCAGGCTTTTCAAAAGGGTAAAGAAAGGAAGCAAGAGACATTTTTTTTTTTTTTTTTAATATGGCACAATGTAAAACCGACAGCTGAAGGGCATTACAGGTACTGTACTAACTGGCAGATATGTAGAGATAGAAGTACCCTCAGATAATCTCATACAGAAAAAGATTTTGTTTGGGGAATTTAAGAGAAAGAAGTCAGTGAGCTAGAGAATTAAAGGAAACATCTGGCCAAGGACACTACAGTGCTCCAGGCAGGGAGAGAAACATTTGTAGTCGTGGAATGATCACAGTAAGTCTTTCCTTACTGAGCACTTCTTTCCCTTTAAGAAGCACCAAAACAGCATGATGAAGCTCTAGTTCCTGTTCCTGACTTGGCCTTGGTCTTTAGGGACTACAGAAAATTCAGTTTGGTGTTCTAAGCCGCAGTTTTCTTGCTGATGAACTAGGAAACAAAATGAATATGCCAAAATCCATCTCAGTTGCCCATACATTCATCTGAACTCCACAAAGGTCAGAGTGATTTCATTGTTGTTTAGACCCAACTATTAGGTACTTCTTGTATGGAGGATGCAAAAGTAGTCTTGAATTTCGAGTATTTTTGTGTTGCCAGACTATCAAATTATTCCATACAGAATGTAAGTTTAAAAGGTTAAAACCCACAAAATTACAAAGAATTAAAATGCAATTAAAAAGTACCTTAGGGTTTAAACTATCCATGAATTAAAAGTGCTAATTCATTTTTATTCATAACATCCCTAGTTCTCTCTAGATAAGTTTTTTTTGTTAAAATCAAGTTCTATAGAATTTTATAGTCATTGTGTTTTACTGGCTTTCTGGCTCCACGAGGCAGATCTGATGAATGGAGAAAGAGGAAGGGTACAGGAGATCTGAAGGAGAGAGAGTAAAGAGATGCAGACCATTAAAAAACAAACAAAAAAACAGATATGGCTGTTTTTAAATCTATTATCCTAAGGATGTAAATAATAAAGAACAAACAGGATTGGTGCACCAAGGATGTTTACTGGAAGCTTTAAGAGACATTGTATCTTACTTGAACAGAGTAATGCCAAGCATTGTGGAAACTGCCACCCTTAAAGAGAAAACAGTGTCTGCCTCTTTCCTCACCTAGCTTGCAATGTTATAAGGAGGCAAATACCACCAGAAATGCTATTCKATCACAGAGGACTGTGGTAGTGGGATTTGCATTTAGCAGATTGCAAAAAAAATCAGATTCAGTTTGTCCTACCTGCTGGAGCACATAAGGAAGGGCTGGAAAACACTTTGAAATGTTTCCCATGTGACTCCTATTGCACTGAAAAAAACCTCAGGGTTTTACAGCTTCTACATGGCTACTTGTCTTCTTTCCAGACCATTAGATCAGCATAAGTGTATGTATGTATAATGAAAGGGTAAAGATTTGGCCTTGACAGAAGCTTTCAGTGACTAATGTAGCTAAAATATCTCTATCCTATAGCATTTACTTTTGAAGTTCCATCATCATATGTGCTTCAAGCAATTTTAACTACCAGACTCCTCCTTTTAATGAAAATAGATATTTAAAAGGTCCATATTAGCCTTGGGACAAGAGATATGCCTTAGTGGCAAGGTATAATTTTATGCTTTTCTGACAAAAACATATCAACTAAACACATCTATATTTAATTTCAAATGACTACAAATATTAAGAGCCAGAGGGTCTGCATAAACATTGATAAATTTAATTAGATATGGCTTTAAGAACCACCTTTACAAGTCCAGTGTTTTCTTTCATAAACATCTGTGTCATTATTTTTCCATTAGATAAGCAATGTTTTTCCTGTGACTAAGTACAGTATCAAATGCACTGATTATTTGTTGTTTAACCCCAGAAAAGTTCCTCCCAAACAGTTATTTTCAAAACTTTGACATCTTTTATTAAAAAAAATTATATATATAATATCAATTCTTTGTGAGCATACTCTCTTCAGAGCATACTTCGTTCAATTTTTAATAATTTTTTGCATTTGTCAAATGTTTTTCAGCCCAGAGTTGTTGTATACAGACAATTACAAGCACTGTATCAATTGCAACTGGCTGAAAAGCAGATTTCTCCCTAATATGCAAAATTTTCACATTTTCCTAATTTCATTTTTTTAAACCAAGTATTTCAGAATCTTTCATCTATTGCACTATATTCCTAATGAAACATCTGGGTTTTAAATATACCCAAAATTCTGTAGAAATTTTCAACCAACTTTCATGCAAGTCTATTACAGAGTCTTTGCTGTGATTTTTTGATTTATTACCAACACACAGCTTTCAGTCCTGAAAACACATTTAGTTGTAGAATTTTATATTAAATTAACTATAAAGTGGCCTTTGGCTTAGCTGTGACAATCAGCGTAAACCAAATATCCTCTCTCCTCATGTTCTACTATCAGGGCATCTTTTGCGCCTATTGAGGCAATAGGTCATTTCAATTCATAAGCAATGTTCACAACTTTCTACACGCTACTACACAACTTCCTATACACTTTCAGTACACTAAGAAGAAAATGCCTATACAGAACCTTCTCCCAACCACCCCCACTCCCAGCTCCTGGGGCCACCCTGAATGCCTGGATCAGGCCTGAAGAATCTTTCAGCAACTAATTACTGGGAATTACGTACTTCATCATTCAACTTTGCAAACTCTAAATGTTTCTGAGCATCCAGCTGTTCATTTCCCTATGTATAGGGATACTCCCATCAAATTATAAATTAGTGTAAATAAACATCTAAGAATTTTCAATGTTTCTGAGAAACACAGCCCCACTGAAAAATATCACTTCATGTGACATGTGACAAACTTTATTATGGTCCTGCAGTATTTTGAAAGCTGTCATGAGTTTTGAGCATACCCTTAAAAAACATGCTAGTTATTCAGTAATTCTAGGTTATCTCGGGTTGCTTAAAATTTTCAGTAGTTAAAGCCTTATTCCACTTGCAGTTTAAATATTAATCTCCCAGAGGGAAACAGTCAATTGCAGCTGTTTAAAGCATTGTTAGAATTCCGCATTCAGCAGCTGTTCGGTCCATTTACATCACACCAGGGTTCTCTGTGCTTCAGCATATCTGTGCAATCTGCAGTAGATTTGTTCTTTACAAGAGCAGTGGGATTTGAGCATTGACTGACTCTCTCAAAGAGGAAAAAAAGATGAGTTTGCTGCATTTAAAAGAAACAAAATTTACTTTTTCCTAACATTTCTCGATAGTTTTTCTTGTTACATGAATGTGCATACAATGCCAGTTTCAGAGACATGGATTGATTTTATGTTAATAGAAGTTATGTTAATAAAATTATGATAATAAAATCATAAGAAAGATTTTTTTGATAAAACATTCTAGTAAAAAAATAAAAAACTGTCTATAAAAAATCCAATTAAAATTCATTGCCCATTTCATTTAAAAAGTAGGGGGTTTTTTACAGTCAAAACATTTATTAAAAAATTTGTGCACATTGTTCAGGTATTTATTTATATCAAAAATTAAAGGTACTGAACTAACAAATGTCAAGGAGGTGCTTCTTAAAGCATTTGTGAATGTGAGAGTATTGCATATTTCAGGCTTTTCATGCCACAGGACAAAACACTTTCTTTTATCCTCCTCTCACTACAATCTTTACCTCACTTTAAGCAAAAATTTAGATTGTCTGAAGTTTCCAAGTTTCTTCTTGTAGTTGTAATTATACAATTGATTGCAAGCTGTTGAATCTAAACCACTGCATAAACTCACTAGCCCGTGGATGGACGCCTGCCCTGTGCGGAGGGGCATAGCTTGGGCAGCGATTCCTGCAACGCTCTGGGACAGACTTCGTAAAAGGACCTGGACCTTTCCGGCTCCTTCTGCACCTATTTCTTCTGGTACTTCTAAACAATGCTAAGACTGACCATTGTTAGGCTTTTGACCACCTGGTTATACCAGTGTCTAAAAACGCTGCATTGGATGTGCTGGATCCTGTGCTGCTACCATATGGCACGAATGGGATAAGGGTGCAGCAGGCACTGATGGGGAAGGGGCACTGGGAGAGCTTAAGGGAGAAGACCAGAACTAATTTGCTCCCATGGCAGCGCAGCTATTCATTTCCTTTTCCAAAGTAAGGCAGCAGAGCGACTATCGCGCAACGCTTATTGGGGAAAGGAATAGGACTATAATCAGAGCCGCTCTGAAGAAAGTTATTTCCATTACAAAATGAAAGCAAAGGAGATTCTAGCAGTAACTCTACCACAAAATTTGTTTGTGAAGTTTCAGCCATTGTTAACCAAACAGCATCCATGTTTTTGCATTATAAAGTAATTTTGCAGTACCCACATTGGACAGGACACATCCTCCTCAACTACTTGGAAGTTTGCACAATATATTGCATGCATCAACGCAAATAAAGATGAATAACAATGAAATCAAAGATCAAAGCTGTCCGATTCACAACATTTTTCCAGCATAGCACAAAAAGATAAACCGCCAAAGAATTCATCAGGGTTTTTTGTTTTTTGGTTTTTTTTTGCTTTCAAGTTAAAGTCTGTAGATTAGGTTTTAAACACTATCATAGCAAGCAATAGGAAAACTGTCAGAGGTTTAGCAATTATTAAACTTCTAACAATCCATTAGTTTTGCTAGCTTACATTCCCGCTCCCTGTTAACCACATACCTACTTCTAGCACATCCCATCTACCCATTTAGCTAATGCTGCTTACTCTCAGACATAATAAGTAATGTTAGACATTTATGTTTTTAAGCTCCTGCTGTTTCCCTTGAGGTTTAAACTGTCACGTCCATAGAGAAGTTTTTCCCTTTTTATGGCAGTTTTTCCAATATCAAGCACAAAAAAAAATCTTCACTCGGTGTCATGTTAATAATTCAGACCCCTAAACAACCGGGGCAAGGAAAAGAAAGAAAATATGTTCTAAACCAGAATCTAGAACACCATACTGAAAGAAATGCTTTACAATGAAATGTTCTTCATTTGATGAAATGCAAAACCCATTTAGTTTCAACAAGTCATTAACAGGTCATAAAATGAATAATTCTTTTGTATTGGAATGTATAGATAAAGTACAATGTTATGCCTTCATTATTTTGCTAAGTCTGAAGATCAGTTGCTTAAAACTCAGCAGGAGTCCACTTGTGAGTATGGGAGGGAAGAAAAGGAACCAACAAACAAATCCTAGAAATATTTTTGGAAGATCTTCGTAGTATACACCTATCTTGAGAGCTAACATTAATTCCTCTCCAAACAAAAGCATTACAAATCTGTCTTTTTAAGTAAGCACAAAATCTTCTACACCAGAAAACTGTATTCTGTCAAATGAAGCTGAGGAACACCAAAGACATGGTAAAAAATAACTTGTTTCCACATTTTCAGCTCCTGTTAAGAAATCTGATACACTTTTTTTTCAAACAAGCCCCAAAGAAATAAATTATCACAAGAAAGTTGTAAATGTTAGCCCTCTTTAAGATTGTCTTGACATCCTGAGAATGRAAGTATAATACATTAAGAACATATTTTAGACAGGAATACAGAAAGGTTCATACATAATTAGAAAATAATGAGAATTATCATTTTACATGGGTGAGGGAAAACATCTGTTTTTAATGATTTCAAAAAGGGTTTTTAATCAACTGGAGAAAACTGATTAAGTATAAAATCTTAAAGTTCTTGACAACATTCAGTTTTTTCACAGTTTTATTATTAGCCATTTCTTACTCTGTACTTTTTTCATCTTTCAGAACCAAATACTTTCTACTGACTCTTTGCACTGCAATTTCATCATGTTTCTCCTAAATAGTTTCCATCTTTCAAGACTCTACGCAAGAAACGATAGGGCTTCTTCCCTACAAACACATACTTCAAACACCTCTTGTTTAAGTTTCAAATTCATATCTTTGTCTTTTTATCAAACTCCTCAAAGAAAAGGTAGAACAATTTCAGCTTTCTTCTTACAAGTACAGTATGTTTCATTATGAACGCACTAAAAATCTTTCTAAAAGCATCTGTCTAATTTCAGACCATGAAATGCATCGATTGTTCAATTCCTGTAGGATCTTAGAAGGGAGTAAAACACATAAGGAGAAAACTAAATAGTTCCCTTTTTGCTTTTATATCTGTGGATACAAATCCATTCTTAATTTTAGGATAACATCTTGCACAGAATGCATTTTTCATGTATAGACAATGTAATCTGACTTTCATAGTTAAATATGCAGAAATGAAGGAAATATTTTACTTCAAATTTCCAAATTCTGTTAATATAACAGAGTTCAAAAAGTCAGGTCATTTACATGCAGATGAGAGCATTAATATTTTTAGACTATTATTTGTTGAAATTAAAACCAATCACCACATGCTGCAATAGGTCTTAACTCTTGGATACAGTATCACCTCTTTATACTGTGTAGAAAGTCAAAGGGACTATAAAGTCCATGTAATAACAAGAAATGTTCTTCTAATTCCCCTGGACAGAATGAAGGGGTTTTAGTGAACACTAAAGTAGTTATGATTTGCTCTTATAACTTGAGTTTGAGACTTTTTTGCTAGCAAGTGGTCACATTAATTTCCTTAGCGGGACAAAATGACAACACATGACAGTCTTTAACAAAACGTCTCCAATGTTGCCAAGGAATGAATGCTGGTTACCTACAAATAATATACACGCATACACACATATATATATATACACACACACACACAGACGCATATTTTTACTTTTCATGTTAGAAAGTAATGTAGGAAGCAAGAATAAAATAATCTTAAAATATCTTAAAAGAAAGATTTTATTATTAAGCATCACTTTGGTTTTAAAGTTGTAAACATTCTCTTTGTTTTGTAGACTTTTCCTGGATTTGCAATGGTAATATATGAAAATGATAAAGGTTGCTGTTCATTTCAGATTTTTAGAGTATTGTATACTTTATGAGGTCAATTTTTAGAAATTTGTCACTTCCACAGTGCTTTTGATTTCATGGTATTTGAATATTACCGCTGAGCTGCACAATAGAGTTCTGCTCTCCTGTATTTCTTTCTTTTAAATCCACTGTACCATAACAGAATCAAGTGGATTTGATTCTGCATTTTTGTATTTGTTATTTAATGATAGCGTTATCTTTCTGAGGTTTTCAGAGAGGGACTGTAAATTTTCTTTCCATAGCTGATGTATGTTACAGGCATATCACTTAAGTGCCTCTCTATTTCTCCCCAAAGAAATAGGAAGATTTTATTTCAGCATATATTTTCCTTCTGAAAGATATCACAACAGTCTGCCTTTATTTAAGGGAGCGTTGAAGATTTACTTCCTTTAGAAATACATTCTTACTGAGTTCAGAACTATGTGCAGTGCAAGACTTTAATCTCACTATCCAAATATAATTTCCCTTCTCTATATGGAAAACAAAACAAAACACCAAATGCACCAACTTTACTTTTGTAAAGGTTCCAGAATCAATACTTGTCAGTGTAACAAGTTGTATCTTGTCCATCTTATGGATCTCCACAGGTTAATATCTTTGGAACCATGAAAGGGGTTTTGTGCCTACCCAAAACTACTTCAGCAAATAATTTTTCAAAGACTAACAACAGTAACAACTCCTTGTTTGTAGAAAGAAACCCAAAGTGTAAGGCAGTACTTTTGCAGCAAGTTAAGTGAGGCATGAACAATTTTGTTTTGAGATCTGGCTGGAGAAGAACATAGCAATTTTACCTGGGTGATGCCAAAAGGCTTGTTCATTTCAAAAAGCGTTTGTAAGGATGAACTTGCATTATACAGCACAGGGGCTTAACAAATAGTTTTAAGACCTCATTTTTTATTGAAATATTCACTTGCCTAAATAGACAATGGTGGAGCTGTTGGTACATGTAGAGCACCAACTATGATACTGAAAATGTATGTCATTGTTTCCCTGAGGTCTTGATGTCTATAGCTATAAACTATTTCTTACTTTATATGTCAACACTAATCTCTTTGGAGCAGTAACTGCACATTGTGTGTTTGACCAATGAGGTCCATATTCATGGATGAAACACCTTAGGCTGCAGTAAGGAAAAGAACGCTACTACAAACAACTACTCAGCAACCTGAAGGTAGGCTGCTAAGAATGGTCTAGGGCACACAGGTAAAACTGGGAATATTATCCCTTTTTTATATTATTGCTATTTTATATATTTAGATGCCATTATGACCTACCATAATTATTTATTCATTTTAAAAAAAAATTTTAAGCAAGTGTCAAAAAGTTGTCATATATGGAAATCATTTCTGCATAAGAGACAATGCCTACTTTTAAACAAAATAATTAATAGTCTTCACTCTTGCTTTTCAAAAATCCTCCAGTTCCATTTGATTTCATTGCATTTAAAAATGTTTTATTTTTCTCCTATCCTCCTCCTCCCCCCCCCCCCCCAGCAACTTTGTTTTTCTGGTTATTAGCTGCTGATGCATAGGGGATTTATACTGAACACTTACTTATCAATTTACACCAAAAAACTTGCAACTACTCAAACAGTGCACTGATCAGATTACAGAAGAAGATGCTGTACTGCTTGCCACACCTACTGAGTCTAAACAGATTTATTACTTTCATCTCTTTCATGTAATGAAGAAATCTGAAGAGTTTACAATACTGGTTTCATCCAAAGGTGCTAGTTGGCTTTAAGCATCAAAGCAAGCTTTTGCGACTTTCATGTTATGAAACATGTACAACATGCATTAAATAAATCCCGTGTTTTACACTTAGAAAAGGACACGGGCTACACAAAAGTCTGTTCAAAATACACTTAGCAGAGCTTGAGGGGTGATTCGACTTCTTTCTGTTTTACCCCTGTGTAAATCAATTGAGCCAGTAGCTTTCCTTAAATCTCCAGACTATTAACATCACTCTTTAATCTTCTGAAAGACTCTCCTGAACATTACAAATACTTGCTCTCCTTCCATAGCCTGCTAGTTGAAATAGTGACCAAAGTGAACTTATTAGAAGTCAGCTGAGCCAGGGGGTTACGGTGCATTTGTCCAGCACAAGCACAGCATCCTCTTGAACTCCAAGAGGAAGTGAGACAAGTTCAGGAACATAAAGCAGTTTAGAAATAAAATTACTACACCCAACATTGAAAAGTATTCTTCTGTTATGTTAAGTTTTAGTTTCTAGAAGCTCACCTATAGCTTTTGTCTCACACACACACCCTAATAAAAAAGGAGCATACAATTGTACGTTGTTAGTAATCATGATAGATCTCCTCAATAACATCCAACAGCATAACCTCTTGCAAGATGATTTGAGTTCCTATGAAATGCCCTGTAAAATATAGGAATTTATCTGCTTTAGTATGGCTTGTAGCAAAACACATAGTACCACACGAAATACTACCTCAGGTGTATTTATTTAAAGCAGAAAATTTAAAATTAGTTAGGAAAACTGTCACGTACCCAGCATCAATAGCTACAGGGGCAAAAATAGTTCTAGGTTATAGCATATTTGCTTATTTAATTGAGCAGTTAAAAACAGAATTGGACTTTTTAAATGCAATTTTAAGTATTATAAAACCTGTATCACATCAAGCTTTCTAGTTTTGTATTACACATTAGCCTGCACACTTTCTAAAAATGTTTTATGTTTACTTATTTGTAGATGTCTGTCCATTATCCAAATTTTAATCTGAAGCTAATTCAAAGCTTTTTTTTTTTTAAATATATATTTTAAGAATATGGTTTGTTTCTTCTGTCAGCGGTAGAAGCAAACATCTAAGTTGTTAATTTGGCATTACCCTACAGGGCATTTATTTTAGTTTATAAGTATATTCTCCATCACTTTTACATTGGTGGTCTGTGTTTTCTATTAAACAGTGCAAATATTTCAATTGTAAAGCTATTTTTAAAAACAATCACAGTTCCTGATTAAATATTAACTCAAWTTCTGTGCTAATTCAAATGAACATACATTGCAAACATAGCTAGTTTTGCAAGTGTATTGTAATGGGTTTTCTTCCTCTCTCTCAGCTGGTTTGCAAATGGGTCTTAAGGAATCTTTTTCTGGATCTACTGAGAAATCACATCATCTCTCTGCTCCATCTGTAAAGTATACATAATGATAGCTTGCTCTTTTGTAAAACGTTTGGTACTTATGTATAAGGAGTGTTAGAATGATGTTAAATAATACTATGAAGCCTCAAAATACATATTTCCAAGGCATATTGGAACATCAGTGGTAGTACAGCTCTATAAGTTATTCCCTTAAACTCATTTGGTTTCTAATCTTTAACCTCTTAAACATTAGTTATTTACTTTTGGGAAGGTCCAAAATAGCTGGCTGGTGAACACTACTTTACTTTCCAAATTATACAGATGAATTTCTTTTTATTTGTGAAACTTTCTGTACAACTTTTAAACAAGTACAAAAATACTTTTGCATAGAAGTAGCACAAAGAGAGGCTCCAGCAACACTGGAATATATTCATTCAAATGAATTAATATTTAGTCCCACAATATATTTATAAAGATCATTAGAGTTTTAAATAAACTCCTTAGTGGAACACTAATGATGTAAGAAACACTAAGCTAACATTTCAGCTCACTTGTTATGTAAGGGATGTTGATGCATAAGGGGCAGGGGGAAATCACTACATCCTATTCTGAAATACAGATATTTGTAAAGAAATATTTACTCATGCATCAGATGCTGCATTTAATATATTGGATTTTTCCAGACTTGGAATTAATCTTGAAAGTTTATAGGCATAATATAGAGTTGAAAAATAGCATACACATCTCCTTTGTTTTGAACACTAATACAGTTATAACTATTATATCGTAGCATGCTAAAAAACTAGTATCATGACCATTTTTTAAACTTAACTGAATCTGTGATTCAAAACCCCAGATAAAAACACCAATCCAGTATATGAACTACTAGTTGGTAGTAATCTGAACTCTGGTAACTAAAGGACTAACCACAGGCTATTGAAAAGAATTAAAATGTTTCCAGGCTTTTATATAAAAGACCAGAAACTGAGCTCATGTGGCAAAGGAACCTCATATACTGATGTTCAGGTCAGAGCTATTTCAACAACAACAAAAAAAGAATTTCAGAGCCAGATTTTCAGATAATGTAAATCAGCTGACCTCTCAGAAGAAATTGTAGCAACATTAATTTATAGTAAAGGACACGATCACTTCTCTACAGGTTCCATTATCTTATTTAAATAAATGTTCTAAGCTATTTTTGTTATAATTGCCAGAAATTCCGATCAAGGCATTTTGACTTTTTACAATGTTATGCAGCACCATTCAAGCCAGCAGGGCCAAAAATCAAGTGGTGAAAGAAGAAGAAAAAAAGAAGAAAAAAAAAACTTGCATAAACTTCAAGGGGAAAATACAATCATGAAACAAGAAAAAGAACTCTTCCCATCTATTTGTGGTTTAAGGCATTCAGTAAAAAAAGACTATGAAGTCTTTCATATAATGCTGGAAAGTATTTGGTGACTTTCAATTTTCAGGCCATAGGGAAACATCTTTAACACTACTGTCTGTAGATTTATTACTATGTTCTTCTGTTATAACAGGCGACTAGATTCAACCTAAAAAGCACATTCTAGTTACCTTGCTATTACTCAAAAAAAAGTTTGATGGTTTCCCAATGATTTTTTTTTCGACACACCATTTTCCAGATTAAATAGACTCAATTTTTGTCACAAAGTCTTCTGAGAAGTCTGGCAGACATTCTTGAGACTTTTAACTAGCCTAAATTTTGAGACAAGAGGTGAAATAGAGACCAAAAGAGAAGGCTGTCAGATGTGACCAGTCCATGCTTCTCTGCTACATCTTCTAAATCCCAACAGCTCTCTTTCTCTCATAGAAGTACCTCTCATCTAATTTTCCTCAATTTCTTTAAAGTCCATCTTCCTCTGTTTATCTGATTTTCTCCCTTCCATTATAGTCCTCAACATGTTTTTCTATGCCATCATTCTTGTTTTCCCTCCTTATATATAACTCCAGTTTCCCGATGAGGCATTTTGCAGAGAAGAGCAAGTAAAACAAAGGGTTTCGAGGTAAAATCTCAAGATGTATCCCGAAATCCAGGAAAAAATTTCGGTGTGTATGCAATGAGTTAGGTACCATAAGACATGTGAATTTACATTACTGTGGGAATTAAAATATAGTCTCATAAATTATATGTTCATTTTACTCTGAAAATGTGAAGCAATAAATTTCTTATGACAGTTAACCAGGAAAGTGTCTCCAACTAAAAGCAGTAGAATATAATTGTTCGTGCACACAATACAAATACAATACATGGAAAAGAAAAACTTGATTTTTTGATATTTGTGATCAGCTAAGTGTATAGTTCCAAGAAACTTCGTGATGACCATACATTGTTTAAAAACTTCAAATAAAAAACAGAACAGATTCTACTAGTCACTCTGGGAGAAAAGAGAGCAGCTTTGCAATTAGATGTCCACTGGGAGATACAACTCATTCTAATCCACTAACAAATAACAAAAATGTTGTGCAAAAACAATTTATCATTAATCAGGGAGAAGAACTGTATTGGAGAGGCAGCCAAAAGACTTTAAAGATGTTTGTGCGTTTTGGAATACTTAGACCTACATTAGTTTTTGTGAACTTCTGGGAGAGCTTTATCTATTCTGCATTTTTATCAACTTTGGTGTCCTTTTCCAAAAAAACTAAGTTAAGAGAACATTCTGGCAAAGAATTGTTTTTAAAGACAAAATTAGCTTATAGAATGCTCTGTATTTCTGTGGTCTGTTTAACAGAGAGGCAGGAAGGCCACGGTATACCAAAACAAAACTCTCAAGTGCAGTCAAATTCATCAAATGCCTCTTCTGCTTTTTTCCGACCTTACAACTCAGCTTGAAGAAGAAATGGAAAAAAAAGAAAGGTGCTCATATTTCTATCCTCACGTTGAATTTTTCATTTGATATATAATAAAAAAATAACGTTAAAAAAAGGGTTGGAACACAATGACATCAGTTTCTAACCTTGTTCTTTCACATTCCACACATTTTGTTGTTTCTACTACTAATATTTAGAACTAATTCAAGTACTTCTCAGCACTAAAATGTAAAGTGCTCGAAAATAAAGACAGACTTGATTATCCTTGCTCTTCAGATGAAAAAACTAAGACACAAAGGGGCTCACTGAAGCAGCCATACTCAAGTTTGATGTTTGGGCAGCTTTGTGGCAGGCAATATACACACACTTGTCTTTCACTCAGTCCAGTYACATCTCTCAAACTTCTTCATTGGTTCTCTACTTAAAAATAACGTACTTGTCAGTTTATTGTAGAACAAGGGAAGGATAAAGAAACCTTTCAAAGCAAGGTATCTTTAGTTTCTCTTGCAACTGTGAAGCAGGCAATTTTTGACCTGAGAGCAGCAAGCAGGATAGCAATGCAATATTGTGGAATCCATAGGCAGTAAATAGCTACACAACAGAATGTGTTTCTAAAGAAGATTTATTGCACTGAAGCGTGGAAATGCCTTTATATAGAACTCTTGGGCTTCATCTGAGTATTTTAATTGAGTGCAAATGCCAAAACCAAAATCTTATTCGAGTTTCTAGTGTTGGACTTGAGTTTCCCCAGGTGGTAAATGTGATATGATAACATGTCACAATGAAAGGAAAAACAGGAGATGTTCAAAGCATCATTGAGCAGAAATACTCAAGAGCAATATGCATTTGCTACTTAGCACCTAACTTAAGCTAGGCTGTTTACTAACTGAAACATGATCTGATCTGCCAAGCGTTCCTCTAGGTTTTTCCATGATAAAACCCTTTGGAGATATCATATCCTTTATAAAACAGCGTATGCAACATAGGATTAACAAAGAAACATTGCTGAATTCCCATTTTTACTGGGAACATCTCAGTACGATTACCTATTAAAAAAAAAAAATCACAAATCTCTTCAGAAAATGGAAGAGCATCAAAAGCCAAGAGGCGATTGAGTTTCAGACTGTTGTCCATCACTACTTCTACAGGAGATCTTGTTACCACACAAACAGAGGGTAAAAAAATAGTTTAGAGATAAGTGGGACCATATAATAAGATGCTTTACATCAGTATGAGACCGGCGTCAGTGATCCAAGATGTCATTTCAAAACCTATTTGATATGAACAGACAAAAAAATTTCACTACAGTATGTGGTTTATGCAAAATGTGAACATCATGTTTCATAGACGGTGTTAAAAAAATAAAGTTCAACAACATCAGCAAAAACAGTTGGATTGGCTAGAATTGCAAGTGCATGTAAAGATCTAATACATTTAAATAAGCCGCGAGGAAAAATTGTTCAGACCTGCAAGATCAAAATATTCGAAGACATTTGAAAACCAGAAGAGATAGAAGGCACGGATTTAAGAACTACAGACAAGATCAGCGCTGATAAACTGAGCCAATCGCCCAGGGAAGTCTCTAGCTCTGACAGCGCTGTGTACACATAAGGCTTACCTTATACAGAAGCCTAACTTGCAGTTTTGAGCAATCTCTGACACCAATAACTAGGATTAAAATAAGAGCCAGCTGAGGCATCTGGAAAAAATTTAAACAGCTTTTGGGAAACCAGGGAAACCACATGTACTCAACTAACATTTTTGAAGATCTACAATTTGAAATCAAGTCTTCATTAGGTGAAGACACATAGAAGGTGGGCTACATTGACATTTTGAAACACAAAGTTTTAGCCTGCCTCTCTGTTCCATCTTGTTCCTTCAACCACAAACATCACTACTAAACATTTCTACAGTTCAGGATCAAGATCAAAATGTGATCAGCACAGGGTCATATGAAGCTGACTGTCTGTATTTTAGAGGTAACTATTAGTAGAAGGGTATAGAAGGTTATGTTGATAGAAACTTTTTCTCCTGGCAACTAACGCATGTGAAATAAAAGCTTGAGTAGGTGTCCCACCTCCTCCCACCCACTCCACCACCAAACTCCCTGACTGTTGAGGTGCACTACTTTTGAAGGAAGGGAGAAAAAAGAACCATGCAACTTACTAATCTGACCTTTCATAAAAGCAGGTATATTCTAACAGAGAATTCTCTCCCAGGACTAGGAATTGTATTGTGAATGATAAACAGTCAATTCTCTTTATATCCCATTTCTCTAAAACACATAAAATAAATATTCACACAACACTTTTCAAAGCTCTCTCTCCACAAAGAACACATTCTTTAAGCTTCAAGCTGTGTCCTCTAGATTTTCCCTCAAATTGCTTAAATCCAATTAGTACAATCAGAAGAGGTGATGATGTTTAACTTTTTATCTCAGGCATAAAATATAGAAATCGTAACTCTGCTTCACCAGGATTGAATTATTACTTAAATCAAATCTGAATCCCAGCTTTCTCCTCCGAGCTTTGGTGCTTACTTCTAGACCCCAAGGATATCCTTAGATTTCAGAAAATGTAGTTTTGGATCCATCATTATTACTCTAATTTGTCATTTATCTTTAACAGAAGAGGATAAATTCTCTTACAGGAAGAATTCCATAGCCTCTGTCAATAGTTCAAACATTATGATATATCAGCCAATTATTGGACTTCAGAGCATTATGAGTAACAGCTGACTCACAAGATGGAAACTTCTAAATCATCTTACAAATCTTCCCTAGTGATTAACCTACACAACAAGTTTTATGGAATGTCCTTACTGAAAAGGTCCCCCACATGTTCATAAGATCCAGTTGATTAAAAGCTTGATCCTAAAAAAAAATATTGGTACCATTTGAAAAGTTCAAGATATGTATGGCTTTATTTCAAGACTTCCCAATTCTCAGGAATAAACAGCTGACTGAAATTAAAGTGCAGTAGAGTGAATAATAGGGTGTAAAGAAGGCATACTAGAAGTTGAAAACCATTGACAAAGAAAGGCCTCAGAGTGAAGTTAAAAGCTCCTGAGAAGATTCTATTTGCATTACCTTTTGCTTTGTCATCTCCTTTTTATGGTAAGGTTTTCATCATTGTCTGCCTTAACTTCATTAGCTAATCTATTTGGAGATCACCTCGGGTTGTACTTAGTCCAAGAAGCCCAGTTCTGTTGCATGGAGCTGATAAATCAAGCAGAGCACAAACCTGCTTAGGATAGATTTGCCTTGAACTCTCCTCAATAGGCTTCCTCAAGGACTGTCACGTCACATACACACACCCACATCCAGGTAGGGACTTAATTTGTAAGGAAGGTATTGTATCAGTAATAGATTGTGCATTTCTGATGGATTCCAGTTCTTTTACAAGTACAAATTCTTTTCTATCCATTCCTACATTTTTATTTCTCATGGTTAATAAAAAAAATAATAAAAAAAAAGAAACAAGAATAAAGACGACATCTATATACGGCCTGGGAAATTCCAACATGGAGATACTAGATGCAGCATCAGAAATCTTATTTAGCTGCTGCCTAACACTGTAGTTACCTAAGTCCCAGTATTCAAGATTCTGCTGTTGAAGGCTGCCTACACTCWATATGATTGTGATGTGCCAACAACAAAGTCATGATCCCACCAAGCTGCCTGGCCCTTAGAGCAAAGATTTTAAACAGGTCATCCCACTCACCAGCCAAATACCTTGTCTATTGGCTCACACTGTAGAAGGAGATATACCTCTTTTCCATGAGAAAAAAAACAGCCAGACTCTAAAAGACAGAGCATCAGCAAAGACACATATTTACCTTTCTCAATGTAGTAGCCAAAAATATACTTTTTTTTTGATTTACCAGTTTTTCCATACACTGTACAGGGAATCATTTGGCAATAGTGTGTTTAAGACGTATTTGTTCAGGGTTCAGGTTATGTTTCCTTTGGGTCTCTGCCAGCTGTAACTGATGATACTGAGTCAGCCCTCCCTGCCACAACAGCAAACAACCATAGTATCCTCCCAGGCCTCCATTTCCAAGATTCTTCCCCCCTGCCATAAACCAAACCACTTTCCCATTTCTATGGTATATTTACAGAAAGATAAGCTTTTTATGAAAGGGTGACACGAGGTAGCTTTGTGGGAGAGGAATTCTAAAGAATTAAGAGAGGTGGACAATTTGGGAGAGGAGAGGAAAAAAGTTATCCAAATTCCACCAACAGACCTCCAGAACTTCCCACAGCCTCCTCAAACACCACAGACCCTCAATAGCCTCTTTCCAACCTACCCTGACTCATCTCAGCCCCTCTAATTCATCAGTAGCCTCAAAATCTTCTCCACTGCTGAGGGGAAAAAAAAATAAAGTTGTTCTTCTCAAAGTTCATGAAATAACTAAATTATTTTGTTTTTATCCTTGAGACAGTGAATTTCAATTTGGCTTACACCATTGAAAAGCCTTGAACCAGCATTCAGGAGAAGAGAGTCTTAAAATTCATTTTTCTCTAGTACCTAGAGGTCTAGATTAAGGCTGTAGGGCAATGGCTCTCTTCACTGGAGATTCATACACCTGAATCCTCTCTGGATTTAAGTGTCTAAATCCTCTCTTTCAAAAAGCTTTTCTTTCTAAAAGGCTCCCAGAAGATAAAGAGCTTTCACCAATCTTTCATCTAACAAATAGAACAATGGTTATACCAAAGATACTAATTCATTTTTCTTCTCTATCTGAAAATATTCAAACCACTCTGATAATTTCTCTTATTGTAATGTTTTCATTTCACATGTCATAAATAAAGAGCAAGAGAGATCATGACACTATATCCCAGCACTTTAAACACTCACCTGGAGGAAGCAGCAGGAAATTTGCTACTGAAACTTGAACTTTATTATTTAATCCTATTTACAGTAAGAGCTGAAAACTGATTCTACAATTTTAGCCAAAGCATTGCAGTTTTAGACAAAAGTAAAGCCATAATTTGATTTATAATCCAAGAACCTTTGGTGAATCAGATCATCAGCATAACATGTATCACAACCTAAATGGATCTCAAAGATTCTTTTTGCAGTGTTCCAATAAACATTAAACAAGGTCAATGTTTAATTATTCATTAATTTCACAAACTAAAACTTTTCACAGTGATCACAAAGGAGATTGTGCTTTTGTTTTTATAGCTGTTTTCTAGTTTTTGGACAGCAAAAATTCTGAGCCAAGTAAATGTTATTTCCACTGTCCTAAGACAACACAGGAAGAAGAAAACAAACAAACAAAGCAAGCAACTAAGTCTACCATGTAAACAAGATCAGCATTTTCAACTATTGCCTAATACTCAAGGAACTACATTTTCTTTGTTACATATGTTAACGTATGCCTCCCCTTCTGATGCTGGAAATGATAGACACAAAAGCACTGCCCAGAAATCCCAGAACAGTATTTTCAGAAAGCCTTATCATCAGTTTATCTAGGCCTGATTCTAAGCATCCTCAGACTATTCTTAAATTGTTCTCCCTCACAGTAGCCTCATAACCAGAATACTTGCCCACAGCATTGAAGACTAAGTTCAAATCTCTTCTCATGGGATGTTCCCAGGTATTTCCGCACAAAAGTTAAGATGCAACCACAGCTCATTCATTTGGATATATAAACCAATTTCAAAAGCACAAATGCAATTACCATTGCTGTGTCAGTACTTATCCCAGTACTGTTGCTGTTGAACATGCTGAGCTACATGCTACCAAAACAATGATGTTTAGCAGGTTCCAGGTAGTCAATTTTAAATGAGTTTATGTACATACATATAAGCTTTAACTGCATTCAGTCTCCTCGGCAAAAGGTGAAATTAATTTTTAAAAGAAATTCCAGATAAAGTCTTTGAAAATAAATGTCTGTAAGCTTGATATCTGCACTGGACAAATTAATAGAAACTACCATAAAGACAAAAATCTACAGGAACATGGTTAAATATGGTATCAGAGATAGTCAGAAGGGCTTTTGACGAGTGAAAGAATTCCATCAGGTTGTGAAGTAGCATTTAAAATAATTAGCATGGATAAGGGAGATCCAGTTCATATAGTCAGCTACAAGGCTTTCAATGAGATTGCTTAGCTTCTTTAAGAGCCTTTGGCAGGTAGTCATGGGATAAAAAGAAGGTCCTCACATGAATACGCCATTTACTGAAAGACTGCATGTGATGAATTTTCATAGCAGAGAAAGGCTGTGAAGAGGGCTTCACATATGTTGGAGTACATGCTGTCAATATTGCTAATACATAAATGACTGGAAAAGGGAAGAAACAGCAAAGTGACAAAGGTTGCTGATGAAATTACATCGTTCAAAATAGAATAGTTGAAGGATGACTGCAAAAAGACTATAAAACTGAGTGACTGGATAATAAATTAGCAGATGAAATTGAACATAAATGTGAAGTGATGCATGTGAGGAAAAAAATCCCTGCTATCTATATATGATTGGCTTAGCACTATTAAAGAATAAATTTGGGGGCTGCAATAGATAGTTCTGACAAAATATCAGCTTAAAGCATGGAAGTGGTTGAAATAAACTAAGCAACTGTTAGGAAAGATGCTGCACTTTACAGAACCCACAATGAAACCAATGGGATCTCAAAACCAAACAGCTTTCAAAGGGCTCGGAGGCTGAAGGAGTAAAAATAAAGAGATCGGAAGAATCCATAATCTAAAGGCAGCTGTTTTCAGAGCACATTAGAAGTCAGTTGCATGGTATGATTTCTCAGTAACCACAGTATTACCATCACCACCAAAAGATGAGGCCTGCTAAAGAAGAGAGTCTCTTTCAACAGATATAGGACAAGGGCAGACTCTGATCATAGAACCTTGCCTGTACTCCCTGAGCAGTGGCTACATGGCAGTCAATAGAGAAAGTCATATGAATAATTCTATATTCCTGCACAAGACTTTAGAGGATCCATTTTCTGTGTTTTCATCATGGCTGATGATTTTGTCATTTGGTGCCTGGTGGCCATGACTGATCCTGAAGCATGCCTAAGGTAGCCTTCTACTTGAGAGCAAATTCTCCTTCTATTTCCCTTTAAGAGTTTGAAGGTAGCAACGTGGAGTGGCTTTGTTTTTGCTGTTTTTTTGTTTTGCTGTTTTTTGCTGTTATATGGCTCTTGGAAAATAATTATAACAGAATTTAAATCATGTCTCATGGGGCTGGTCTTGCAAATTTATTTAAAACTAAGATGGATATACTTCTGTGTTAATTTCCCTTGCTGTTTTTTTACTAGTCATAAAGTGATTTTTACTGTTTACCCAATGGATCTTTCTGTTGTTGCCCATCTGCTCCTCCTACTTTGATGTTGCAAGAATAATTAAAACTAGATGGAGCTGCTTATATAAAATAGAAAAGCCCTGATCCAAAATATAATGTTGTTTGATGTCAAAAATGACTCTCTACACATCCACAAAAAATACAGCCCCTTGAATGTTTCCAGTGAAGCACTTAACTTTAAGCAGACCTTTTAAAGTGTAGAGCTAAAGGATTGCAGGGTAATCCTTGCTAGTGATCATATTAGTGTACATGCTATCAAACATAGCACAATGCTTCTTCCACTGATAAGTCACTGGACTGTATTTTGTTCCCTCAGATCGATAAAATGTGGGAAAATGTTCCTTAACATTTCTCTTTGCATTTATGTAGCCTATCAAAAAAAAAGTACAGGCAAGCAAGAACACCTGACTTCCTTTTTAGTGGAAAAATTCACCTGTTTACTTGTTTTCTGGGTGGAGGAGAGAGGAGTAAAACCAAAAGGAGCTTATGCTTTCACATGTACTTACAGGGAGCTGGAAATAGAAAACACCTTAAAATTCCTTATCTCACCAAGTAGACTGAATATTTAGGCAAAACCAGAAGCCCGTTGGTGTTCCACTAGGCACATCCTACAATTTTCTTTTCTCTTCTAGGATAATGTAACAAATTCCAGTATACACTTGCTAAATAAAACTCCCCAGAAAAACAGTGGTAGCATATGGCCTGGTTAGAGAGAGCACATGTAAAGTCACAAATACCCCATAGTATTTGTAAAATGCTGAAAGCTGCAAAGACTTAGAAAACATGCAAAATCTGTAAGAATTGTTTTTTGCCCAACATCCATAGTAGTAAATCAACAAGACAAGACATAGTAGTTCAAGCTATTATGCAGTCCTAACCATGAGACACATCTCATTTTGCTATTCTAGGTACAGTAATCTCTGCAACCACCCTTACCTGCCAGAGCCGTTAATCAAATCTACAAGACATCAAATCTGCAAGTTATATTTTGTTATAAAATATGAGCAATAATTTTAAGTGTTTTTCCAAATCTTAAAATATATTATGACATCTAAAAGCAAGGAATCTTAGCTACCGCTGCTTCTTGAAAATTATCAGTCTGTGCATGCTATTTATTAAAGAGACAGTATTTCATAAAGTATCTGATAGTTTCAAAGACTGACCTTTTTCAAGTTGTGTTTTCTTTGCATTAAGAAAGAGTAAGTTTTCATTAGAAGTGTGGTATATCTGGCTTTTGTGGGGGAGGCCTGGAAAATATTCAAACTTAAAAAAAAAGCCTTAATTCAGAAAAAAACTAAGATATTTTTAAAAATATTTTTCTTAAAATTCATCTCTTACTAATCAGGAAAAAAAAAAAAAAAAACCCACCACACATGAACTAAGAAACAAGTTACTAAAGCTAGAGGATACTTTCTATTTATTAATAGTCCAAGCATAATAGCCCAGTCATTTTACTTGTCGGGGTTCTTCTTTGGAAGGGGCTAAGTGCACTGAAGGCCATTTTTGAGAGTGTACTGGAAAAGATCTTTAAGGAAATCATATGCTGCAATATTCTTAACCATATTTTCCTTCTATTAACCTCCTTTACTTTCACATAATTTTAACTTCCTTTAAATAACTTCCTTTTCACTTTCTTGTGCTCTGATTGCAAGGAGAAGAGAGACTTATATAACCCAAACCAAGGCAGAGCTCTGTAGCCCCAATACTGTCCCACCTGGCCCCAGCAAAACCATTGACACACAGGAATAACATGAGGCTGTAGTGACTGACACTGGTGAAGTAAAGTGAGTAATCAGGGCATCTGGCTAATCAGTGCTGTATTTTTATTTATCAAGCTCCCAGCCCCATTTTAAATGTAGAGTTTCTTCCACTTTCTCTCTTCTACATTGGGCTAAAAGCCCAAGAAATGAATGGTAGCAAAGATAAGCACAGGTCTCTCTCCCATCAAGGATGGCAGTGACCTTACCAGCAAAGTCACCTGGCAGGAAACTGAGATCTGCTGACAAGGGCTGATCAGGAGCCACAGGACAGAATGACTATCAGACTACAAACTGACAGCTGCTCAGGCACATCTTGCCCTTTAGCTCAACTGAGGACTACAAGCTGAGAGGAAGTTTTCTCATAAAATGAGCAACAGCTCTGATGAAAGATAAGGCTACCTTTCCCCTTCCTGTGGAAATATGGGCCAGAGTAAGTGATGCTGGATCTTGGGGAAATCTTATCGTCAATTAGTCTTGCATCTTTTACTGTTGCTGTCATCATTGTTAGCAAGTTGTGGTATGCTTAGATTTTCTGCGGAGAATACATTTACTGTCATTCATCACCATGATTTATGGAGATCCCATAACAGCAATTAGTAGTTGTTGTGCAGTCATATGCCATCATCAAGGGGATACAGCCTGTAGAGTGGAACTACTCAGGGATCTGCAAATATTTTGTTTATTTGATAACCACACTTTTAATTAAAAAAAAAAAAATCAAAACAAGGCTTTTTTTAAGGGTCCTTTTAAGAAATCCAGAATTCTTGGCCAATGAAGAGTCTTTGGTTAATAGACTGGTTTTGCCTCTTACATTATATAAAAAAAAAAAATTATCAACTCATTCTTAGCCAGAATTCAAAAATATGAATGGATGATCAGCTTTCTTCTTAGTTCTGCTGCAAACAGTAATGCACACTGGTACCAAACATAAAATCTGAGTATAAATGCCTTACTTGTTATTCATTCCTTGGTCAAACAGAAGTTGGGAGATGCCTAAGTCAGTGCATGAACTACTGTAATGTTTGTTGGAAGATTTAGATGGGATGGTGATGAAATCAAAAAGGAAGTTGTTTCCATGCCTCCAGAGCTCAAATCTGTTCTTCAGAACAGTGTTTCAGAGAGAGACAGAAAAACATAAAGGTTTATGGCATAAAGCTCCTGTGGCGATATACAAAGAATATTCAAATCTTGGCATTCCTAAACTGAAAATAAATAAGGGATTTCATACAAGAATGAGTCTTCATCATATCTCCTATAATACATAATTAAAACCTCTAATAAGTACAAGACACTTAATCAATTATCTACTGTCAAGGCATGCTTCATAGATGTATAAATATCTGTTCTGCAAGCTCATTCAAATGGTGAAGTAAATCCCATGGAATACTGCTGATCAATAAAAGAAAGTACATGCAAAAGTTTCACAGCATCAGCTCTCTGCAGCATTGCAAAGGACTGCTTCATGCTGTATTGCAGCTGTGTGGGCAGTTGATCCATGTCACTATTCAGTGAAATAGCACAGCTTCTCTAATAAACTCAACAAGTCAAATGAAGGTTATCACTCCTGACTGGAACTGAAAGTGATGCATACCTTATAAAAACATATTATTTTACAGAAGCAAATCAATTGTAAGCCTCCAAAACCATCACAGAAATAGCTAGTGTGACCTTCGGTTTCCAATTTGCAAGTACTTTTAGCAATCCATAACTGTCATAATTGATGAAACTTTCTGCTATCCTACTTAAAAGCTTTGTAAAGCTTCCATTATTCCTGAGTAATTGGTAATAATGTGCTGTTGTTCTAATGGGTGCTTATGTGTGACTGCAATATTAAGAACATACTCTTCAATTTTAAGCACTTTAAAATTTTGAAAATTAATGTACTATTTCCTTTTAGAAATATAGTTGGTTTACTTTGATGGCATTTCAGAACTTCAGATAATTTCCTCCCTTTGTTATATAAATTTTTTTTCTAAACATCAAAAAAAAAAAAACCCCACACAGAATTCATCTGCTTTCCTAACCAAAGAATTAGTTTAATGAAATTTGTAAGTTGAAAGAAAATGTCAATAGAGAAGCTGCTATATACTAACTTTATACTGTAATGATGTAAGTTTAACATCTTTGAGTTACATAAGAATTTTTAACAAAGTTAAACACAATCATGCTTTTAAAAGTATATTACTATAACTTAAGAAAAGTCTATAGCTTTAATTTAACGAGGAATAAGTTACTTGCTAAGGTTAAAGGAGATTCAGTGTTTAATCAAAACATTTCCTCTCTCTGTTTTTTTTCCAAGAACGCTTGAAAGTAATTTATAGGAATTATTATGTAAAGAGTCTCTCCATGAACCACAAAAATACAAAGTAAGTTTTCTTTGAAAAATTGGCTATTGTATAGTAAGTGTGAATATCAAATATCAGATCACACATATACTTCCCAGTTCACATTTACTGCACCTCAGGGAAAAACCTCACAATAGAAAGCAGTTAGAGAAAAGCCTCATACTACTCAGTATACATCATTTATGAATATTGTAGATAGGAAAGTAGGACAGAAATTCTCTAACCACAAGCCATTCTGAAACAGCCCTCCAGAGTCATCTAAAAATAGAGGTTAATTGCTTTTACAAAAGGGTTTATGTGGTATCATGCCCTATGTCATTGTTGCTGGCAATCAACACCCCCAATGTCTTTTATACTGATAGATCTCCAAAAGTCAAAGGAAAACAACAGTTGAGCAGTTCCAACTGCAAGCTCTTCAGGAGGGAGGCACCTCCTTACCTTCGGCATCTACAGGTCTAGTCCATTACTGCAAGAGAGATTTTTTGGATTTAGAGAAAAGAGCCTAAGGATTTCAAACCCTTTTATATCTGGGCCTCTGCTCTGTACTGTACTCTTATCAAATTAGAAAAGCTATGCTATTAAACTAATACAATAAATGGTTTTAATGATGCCCCTTAATAGCTTGCATTTATGGTCAAAAACAAGCTATGTCCTCTGACACTGATGTTAGCAGCACAGTACTTTGGAAGCTGAAGGATCAGCTTATGTCTTATGTCTGTGATTGTTTATTATTAGTCTCTTCATTACACACATATATATGATTCACCTGTAGATTGTACCTTCTGGAAAAAGAGAAAATTTTTATCTCAATACCACACACCTGTCAGAAAACACCCATAATTCTTCATCTGTTTCTATACTTGGGAAGCACTAACTACTCATCGGTTCTGTTGCTTCCTTAATCTGATTGGTGACATCTTTCACATGAAAAAGTAATAAAAAGTCTATCATGATTGTAAGCCCTAAAAGAAAGGATTACTGCCATAAAGCAAAGTCAAGCAGTTGTCTCTGTAAAGAATTTTAGACTGCCTACAGCAAAAAGAAGAAAAAAAAAAAAAGACAAGAGGCACAAGGGCAGGATGAGAATCTCTAGGTAATTTTTGGCATAAACTAGCGAGAAGTCCTCAAACTCTTACACTAAGTTTTTTCCTTCCTTAGGTTTCTTACTGTGTTCTTTCAGGTTGTAATGTCTTCAATGATTTTTGTGGTAAGGAGTACACAGTAGGTTCTCCTAATTTTATAGCAGAACTCAGAAGCTCACATACATTAAATGATGACACCATAATCATAGTATGAAAGAAAATCATATTGAACACAATACTCACTATAAAAGTACAAAAATGCTAAACCCTGGGGAAAGAGATATTACTGTAATTTCCAAGTGGCTGGGAAAGAATGGATTCCAGGTGCTGTAATTAATTCTTTGGAAAAGAAATAAGTGGATACCAGCAGAGAATACCAGCATCCAAGGTTGTTTTATTCACAGTTATTTATATGACTGAGCAGGTGTCTTGATGGCAGTATCAGTAGCAAATTTTACAGTTCACAGGTGTAACTCCCCTTTCAGAACTCCACCAAAGACAGCTGTGTTTGAGCAATTCCAGCCTGCCAACAAGCAGTTTCTCATATTCCTGCTTCTCCCAAGACACTGTTTCCAATACTGCTGCAAGCCTGTTCCACTCTTTCTCTACAAGTAAACTAAAAGCACTTTGTGCTTAGGCACAATCAGAGCCTTATTTAATATATTCCTACTTATAGTTACAGACATAGCAGGATCAGCACTTCCCTAGTATACACAACTGTTATTTGCAGCCTTTGAGTTTGCCTCAGTTACAAGCCATGCTAAACGCCCTTGATAAGTTTGGAGCTTACCATAGAATGTATCAATCCATTTTAGATATTATAAATGCCCATTACAGAAGTGCAGTAATCATACAGTCAGTGATATACTTATCTTTATACCTTCTCTGTGAAAGACCATTATCCTGATTTTACAGCATGGGACCCAGGAAACTAAAAGGTCCCAAATGCACATGTTATTTATATATCATGTCCAACATTTCAATAGCTAAATAGAAAAGGCCAAGCCACAATAATATAACATGCAGCCCTGATTTAAATGCCTGTTCCTTAAGGATGGTAGAATTAGCTATTTTAGAACAGGATTAATAGCACCGTAGCTATGGAGCTTTACAACACAACTACCCATGTTTCCATGGGTGCAAAGTTAAAGCTAGCTTTTCTCTGTGGCATGGCTGTATTTTGGTCTGTAGAAAAAGGCAGTCATATGATTACGACTCACTGTGGAAACCTAATCTACTCTAAGCCCTGTAGAAACGAATAGGAATTAAAAGTGCAGCTTACCTGTGCTCTGTAAGTTCTCAAAGAAAACAGTTATGCTGATTTATTATCTTAACACAAGTAGTCTGAATTTTGATTATGATCTTAGTGGAGTTTTTGAACAATAAGAAGGAAATTGAAGGGGGGAAAAAATCTCTTGGTTGTACTTCTAATTTAACAAACTCTGAAAGCTTTAAGAAAACCTGTGCTCAAGCAAACTATGAAAACCTATTAAAAAAACCCACTGAGACTGAGTTACAGAAGAGTGCCAGTGCATTAATTCTAACCTCGCTTAGATATAGAGATGCAGCAGATCTATCATTCCAGCCATTTTTGTAATTTATTCTTGCAAGGTCGCTCTAGTCTACACATATAGGCTAAATCCTTTTTCCTGGTACATATGTGGTCTAGCTATACCAAGGAGTGAAAGCATCAGAATAGCAGAGAACAAAAGCAACTGCTGTACTGAAGGCAGTGCTTTTAAGAATGGCATTTAAGTTCTAATGAATCTCCTTCTGGCACCTGAGCATATCAGACATAAAGCCTTCTTGTATCACTGTGATCTTGGTTCCCTGTTCCTGGGTCAGCAAGGGCTGAGAATGACAGCTCACTTGACTTCTTTGTGAGAGAGACTACCTCTTGCCTCACGTAACTTAAAAGTGAGCCTTCTGGCTGGATAAGAGAGCCAGGCTCCAATGGGAGACCCATCTGTTCTTACTCAATTCAAAGGAAGGTGGTTCTGATGCCAGGATTCAAAGGCAGAATGATGGAAATTGGGCAGAGCAGAGGGTGCTCTTTACACTGAATAGCACTTATGATCCCCTAGTGGGTCCCCTAAGTTAAACTTCAAATTTTATTCGCATCTATAATAGCATGTGTCTTTTTCGTTAAAATAATTCAATATCATTATATAATGAGATTTTAGTATGAAATATGCTTAGTAACTGCTCTCCAGTTATAATTACTTCATAAATATATTTATGAAAAAACTAAACATACCTTTAGAAAATTGCAACCAAAAAAACCCCCCATACTAATGACATTTACATATGAATCACATTTTTCAAAAATCTTCTGTATAATAGTCTGCTATTTCATTATGTGTTTCTTTACACAGGGAAAAATTACTTAGTTCCACAGTGGCCGAGAAAAAAAAAGTGTTAAATATGCACTAGCAACTCTCATACATCAATTTGTCATATAAAATAGGAGCAAGTAGGAAGGAAAAAAGCTACAGTTCCATAGAAACAAGTTTTAAAAGATTGCTTTAACACTCTGATGGGTGTTATTGCTAAGTTTACAAATAGTCCAATGATGACATTTCTGATAACTCCTAAAATATATTCCATGGTCCATGCTATTGGGGCCAAGTCATACTCTAATTTAGTATTAAACTGAGATACAGCTTCTGAGACACAGTTCAGTTAAAGTCCTAGAAAGAAAATATCCATTAATAATTTAGAACTTGAATAACTAGATCAGATGGAAAGGGAAAATCCTTTGATAAATCTTTTGCAAGTTTCTAAGTGTGTTTGTGCACAGCTGGCTGTTATTATTGTTCTGTTTGAGCACCACAGACTTGAATAACTTTCTCCCCCACCCCCTCCTCAGAGGGTCCATCAGACAATGTGGAAGGTCTTGCAATACCTTTCATTCATGGTCCTCAAGGGCTGCCTGGGGATCAGGAATAGAGTTTCATGAAAAAATATCAGAGTTTTCATTCTGCGTTAGAACAGAAAATGGTGTCTTTTAAGTCCCCAGGAAAAGACACAAGAGAAGGAAGGCAGGTACAGGCCAGGTCGCCATCCACGTGATGGGGCCGAGCACTTGCCTAGGTGCTGGGGCTCGGGAGCACAGGGCCACCCAGAACCAGGCCCAGTACAGATTTGGGCCCATTTCCTGCATCCCAGGGTAAATTTAGGCTTGTATTGTCACACACTGTTTCCATGCTACAGCAGCAGCAGTAAAATACTGCAAGTAAGTGTGGAAATTCCTGCTAATTTATTGACCTAAGGAGTTCTTGTGGCATTTCTAGCCCAAGTCATGGCAAAAAAGAGGTTTTGGCTATCCAGAAGTACATTCACACTTACCTACGTTACCATCAGAACTAAAGAGTGGACTCTTCTATGCTAGTTAAATTCTTCACCCTGATCAAGAAAAACAAGCAGCCAAACCCTATCTGGGCAGAATTTGACCCACAGATATTGAGAACAATAACTGAATAAATGAATAAGTAGTAACAGATAGAAGAATCTGGAAAGAAGAGACTCTTGAAATGCAACTGTTCTTCAATCAACTGAAATGATACACTGGGAAAAAAAAGCCAACCCCCCCCCCCCCCCAAATCTGGAGCCAGAAAAAAAAAAAAATTATTCTAGTGATGGGTCTGAAGGTTTGGGATAATTTTTAGATGTTTTAAATAATGTCATGAAATTTCTATAACTTTAAATTTTGAACATTTTGCACATGGCACCGATGTTTACCTTTGTGCACCGGGCAGCTTGTGCTGCATTAACGCTGGAGCCCCTGTTTGGCTGGAGCAGAACCCCTGCCCTCCGGAACTGCCTGTTTTATAATCCTGAAAACAATGAAGGTGATAAATATGTTCCCGGCAGGGGACCAGCGGGTCTGCTAACCTGTCCTCCGGGACTCTGCTAATGGCRGTCCGTTTGTCAGAACTGTCAGAAACAATGTGGGTTATTCGGAAGGTTTTGCAATACCTTTCATTCATGGTCCTCAAGGGCTGCCTGGAGAACAGGAATAGAGTTTCATGAAAAATATCAGTGTTTTCATCCTGCGTTAGAACAAAAATGGTGTCTTTTAAGTCCAAACCAGTACATTCCAGCAAAACTGATGGTTTTCATGAGTTAGGATTTTCTGACAGAAGAAAGTTTTCAGTGCAACTGCCTACTCACGGATTAGTGAGTGTGAGTTCAGCACGCCCCAGTTTGCTGGCCACAGCCGGCTGAATCCTCTGTGCCTGTGCCCTGGTTTTAAACCTGAAAAGCTGAGAACTGGCTCTGACTGTAGAAGACATTTGGCAACTGTTGCGTACTGATATTTCATAAAACAGCAGTGGTTCATTCAGCAGCAGTATCTGCTGTGAATCAGCATTAAATGGACAGCACAAAACATGATTATAAGCTACTCTGATGTACAACATGTTCTTCTTCATGTAAATTTTAAGGACCAGTTAAAGAGCTCAAGATAGACACACCTGAAAACTATCTTAAGCTGGGTGCACATTGAAGTGTAAGTTCACATAATTAGATTCTGCCATTTAAAAGACACACACAAACACCCATTAACCTTTCAATCTTGCCATCTACTTCCTGTCCTAATTTGCTGTTTTTCTATTGAAATGCCACTTTTAAGTGAAGAAATGTCAGAATAACATCCAGGGTTTTTTCACACTAAAGCTTTGGAAGCAACCGATAACATTTAAATGTAACAGTATCACAATAAAATATTTACACTTAACAAAGATGCATCCATGCCATAATATCAGCTGTGCCTACCAGCTTAAATCATAGCAAATCCCTTAAGTACTGTCTGTGAGGACAAGATTCCATAACACCCATTAGGTATTAACATTGGAGCCAGGTTTTTAAACTCCCATCACAGTCGACAGAGATACATCCACGACAGTAGAGGGATAAAGCTATTCAGCTGACCAGCCATCATGCTGCTCATTCTAGATCCCACTTACTAGATCTCAACCATGTTTATCTGGTAATGCAGAAAAACACCATGTATAGACCAGAGTCTCTGACAAATAACAAATCCCCATGACTCACTGCTCACTTTTAGCCACTGAATGTTTTCTGCATTTTACTTTACCTTGCAGTTCCAACCTTATCTACGTTTTATAAAAACGGTCAAAAAAAGCTCAAGCTCTCTCCCATCTTTGTTTTAAAAAAAAAAGTCTCGAAAAGGACTGTATTTGTTTAAAAATAAATAAAAGATATTTAAGTCCTGCTTATTAAGAGTGTTATACTTGAAAAATACTTTTAAGTAAACTAATATAATGTGAGGTGTTCATGAACATCGTCTGAACTTCAGATTTTCTAATAAGATTTTGGTCAAAGACATATGCTTTGTGTAAGTGATGTCATCATGTGAGGCTCCATTTCTTTCTTACATGGGAGTTAGATTGCATTTATGCATAGAATATACTTGGTACATAACAGTCCTGCAATTTACTTTCATATCTGACTTTTTTTCTCATGCAGTTTGAAAAGCAGCTTTATGACACTATTTTTGGCCTCCTGCCCTTAAGGGCACATCTTTAATCAGAATTTTAAAGAAAGAGCTCAGTGTGTATTGAGAAGTGCTGCAAAAATCTTTTGGAACTATGCATCTCATCTCTGAAATTGAAATACTTTCTTTAGAAACAAGAAACACAGAAGCCTCCTCTCACAAAAGGAAGAATATCAATATTCTGTAAGGAGAGAAAAGTCCCAATAAAAAACCTTAAGTGCTTTCGATAGGACATATTTCAATACGACCTATTCAGAAACTTTCAAGGCAAGAAGCACAATGAAAGGAATTCAGTTTTATTTTCTCAATCATGGCTAGAGGCAGGTGATTTGGGTGTGTGTGGGGGGAGGTTGTTATGAGTGTGTGTTAAAAAAAAAAGTTTAAAGAATTTAAGAGGCACTTTTCAACTTAGCAGAGAGAGTCAAATTTCGGTAATACTGCAAGCAAATTCAGAACCTGTGGAAATAGGTGGAAAATATATCATCTCAGCAAATTGTTCAAGAAGCTGGTTTATCTTTAGATCTTAAGGACTTGGATTAGCCTTGGAAGCACTGCAGTAAACATCTGCCTCTCTCATATGTTGTTAAACTTGTGATCCTCAAATCCAGTACGACAAATGCAGCAAACAGGTCATATAATCCCTTCACAAAATGATCACACCCCAGCTCAAATATTTAAAATGCGTGCTGTCGCCTCTCCTGCAAAACCATTTGAGAACCTTGGTTACCGACTTCTAGTGTTCAGCATAAATGTGTTGATGGAGAGTTTATAACTGCTAGCTTTTTCATCATTAGTGTCTTCTACCTTTAACAACACTTATTTTCCCCTCCTGGTGTTTAGAAGAAATGATATCCCCTTTCAACTATTATTACACCAAAGTAAGCAAATCATTTTTTTTTTTTTTATTATTCTCATCTCTCAAGATAAGCTTTCAATTATCTTATTATTCTGGCAGTCTTTCTCCAGGGTTGTTTAACTCTTGAAAACAATTAACAAAAGTTGTACACACAGGAGGTCTCACTAGTGACTTATACAATGGTCTTAAGACTTTCCACTAGAAGCACCTTGCCTACTGTGTAAGTTGCACAGAATAATTTCTAGTTAATTTCCCAGTAAGCATGCTGTCTTTTCCTTCACATCACTGTATTTGTGCAAAGTATCAATTGCTTGGATTTGATCCACCTTACCTGTGATCTTGACCCCTGTTCTCACTGCATAACAGCTTTACATCTTTCCTCATTCTATGTTTCAGAGGAACTATTTGCTTTAGTTTTGGCCATTCTTACTTTATTTTTCCAATATCCAAAAAAAACAAAAAAAATTTTTTCCCCTCTTCCATTCTTCATAGAATATATTCAAAGGGTTCTTATTTACTGCCCACAGTAGAAATCCTTAATCCTCTAAGTACAGATACTGCCTGAACACTGTTTATTGAAGACCAATCCACAACATTTAGCAACTCTTCACACCTCCATGCGTGCTCCACAGCTTTCTGAACAAGTTCACCTCAATGATCCCATGTACTACTTCACAGACACTTGTTTTATGAACAGACATACCGACACCTTTAGAGATTTCTCCCTTTTTCATCTTATTTGTATCTCCAAATTGCTCACAGCTTTGGCTGATCCTGCAGCAAATACTAGATCTAGATACTAGTAGATACTCCAGACTAGTACATAGTATTTTTGTTCATCCAAGGCATTTAGTAGGTATCCTGATGGCTGCACCTCATAGGAAGGGTCTCTGCTGAAAGTAGAAGGCTTGTGCTGTAGTCTACTCTTGCACATTAAAAATCTTGTTTCTGTGAATCAGGGGTTAATACATTATGTCCTAGCACATGGCTGTTTACTAACAATTTAAAAGTAAGATTCTACATAATACTATTCAACTTCTACACAGAGCTTTTGAGTGGACTATCATAATATCAAGCATTCATATACTCCACACCAAAAGAAAAAGTGTTTTTCTTCTTCTATTTTTTTTTAATCAGAATTAGCCTTTTAATAGAGGCCATCTCTTTAGAGCTGAATTCAGCCAAGCAATATAATCCATCACCAAACAATTGATGTAAACAATAAGAGGACAAAAGAAAACCAACCTCTTACATGCTCCTGATTTCTCAAATATCTGTTTAGCCATTACAAGCCAAATGATTATGTTCTGTTTCCCATGATAAAGCATTTATCCAACTCCACTACTACAGCCTCCTATATATATAAAACAAGATCAAGTACCTCTAAAACATTCAATTTTTGACCAATTTGGCCAAACAACATGCAACCGGAACAATTTCAATGTGGTTATCTTCCTTTCATCTTGCATTGCTTGCAGACCCCTTTCAGAGACTGCTCTGAAACAGAGGGACTGCTGCATTTTTTAAGAGGTTACCTCACCCTTTGAGCCAGGGCATTCAGAAGCAGAGAGACTGCTAACTTTAACATGGTCAAAACACAGTTCACCACTTTGATTTCCCTGTTTGTTAAGTCATACAAAACAAGATAAGCTAGAAATTCCTGAGATACCACAGACTCTAAGGTGAGAGGTCATTGTAAAAACCTACTTATTTTGTTTCATTCCAATTTATCTTTACTACATTCTCAGAACTAACAGGCATATTTTCTGTCATTAAAGTCAATAGCTCATATCAAATATATGTAACAGTCTATCCATTTTTACACACTTCATTATTTTAAACACTACTGAAACACACTTTTAAAACACTATTTTACACACTTTTTATGCAGTTTTTAAAACACTGTTTTAAACACACTTGAAATTTCTAGTTCAGGCTAAATGATGAGACTTTCTTTTAAAAATAAAAGACTTAAGATTTATCATATAATTACCTTAGTATCCTGTTACGACAGAAAACTTCATAGCTTGCTGTAGCTGTACACTTTGCTTCTCAAAAAAGGATGAAGAGAAGAGTAGTGGTTCATCTTACTCTGGAGCACGTGAAATTTCCTGGAGAGAAAGAAGTAGTACTCCTTTCTGAAGTCATCTGAATACGTGCAGCTGGTCAACCACAAACCAGGAGGAAGCTTATATCACACATGTGGACCAGGAGACTTGTGAGTGAGAGCTGAAGGAAGTGCAAAAGCAGATCTCAGTGTTAAACAGAGAGGAAAAGGGGAGTAGGGTGGAGTTCTAGGTATAAAAAAATCTTGTGGTTTTTTATATCTTGTTTCAAGTTTTCTCTATTTTAAGAAACTCGTTGCCATTGGCATTTTAATAAATCATAGCTTAATAAATCATTCTTTCAGGAAAACGTGCAAATCAAATGTTTCTAGGAAAACTCATTGGTTTCAGCAGAACAAATGTTTCTTATTTCTAGAGCACAGATTGAAACTCAAAAGAGAGAAAAGAAATAGGCAAGGATTTCAGTTTAGCTATAGAAGACTGCAATTGAAATATTTGTTTTTCCTTGGTTCTGAGTAGAGCTAATACCTGTTGTCCCAGGTGAAGGCAATCCCTTTTGTAATCAGTTGTGTGCCCCCTTTGCAGCTGTTCTGGCCAGAGAGAACTCCTTAGCTTGATGGTCAAAAGGCACACAGGATACAAATGACTGCTCTAAACCTGCAAGCGCAAACACATGAAGCTGGACTTCAGATGTTTTTCTTAAGTGGTTTAATAAGCTATCATTTTCCAGTGAATCTTCTCAAAAATAGCAATCCAAGACAAGGAAAAAAGCCTTGAAAATGTTCCCTGAGTGGAAATCTTTTTTTAGGTGTGTCTTGCGCTAAGAACATTATTGAGAAATTACTCTTAAGGACCATATCATTTGCATTACCCTCAAAGGATGAAAATACCCTGAACAACTGGCACTACTAATCATAATGATGAATAGGGGAAGCATTATGGAAAATTATGAAGAGTCTTACTGATATTCCAATGGGGCAATAAAGGTTTTTCTAAGTAATAGGAACCAGTAGTGGACAGAGTAAAACTTTGTCCTGATTTGTGGTGAGTGGCTAAGGTTCTGCTGATATTTCAGTAATACTGAATGAGCCTGCAACATGAGTCTCCTTGCTGGAAAATCATTTCTAAGCGGTAGCCTAAGGAAAGGCTACCACTTGTAAGACAACAGGGCTACTTCCCCTCTCTGTTGYGCTGACTGAAGACAATGAGCTAAGATTAGCAAATACTGTGCTAAAAGAAACAAACAAAACCTTATTATTGAATTAGTGAAAATTCAGATTTTTGTATGCTTTAATATAGAAAGACCTTGGTAGCATATAGATATGATCTTACTCCCAATATCACAAAGATCACCTTATACATTTGGACTGCAAACTGATTCTGGCTTTCTAAACTAGTGCTAAAAGACTGCAGCCAGTTTATCTTGTGTTCTAGGAATGTAAGAATTTATACATAGACTCACACCAAAGATTCATCTGATCTCCGGTGTTGATTTAATAGAAGCCAGTAGTTGTTGCTTAAAAAATGTATAAGAAAGAGGAAAAGTAGAGAATAATCCTTTCCAGCTTCTGAAAAGGGTTTAGGGATTTCCTGAACTGGAGATTCTATCTAGACCGTTATTTTTAATAGCCATTGAAAAAACAGGGATGCTAGTTCTCCATGCTGCTTCACAAATTAGTCTGAAGATTTGACCCAAAAGTAATACATAAAAACTTAACATCTGAATAAGAACAGAAAGGAGCATTTTGTGCTTACTATAAAATTTCTAATGCTACCCCAAAGCCTTCTGTTTCTGAAATTATTTAGTATCTAGTATCACTAAAGTAGGATTAAACAGTTATACTTGAGTATTTATCAGGCAAGTGACGGGCAAGTGAAGAGTTAACAGGTCTGAAGTTTGTCAATTGATATGCAGAAGAACTGATGGGCACAAGAGCTGACGTGCGCAAAGCTGCTGAACAGAGGACTTAACAGGACTAAAGTCGTCTGCCAACCGATATGCGCAAGGACTGACATGCGCAAGGCTGCGGAATGATTAACAAGACTGGAGAAGTGAAGTCTGCCACCTGGAAGCCGCACGGACCCCCGCGGAGGGAAGAAACAATACGGAGGTGCTGTGGTCTTGCCTCGCTAGCAGGGTCCTCCCGAGCAGACAAACAGACAGTCCTGTGATTGCGAAACTCGCAAAAAGTCAGCAAAAGCAGTGTTTGCCCAGAGCCCCAGCCGTATAAAAAGAGACTTGGCAGCTAGGAGAGTTTGGGCAGGCACGGGAACGTGACCTGATCATCCTCTCCGGCTGGACCGTGAGTATCCCCCCCCCCCTTTTCCTGGGACGCTGGGTGAAGGGAACTCCTCGAGGTTGAGAGCCCTCTCACTAGGAGAGTGAACAAGAAAGCTTTCAAGYAGGGATAAGCAGTCCTTCCAATTAATAATGCAGTAATCGACGGTTTCAGGTTATCCTTTCTAAATTAGTAACTGATGGTTTTGTGTTATCCTTCCTAAATTAGTAATCGCATTATTTTAATGGATGTTACTAATCCAAGAACTTGTGTGAGGAAATAAACATCTTTTTTATTATTATTATATTACTGTCTCAGTTGTTGCTATTGAAACTTCATAGCATGACAGCAAGTCTTCTTTTTTTCTTAATTATTTTCTTTTTTTTAAACAGTACTCTGGCCAATTGCTTCTGGAACAGGAATCTCTCAAGATAGTTGGGGAAAGATGGAAATTAGTATCAGAGACAGAACAAAAGGTATGATTACAGATGAGAAAGAGAGGCTGTTACAAATGTCACTCTAATTTTTTTTTTACTGTTAGCTAAAGGAGTAATCTGGGGCATAGATTTGCAGGTTATCATTGCAACTGGCATCTTCAGAATGTTTCATCATCTGAACTCCTTGACTTATTGATTCTCTTTGATGCCCCTTAATTCCTAAAGCGTTTCAAAACTCAGGCAGCTTCTCCTGAACAGATTTCCCACATCTCAGTTGTCCAGCTGGCTTATGCTTTCAAATTTGAATATATGTTTTCTTGTAACGGGCAGTAGTTGCTAACACTGTATTAGAGAGAGGAAAATTCACCTCAGCCAACAGTTGAATAGCAGTATAATCTTTCTTTCTAATTTCCTTATTGTAAAGCAGTCTTAAAATTTCATCTGTCGTATAAACCTTCTGCTATGTGTCTGTGATTCTGATAAAGCCCCAGGGCTGGTTGGTTGGTTGTTTTTCCCCCCTCCAGAAAAAGTGACATTTAAGGGACTTGGACTATGTTATCTGGGGCTGAAAAGTTGTGACACTGCAGATTTCAGCTGGACTGGATTCTGGTGCTCAGGGCACGAGGCTATCCAACATAATTGTAAGTAACAATCTGTGCACGTTTTACAGAAAATTTCTAATCTCAGAAAAGTGAGGTAAATTTAGAGGACAAAATGATTTTGTGGTATTAACAGTACAAGCTTTTCTAGACAATGGCTGACTTCCTTTCTTACAGAAATCTGTAATTGCCAATTTTCTGCACATGGTGGTAATTTATAGATTTTTGAAAATCCAGAATATACTCCCAAATTCATGTTCAGTAGCATAAAAAGATCCTGATGTATTCCTGTTTCCTATCCCCCATCTCCCCCAGTTTCAGAGACAGGAACAACAACAACAGAATAAGCTATTGTAATGGAAATTCATGAAAAATACACGCTGTCTGTAGTTGTCAGTGCTGAGAATTTTATGAGGTTTCTCCAGCAAGGAGCAGGCAACTAGCACCTATGATGTGGTATGTCACTGAATTTACACACTCAAGCATTTTGGGGCAGGTGGCTTCTTCATCATCGTGAATCTGCAGTCATTTGCTTTCAGATTAAATCTATTTTCTACTCAGTAAAAGGGATTTTTTTAACCAACTCTTTTCTGTCATTTTAAGAGATGACAGAATATAAAAGTAAAGGAAATTGTCATAAAACTTTAAAAAAAAAAAACAACCCTCTCTGACAGCTCTTGCGGACTGTCTGCATAGACAGCTCTTTGTTGTACATTCAGGCTAAAAGCTAATCCATCAATTAGTGGGAAGTCCTAAAAAGCAATCACCTTCACAAAGAGCAGAACCTAACAATGTCTAGTGTTTGAGAAAAAGAAACAAAACAAATGACAGACATACTAATCATTATGACAGCAATTGCAAATGCCAAGAAGTCAAGACACATTTCCAGAAGAAAGAGTTTACTGTGTATGACAAATTACATGTTAATAGATCCTTTTTGAAATACTGGATGTAACTTATGTTACTTGTCTTAGAACACAATGGAATACATTTTCATCAAGCATCTAGAAAGTGTTAAGAAAATGTTAAGAAAGCATCATAACAAGAGCTACACACAATCACTGGCGTTTGTGCTTTTGGTAGTCTGGGTAATGATGGAACTTCCTTTGATACACCAAATTCTTAGTACACCCTTGAAAATAATTATCCCTTAGCAATTTTTTTTCCCCTCCCTTCATTGTATCTTTGTAGACTTTCATGTACTGAAAGATTCACTTCATTATATATTTCACCTATTTTTCGCCCCGGACAAGTTAAATGAGTTGGAATCAAGATAAAATAATCCAGCTGTATACATTTGTGGAATTTATCATAAATATTACATTTCAAACAATGGGTCAGATTTTCAAGAAGTTTTTAACATCCCATTAATTTTACACCCCAAGTGGTATATTTGGGGCCCACAATATTACAAAAAAACCAAGATGTAATTCAGATAAATCAGTACCTGATTTTTAGGTGCAAATAATTCCTGTTGCGTCTCCAATTGATAGAGGATGTAAATGATGCTATTGATGGAAAATCATATCAAGTAAGAGAGAGAGAGTTGACACTATAGATTTCACAGAAGAAGCTATGAACTTTATTCCAGAGAGTTCATAAACCACGGATAATTAATTACAGTCTAAAATTTAGTACTAATGTGTTGTATAATCAATTTTAACTATTCAGAAGGTGGAAGTTAGCATGGATAAGTCTTGCAGACCAATTGAGTTTTTAGGAAGTCTTGAAAGGATGAAATCCTCTGCCTCTAGAGAAAATAGGTCTTCCCATCCTGATCTAGAGGTGGTAGCATGACAGAGAAAGAGACAGGTATGTTATACTCGCAAAACTGTTAGGGGCAAAAGAGAACAACATTATATATGGAGCCAAGAATTTATTGTTAACCTAATAAGAATAAAACACACTAATTAAAATACAACAAATGCTTATTGTTAGTCTAGTTACAGTAATACTACATAGTCCAAATTTGTACTGAAAAGCCTCATTAGAGTTATATCATTAAAATTGTTATACAATAAAACATACTAATATCTACCCCTTTTTGTTGGTGTTATGCTCGCCTGCCATATGTCTCCGGATCGCGAGGCTGATGCCAAGCAGAGAGGTGTGCGTGTGGGGAGCCAACAGTGGCGGTGTTGCATCGAGTTATCCATGGCCAGGCCTTTTGCCATTAGGACATTAATTCAGGTGTATGTGTGGCGGGGGAGTCCCTTCTGCCTCAGTCTTGGTGCCCATTTGGGGATTTTTTTACATGTTTTCTTATCAGGGTCTGTTTCTTTTCCTGGTTTGCAGCTGGAGTTTGCAAGTTGCACAATAGCCTCCCTCAGCTTCATTTGACGTAATGAATGCCCAGTTTGTCAGACTTTTACAGTTTAAGGTATTCACAGAACTTAAACAAAAACACGTTAGGCAGTAATCACTGGCCCACTAGAAAATTGTTATGCTAAAAGCAGCTCAGGCCAAGGCAAGCCCATGCAAGTCCAGAGACCCTGCACTGTCAGTTCGATACAAAACCTATAACCTTTACGGGTGATGGCGGAAGTCATACTTGCTAGCCTATAGGTAGGGAAAATAAGACAACAGTGGTCAGGTGGAGCTCACCAAATCAGCAAAGTGCTTTAGCAGATTATTCACAGATTTTGACTGGCATTACGGTTTGGAAGGGGGAAATGAATTTAACCATGACCTAGCATGCAATGAAAAATGGAAGGATCTGAATAAGAAAATAAAATAATATGGTCAAAGAGATAGGGAAAATCTGTTCTGGCAGTTAAAGCACACTATAGATGGCAAAAGATGAATCATCAGAAAACATACAAACAAAAAACCCAACCTACTCACATCCAGGGAACAGAAAAAAAATTAAGACATATTCTACCCAGACCATGCTGACAGACTGAGAGCATCATTTCTGACCTGGCTGCAGCTGTTTACTTCATATAACCTCTCATTAAAAAAGGAGATTTTATTCAAACTACTAGATCCACAAAACATTTTAATAATGTGTATTCTGGTAAAGTCTAAAACTGCAATCCTGGAAACACCAGTTAAAGTACAGTCCAGGTTTGGAGGCTGCTAACCTATCTTTGGTTTGGACTTCAAAGTTCCCCCATCCTCGGGGCGGTTGAGTTCTGCTCTTGTGCACGTATACCTCATCTATGATAGGGATGAAGAGCTTAATGCTTCACTCATGACACAGCACAATCTGGATCCAGAAAGTAGCAGCTCCTTCCCTGATCTTTCCTGAAAAGCTCAATCCAGTAGAATTGTATGATTAAAGGTTCATATAAGAAGGAAATGGATAGTGTGATGATTGGAGTAACAGAAACAGGATGAAATTTAGCAGTGTACAATGTATGTGCAGTGCTTAGAAATCAATAGTGGGAGTTCAGGAGTTCACATAAAACTAGAAAGACAGAGATGTATTAGTTGAACACAAGCTACCAATGAGTCATTGATGCAGAGGCAGCTGTTGTAAATACAGTCCTAAAACACAGTATGCTCAGTGTTACCAGCAGATATGTGAAGAAATTAATGCCATTGTACCAAGTATTCATGAAATCTCATGTCAAATACTAAATTAATTTCTATTCTCCACGTTCAAGTACTGGGACAGGTCAAAGCAAGGACTGCTAAAACAGTAGGAAAGTCTGTCTTACAACAGAGCATGCATTTTCAGTTTTTGAAACATTTATATTTCTTCCCTGAAAAGCTCAGTCAAGTGATTGGAGAGAGCTTATCGCACCCCAGCAAGAAAGAAGTGTCATGCAAAGTGCAGCATGACACACAGCTTTCTTTTGAAAGATGACTGCAAGGAGCATTGTGTCTAAAACTTAAGGCATACTTTCCAGGAACTGAGAAATGAAATCAGTTGCAATTTCCTCTATTTTATGGGACTCATAATTTCACCTCCCAGGAGAAAGGTTTAGCAATGAAGTTAAAGGCCTTTTATATAGAGATCAATCTCCATACCTCTTACTGAAGCAGTGACTGTGCAGGAAAGAAGCCAAGATTCATTGGATAAGTGTCACCTGCAGCTGCAGCCCTGAAACCTCTGAGGGTCAAACCCTGCTACCAGTTCATAGGTAGTATATCAGGGAGCAGCAAAAGCCAGCTACTCTGCAGGGGAAGGCAAGCCAGGAGCCAAGTGTGACAGCTGGGATGCTGACTTTGCCAGCAAGGGTTACAGTCCCACATTTTTCGAACAAGGAGAGAAGAGCTAGTGATAAGCAGGGTCAGGCAGCCATCCACAGAAGCTGCTAGATAAGTGTGTTGTGACAAGGCAGGACCAAAGCCAATGAGCAAGGTCATTGTATGTTAAGAGGGAAGAGAAAAGGAGGGGAGGGGAAGGGAGGGAAGAGCCATATTTTCACACACACACAAAAAAAAGCTGCTCTCTCTGGTTTTGGAATAGGGGTGCCTAGGTACCAGTCATTACTCAATACATGCAGTTCCCAGAGTATCCAGTAATAGGTCACTGGTATCGGACTCCAGTGTTGCAGTTATGTACATAAGATCACTTTTTCAGATTTATGGAAGAAATTATACAAAGAATAATCAAAGGACGAGATGTCCACATTATTCAAATGATTTGCAGTAATAGATGAGCTACAGATATACCTGAATGAAAAGATGTATTTTATTCCTCAAGGGAATACATGAACAGACTGTCATTCTCACATTGCTGACAGAATAAGAAAATGAGAATATGAATCCAAATTCAGCAGGAGCTGAAAACAAATGTCTCCTCAGAAGCAAGATACCAGATGATCAGCAACGTCTGCGAAGGCTCATGAACTCCTGCAGATAGAGCATTCCCTGCACTTGCATTAGGTCTTGCTTCCCCATTAGACAATGCCTCCCAGTTCCTACTCAGTGAAAAAAAAAAAACAGCCTATGGGTTGCTATTGCTTCTGTTATGACTGAAGCTTCCAGTAGGCTGGTTAAAGCTTTTTTGTTTGCAAGTCATACTGATTTTTTAACTGGAGTCTAACAGCATGAAGGTAACAAACCAAGGAAGGCCCATTTTTCATACCTGCAGGGCCTGTTTGCACATTTTTCCAGAGATAAGAGACAAGCAGCAATAGTTACTTTGTGCAGTAGACGAGCAATTCTTAGCAGCTCAGTATAAAAATATGTACTGGCTTTTGCTAATAATTTGCATGAATGTGGAAACCATGTGGCTGCTATTGCAGTGAAATAGCATAGAGTTCTCTCAGCATTTTCATCTTGTCACTTATTTCTAGTGCTTAAAGAAAGGAAAAGAAAAAGTGAACTAGCTTTCTGGTATGTGGACCTCTTTTACATTTGGTGTTTTAAATGTTATAGGTCACAAGTGGTCAGATTTTGCTTGAATTTTTGAGATCAGCCACAGCTGCCATCCCTGCAATACTACAAGCAACAGCTTGAGCTAGTTGTGTGTCCAAAACGGTTCCCTTCCTGCACATATGTCCCATAGACAGGAGAAAACATTTAATTAGATTGCGTTCACACAGTTATGGGTGGGCTATATTGTTTAGAGCTTGTATTCATTTTCTTTTACAAAAAGTTTCTTTGTGACTGGATACTGGGCTAGTGAGGCACAGGAGATTTAGGCACTTAAAGCACCTATGCATTCCCACAAAACTTCCATTCATTTGTTGTGTAATCCACTGGGTGCCTGATAGTCTTAACTGTTAGACCTACAAAATATATGTCTGAGTCCAACATTTAGATCCATAAAATCTGTGCACATCTGCATCCAGAACATGGGCTCCTAAATTCTATGTGCACCTCAGGTTCCTCCAATACCTTTCTAGAAGCCAAAATGACTGGTTTGGGGCATATTAAGCACTGACTATATTTTAACAGTGCTGAGCAATTCAGGGATTCATTTCAGGCCTGAGTTTTAGCAGATTCACTGAATAGGCTTGTATTTTGTCAGTCAAACAATGGGGTTCAATTCTGCAGGGTCTTCTTACCCTGGGCTCGATGCCACATGGACAGAAGGAACTAGGATTTTTTTCAGCCCAGTGCACAGGCTAAATGAACAAATATCTGTCCACAATATTCAATATGTACAAATCTAAAAGCACCTCCTGGAAGGTCAGAAATTTTCACAGAATTTGTTTAGGTAGGGAGAGCTAAGATGTGAAAGCCCATCCACCTCAATGCCCTGCTTTGTCAGAGGAACCTGGGCTTTCGACGCTGGGTTGTGAACGCCACTCCACCCCCAAGGTTTAGTGTTACAGCTCTAAGTTCTCTTTCAGTCCAGCCCTCCATCATCTTTGTTTCTTTATAGAAATGCTCAAACTGTATTAAGCACAGGATGTATAAACTAAGAAGACAGTTAAGCCTGATAACAAATTTTACCCTTCGGCAAGCTAGGACATATATGTGTGTGTTTCAATTTATTTGGAGAGAACTCCTCGTATTAACAGAATCAATATCTTCTAGTCATATCTACTTTGAATGAAAAAAAAGTTTCTTCTCTGTAATGGCTCTAATATATGGCTTTCATTCAGCTGTGTCTTCACATATTTTCACTTTTGTTCTCCCTGCGTTGTCAAATTACAACAGATCTATTTCATTGTCCACAAATCTGGGATATTCAGCAATTTCAGAAACAGTAAGTTGAAACCTACTCTGATTTATCCTACTGGAAGACAAGAAAAACTTCACTAAAATCAATGAAACTGCCCTAAGCAAAGCCAACACATGAGATCAGAATGGAAACCTGTATAATATTTTGCAGTAGAAAAATAGCTGGTTCAAGATTCTTAAAGTAGATTGAATACAGTTAATAGCAAAAGAATCTTTTATTGATGTAAATTCTTCAGCCTTAGATTCACATAGACTTTGCTGTAATTTATATTTTCTTCTCATGTCTGTTCAGGATCTGAACTTGCCAGTGGAGTGTGCTGAGATTATTCTCCTGTCGTGTTTATCAAATACCTGAAAGGAATGGGAAGTTTATTTTGGATTGAATGTACTTGAAAAAACAGGCTAAATAAAGGTAAAACAGTCTCCAGCTTTTTTCTGTGATTCAAAATACACAGGCTTCTTTACAGGTATAACACTGTATGCCCATACCTTTCTGCCCACATATTCTTCTGAACATCAGTAAGGAAAAAAGATGCTTTGAGGTTTCCGTTCTTCACAAATGAAGCCAATGGCATACTAGGTCAGGCTTCTTTTTCATCCACTGACATAACAGTATCTTTCCAACAGCAAAAAGGAAAAAAATCATATCTTGAAATGCAGTCGATCCACAAAATACTTCACTATAAGTATTTTATATACAATGTCAAAGCCATTCCTGTGGCTATTAATGACAAAAAGTTCCTGATGGAGGGAACTTTTTTAAATTGACTGGTATAATAAGTGTCCCACTTGGGAGGAGAGCAGGGAGAAGGGAGTTGATAGTTCTTTGAACTAAATTGTTTTGTTAAATTTTAAGGAAAAAGGCAAAACAAAATGTAATATCTCTGCTCAGGTGGGGAAGTATTACATAATAGTTAAAAAATCACTAAAATAACCATTCTGAATATAGTCATTGTTGATGAAGAGAAGGAGGACAAAGTGCTCACACAAAGAAATAAAATGGTGGTACTAAGAGCACTTAAAAGGAAAACCTCTGAGCAGCAGTTTAATACATTGTTTAAAATTGTAAAGGAAAATGAGATCCATGAATAGGCTTTTATTGTAATTATCTAGTCATCTATTATATGCCTAAAACCATGCATTTTTGAAAATGCCAGCAGAATTACTAGGTAGACTTTCTTAGAATCTTCTCAGTTGATGCAATCTAACTGGAAAGAAAGATAAATCATATTACAGCATTTAAAATCAATAATACTTCTTGCCATTTGAATTAGATGAGAAAAATATTGACAGAAAAGCATATAGTTCATTTTCTCCTTTTGACTTTCTTCGTATAGTATGGCCATTCTAAGTCAACGTTTCAGGTGTAGCTGAAATGCGCAAATATTTCAGTTCTTCTCTGGGAAGTCCTGACTTTGGTTACTATAAAGTTTTTTATTCTGATGAAACTAAATGTTTTGAATTAAGTGTAAGATTTCTTGATTATCCTGGTAAATATGAAAGGGTATATTATAAATTTGTGCTCCTCCTATGAGTTAACTGGTTCTCAGGTACAAATAAAAAGAATAACATTAACAGAAATCTGAGGGATACAGTGAAAAAAAAAGAAAATATTGTCTTGAACAATTGCTTACCGGCAATACACCACTAACTGCACACTAGAGCTTCTGAATTTCAAACATGCAGTAAACCTGTAATTAAATTAGTAATGGATAATTGGAAGGAAACCTCAAAATTACTGAAATTTAGAATAAATTCTTTCTATTATATGTCTTTGGGTCAATAAAAATTAAGATTCTGGAACAATGATAAAAGAGAGGGTGGAAGACATTACCTATGACTCCCCCAAAACTGTCATTTAACTGAAAGTATATTTGGAAGAGCAACAGAGACTGAATTCCATAATTTTACATATTACTAAATTATCATTACTAAGTTATGATGCTGTCTGTGAAGTACGTAAATCATGATCAGTCACAGTCTATGAAAATCTACATCAAAAAATTGGAACTCTAAATGAAATGGAGTTTATTAGTTCTTAAAAACACAACAGCTTTCTAATTAAAAAGAGGATTAAAAAGAGGATGCCAAAATATTTTCTAGATAATAAAACAATAGCAGTATTACAATATTAACAAAATCCTTGCAGAACATTCACATTTGCTGAACTGAGGATATTCAATCTTTGGCATACATAAAATTATATATATTAGGAAACCAGAAGCATACTCTATGGAATACCAGCTAGATCATTAGATACCTTAATAAATGTTACATGCGTGTGTCTATAATCAGAGAGCAAGGTTTGTAGGAAGGAGTAGTATTCTTTATTAAACTAACGGTATAGCTGAAGAATGCAAGGTGTTGGTCAAATAAGTCCTTCATTTTTTAGGTAAATTTCTTCAGATATTTAGGTTTCACTGAAGAAGGGCTTCATCCACATACAAGTTTTCTGTTTGTTGTTTTTTTCCCCCACATTATGGCAATTAATTAATAAACAATGTTTTCCCTTCCTAGAAAACCTTGCCTTGCTTTTACCCTTAAACAATCACAGCTTTACTGTGTCTTATACATAATTATTCATGAAGAGAAAAGAAAGAGGGCGAATTTTTTTTTATATATCACCTCTTAAAGAGAGTATTGGCCTGAATAATTTATATGGCACACCTTGCACTGGAATCTGGGGGGAAAACAATCTTTTTTTTTTAAACTTGTAGCATCATTTCACAGAACTAAAAGAACATCTTTGTTATTTTATTATATATGACAACTGTAATATATTTTGTATGTAAGATCCTTTGTTTATGCTTCTCTGTAACATATGTTCCTATTTAAAACATGCTGGGTGTAGGCTAAGCTGTGAATTTGTTCTAACGGAAGATATAGAAAGCTTGCAATAAATAAAATGGAGTGAAGCGTGAGTGAAAACATGTAGGGAGCCAGTTGGGGGAATGTAGTCTTCTTGTAGAAGACTACAAGAAACCCCAAGGACATGCTGGGAGATGGTGAATTTGTATAAAAGGAAATCAGTGAAAAATATTGGCAGAGAAAACATCATGTTCTGCCATAGGTTCAATACGCATTTAATTAAAAAGAAAGAAGATACCTAAATTTTAATTACTGGAGAAAAATATCAAAAGAATTATTATGAAATGAGAGAACTGTTGTCCATCCTTGTGGAAAGATAGAGGGCACACTATCATCAAGAAGATTAAAAATAAGAACATTAACATTATGACTAATAGTAATAAGTGATTTTTTTCATCCAGTAGATTAAAATAAGAACAATTTTAATATTCATAAGCTAGAAGAAGAAGTCATGCAGTACTTTTGAATAGGAAAAGGCAGTCTCAGTATCGTTCAGTCTTTTACCAGGAATGGAAGTTGTCATCCTAGGTGAAGTATAACTCACCAAAGATAGTTTTAAAATCATTTTTAAAATAGCAACACACCAAACAGAGCATTTAACCCATTAAAAGGTGACAGAAAGGACAGATTCAAGTGAAATATATAAATACTGGTTATGGATTTTTATATGAATTACTGTCAGTATATTTTTGTTTTGAGCACAGTCTTTAAAGAATTATTTCCACATGGTTATTTCTTTAAAATATACAATCTGGAAGTTAAAATTAACTGCTGATAGCTAGGAATGTAAACATCTCTGCCTTGCAAGTGTAAGATACCCCTTTTTATTATTAAATTACAGGACCATCATAATTTCTTCCTTCCCCAATACAGGAATGAAACAGCTCACCAAATTATTTTTGTTGCCTTTACTGAGTCCTGCTTAATGGTCCTGACCATGAAAGGACTCTTAATACCAGCAGAACTAAGATTTTGCCCACTTCTTCAAAATTTCATTTATCTTGTGATCCCATTGAGTACTGTAACTGGAGAGAAATGTTTTCTCCACTCTGATATTATATAAAATGTAGTAGTAGTGGGTGAGACATTGTCCACATGATACAAGTGCAAAGTTTCTTGACTGCTGGACCCCATATTCCAACTGGCTAATTAACAGATATTCATGCTCTGAATGACTTTTTCCTCTAGCTCTTGTAGTATGTTCTGTCTTTTTTTTGTGACTGAATTTGGCTGAGATTAGGATTTTGAGATGCAGAGTTAAGTTTATGCTTTTCCCCATCTTGGAACTGTATTCATAGAAAATTTAATTCACACTAACGAGTTACAGCTCATAAGTAATATAATATTTAAATATGTTCTTTTTTTCCTCATAAATTGTGCTTTTTTGTTGCTAACCTTAAGACAAAAGTCATCAGCAGGTTTCTTTAGGACCTGCTTAGAATGAAAACCAAAATACAAAATACAAACTGATCAGAGGTAAACAGGACTTTCTCTACATTAAAGTGGGTGTTTCCTTTGGAGAGATGACTCTAAATAAAGCATGATCTCTTCTATATCAAATTGATTAGCAAATTAACAACTCTTTTATTCCACTACTGAACTGTATTATAAATTTGCTATTAAGTCTCAATGAACTGTTTTCTCCCAGAACAGTTGCACTTGAAGAGATGTGACCAAGGGTATACTGAAGGGATTGCGTTTGCATTTGGACACATGCTATCCCAGAGTTTTAGAGGCTTCATCTGCAGTGCTGTACTCAACCACTCCTTTCCTATGCTATAAATACTCTTCAGTTATTTAGAAAGGAGCACTTACCTTCATATATTGCATCTTTTGCAAGTTCTGTTATTGGATTTGAGTTCCCTGGAAGCCAAGAAATGTATTCCAGATTTCAAAATGACAACATCCTTGGTTTAAGATGAGATGTTCAGAGCTATGGATTGCAAATGATAAAGCATATTACTTTTTGAGGCTACCTTAGGCTGTCTTTCAGCCTAACCTTAACATTTGGGTTTTTCATTTGCAAATGCACATTTACCAGAAATGCAAGCTCAGTCAGTGACTACAACAACTGACATAAATTAAGACTGTTATTTCTTCCATCCCCAAGTCAGAATCATGGAACCACAGAATAATTCAGGCTGGAAGGGAACTCAGGAGTTCTCTAGTCCAAGGGCCTGCTCAAAGCCAGCTCAGCTAAAGGTCAGCCCGGCTGCTCTGGGCATTATCCAGTCAGGTCTTGAAAAACCTCTAAGGATGGAGACTGCGCAACCCCTCTGGGCAACCTGTTCCAATGCTTGACTGTCCTCACAGTGAAAAAGCTTTTATTTATATGCAGTTTGACCTCACATTTCAACTTATGTCTGCTGTGTCTTGTCCTCCTGCCACTCACTGCTGTGAAGAGCCTGGCTTGGTCTTTTTGATAACCTCCTGGTATCTACTGGCAAGCAGCTATTAGGTTTCCTTGAAGCTCTCTCCTCTCCAGACTGGAAAAAGCCCTTCCCCTCAATTTCTCCTGAAAGAGCCATGAATAAAAACACAAACTGGGATTCCAGCTCTTCCCCTTATTTAGAATAATATTTTCAGTCTGGTCACCTGTATTCAAGAAAGCTGAACTCAAACTGGAACAAGTACAAAGATGACTGTGGGGATAAAGTATTTATCAAGAAATATTAGTTAGCTAGTTTAACCTCACCAAAGGTTGAGAAGTTGAGACAATTGCTTATACATGCAGTCTGGAAAATATTATCAAGGAAGCAGCATTATTAAAGTCAAAAAATAATATTACAACAAAGAACATGGTCACAAAAAATTTATGCTGAAAATTTTCACTGTTTTAACAGAGCTTAGTAAGGTTATGGAGGATTTTATAAATAATTAAAACATATGGAAAGTAAGGTTGTGATAACGGTCCTAAACTGTCTGATATTTTGGCATATGCCAAGAGGTTTTAAAGAAAACAAAATTACTGTTTGTATATTGATCCTTGTTTTAAGATTTTTTTTCTGGTTACTTTTGTGAGCAAGAAAAAGGTTTTTTTAATTATCTCTTAATCTTAATTCTCTTAATCCTGGGTTTATTTCCTCTTTTGAAGCACTGAAATTGGCCACAACCTGTCAAAACCAGGATACTGTCAGGTTACATTGCTACTGGTTGTTGTATCCTGCTTGAACACTTAGGGTTAATTTATAGTTAGAAGTGCCTTAGGGTTAGGTATTGTGGTAACTGGCTTTCAGAGCACAGTCTTGAACTTCTTGTCCTGACAATGAGAGGACTCCCAAGTCCTCTATGCCCATGGAAAACATTGGGTACCTCAGCATGAGCACATAGAGAGCGAGAAGATGACAAAAAGCTATCTAGAGCTGGCTAATGGAGCTAACACTGTGCGTTAGCTACGAACCTTGCTATGAATTCAGTCTGTTACTGATAAAGGTCGGAAGGTGTCTCCCGCCATTTCGGATCAGTAAGTCAGAACCCTGCAATCTTTAAAGGCATAAGATGAAGTCATTTTTTTTCCTTTTAAAACACAGATGCTGGAAAAGCAGGGGAAGTTTTCCTCCTTTTTGTACCCTATGCACTGGTGAAAGCACTTGTCCAAGATACAGCATAGTCCAGTTCAAATCCACACGTTTACATAATAAAATTCAGTCAGACAAAATTTGCATCTGTTGACCAACAAAATATCCTACAAAGCTTATCTGTCCGTGTTGGTTTTCCCTAATATGTTGCTCGAGAGAATGACTGGCAGAATGAGGAGGAAAAGTGAAAATGTTAGTTAATGCGATTTTGAATTCTTAAATATTAGGCCTGTTCCTGTAACAATTGATTTATTTTCCCAGAAGCTCTTGAAACATTACTGGGGAGCATGTTCACTTTAAATACCATGAAAAGTGAAAAAATATGAGTACAGGTAACTGGCAATGGTAAAATTGGTCAGAATTATTTGGCATCTACCATTTATTTAAAAAAGTAGCAGGGTAGCCACTTTTACTAACTAAAATAAATATCCCAAATTAAGGTGATGTTGCTCTTTAGGTTTAAATCAAACTGGGAATCTTGTGGTAAGTAGGCAAAATCATCTAATAACTATGTTCTTGTATTAATACAACCCTCACAATTTACAAGACTTCTATTCTGCAATCCGTATGTCAGAATGTTTCCTTCCTCACTGAAATGCAGACACCACCTAGGTGTAACAAAACAGCTGTTCAATAACACAAAGGAAGACCGTATTCAAGCTTGAAAGAAAAGAGCTTGTTTTAATTCAAAGTTGAAACTGTTCATGAAGTCACTATTTAAAAATCTAAGTAATACCAGGATAGGTTTGTGTGTCCAGATGCCCTTTAACCTGTAATCAACAGACAGCCTTACCTAATGATGTTGTGAGGGCCTCCACGAAAGCTCAGAATGACATTTTGCTGCATTTATATCACTTACAATAGTATATAGAGTTCTTTGAAGCTTTTTAAAATCATTTTTGCCATTGAAGTTTTTAAAGACGTGTATACAAGAGATATTTATATCTTTCATGAAAAAAGAGACTTCTTAGGTATTTGCAAAGGAATTTTATTTTTGGACTTAGGAACTCTCTGGCACTATATGCCTAGATGTTTGAAATAATTTATTTGTGGCAGCTATAATTGAATGCACTGAAAGAGTTGTTCTGAGCTTAGCTCACCTATTTGTGCAGGAGCTTAATTAGTAATCACACACAATTTGACACTTACAAACTGAGCAGTCTCAAAGTATATAAATGAAGGCAGATGGTGATGCTCCAGACACCATGCAAAACGTGAAAAATGCAAGATCAGATTTTGAAATAAGCATCTCCACTGGTTTGTAACAGAGGAACTTTCAAAAATAGTCTCTGTTCTCTTCCTCACACCTACTGTTTGATGAACACAGTAGAGCAGCACATATTTAAGCTGATTATCATTATGGAAGAGCAGTTTAGAAGATACCATCAGGCACACACTATTAAAAATGTCTACTGCCAAACTGAAGGGAAAGGTAATATCATTTTGTGTGGTGCAGTTTTTGCTTTCCTTTGGAAATTTTAAAATTAGCCTGACAACCTTTTCTCTGTGGCTCTTAAAGCACTGTTTTTTGAATATATTAGCAAAGGAAGCTTCATCATTGCAATCCCTGGTGGAACACACATCTTGTCCTCACATCCTTTAAATGTGCTTCTCTCAAATTCATTAGTGTACAGGAACACAGTGTGATCTTTCAGCAACTTTAATGGAATTCAGTTGTCATGTACATTTGACTTCTTCCATTATGATTACAGGAAAAGAAATAAATACTTTAGTCTATTTCTGTAAGCAGATCCTAAATCTCTAAGGTTTATAACAGGTTTGAAATAAAATATGGGTATTTACAACAAATTAATAGGGGGCATTTGTTACCTCTGCAACAATCTGAATCTCTGTAGCAATTAGAAAAGACAGGATTTGAAGCCAACTATTGTTGCCTCCTGGTTTGTCTTAAGGGAAATTTTGGACAAATGAAGACAGTTTCAGTGGGCTCAGAACAATTCCTGGACACTAGAAACCTATTTCAAATCCATAACAATGGGAAAGAAACAAACTACAGATTTTGAGCTATTACACGGGAATAGTTAAAACATCAAACAAACAAACAAAGAATTGGCAATAGTCCTTTACCAAATAGCTTTAGCTCTTGAGTCAAAGATATTCCTAGGATGGGATTAGAGAAACTGCTTTCAAACAAGAATTTTAACATAACTAGGACAAATACTCTGCTATACAAATTACTGTAATATTATTGACGTAATCAAGCTTTGTTATGTTAATAGAGATTTCTGTCTCCTGTTACATATAAAGAGTAATATATTTAATTTACACTTTAAAACTTCTCTAATTGCCAAATGCTGTTAATATTCAGGAAAAGGCCACTGCCAAAACTGACAATTGACTTTGACAGAGAAAAGATACTTAAGGGATCATGCCTGATGCAGAAGAGCTTTCATTGTCATGAGAATCTCATTACTGTCATAAGACCTCATTCTTTTACTGTTAATAATTAGGCAGGGAGAAGGCAAAGTAAGTATATATTCCAGTTACACTGAGCAGGCTGGATAAGGAGTTTAACTTTGCTACAGGAATGCCAGGCTTATTGGTTTTGGCTTATATGCCTATACAGCTTCTAGACTAGAGGTTTTTGGCTCCAGATGCTAGACATGCGAATAGACATCTGTCTATACTCTAATTACTCTGTGCCTAATTGATTAATAGATGAGATTTTCTGTGTAGCAGCCCAAGGAATGTTTCCTAGTTAAGCTCTTTTAAAAGTTTTCCCCCCACACACACACTGTGTATTATTTATTATATACATATGTAATAAAAGACAGATAAACTTCCTTCTACCTTGTTTTCAAATAAAACCAGTGCTACATGCCGCTTGAACATGGCTACATTGGAGTATTCACCAAAGTCAGGAGTGTTTAAAACTTACGGGGTTTATTCTCCTTTTGTCAAGCATTATCTACATACAGAACATCCACATGGGGTAAGTTACAGAAGAAAAATGCAGGAGACAGACTACTGTAAATAACTGAGTACCAGACTGTTTACATGGTTCTCGTTTGTTCACAATGGAGAAAAATTGTTAAAAAGGAAAACAGCTTCAGCATCTAGAAATGTAAGCAGACTTTTCTTTTAGTTAAATCTACCTACCAGGAAGTTTGCTCAAGCTAAAGAGATCTACCGTATCACACAGGGCAGGATGCTAAATACACACAAGATTACAATGCTAGAAAATTCCAGATTTCTAAGCAATTTTACACAATCTAAACCAGAGTAAAATTTTGTTTAAAAAAAGATATTTCTTTCTGATTGCCTTTAGTAAATGGAGGTCAGTTTAAGAGCTTATAAGTATTATTTAACAAAAACATAATAAAAATAAAAATACCTCCAAACTTTTAAGTCATTGCTCTAGGTCTGGATAGTTGTTTTACTGCTGGCTTTCTGGTTCTACTGATTATGGTTATTCTGAGAATCTTATTATTCCCATTTAGATGTGTAAGCATTGTTAAAATTAGAATACTAAGCTAACAAACTATAAAAAATACAAAGTTTTTGCTGTTTTTTGCACTAATCCAATTGGATGCATGGAATAGAAAATCTGTTGAGTTAACCAAATGACTTAACAAATATGGGTCAATGATAAAATGCATAAGCAGAAATGTTATCCACCAGTTGCACACTTCAGTTCTCTTGGTTTCCAGTTTCTTAAAATGCATTCTTTTATTTTTAAATAACAGTTTTCTTGCCCGTATAAGTGAAGCTTTGTAATGTCAGGTTTTCAGAATGTGGTTTACTCTGAACAGATAAGTGCAATGTTGCTCTTTAGTAGCGCTCAAACGCCTTGTTAATGAAAGCCTGGGATAGCTGAAATCCTAACGCCTATATTTTTCTAAAGAAAGATTAAGCTTCTGCAAGCAGCTGACTGTATCTGAACTAAAAGACACCATAAAAAACAAACTCCTCAAATTGCAGTGATCAGAAAACAGTGCGCTGCAAATATAATTTCTCCTTTTTTTCTTTTTGTATGTTCAACAAGTTGAGACTAGAAATTTGATACAAAAAGTTTCTCTCCAATGACAAGCAATCCTGTAGCCACAATGGGAGTAAATTATACAATTTCTATGCTTTACCTCTCTTGTGAGACTTTTGCTTCAAGGCACAAAAAGATTAAACAGTGGACTGGACAGAACAGTACAGAACATTTCAGTTTAAGGAGTCAAAGGTTGTACATCATCTCTTATTTTTGTGTCTGAAGCAAATCAACCCAAAATTTGAATAATATTTAAGCCTTCATTTTACAAATGCAAAGGGTCATATTAAATTCCCTGAAGCTTTATGTTTTTTTCCTACTTCCTTTAAAATAATGTATGATACTTATCAATTTCAACATTTGGTAATCCCAGTCAACTAATACTATCTCAGCTGATAGTTAATAAAGAGTATCATTATCAAATAACCATTGTTTTAGTAACTTTTATGTCAAAGTTGATTCAAATTATGTTTGAGTCAAAGAAATAAGAGGTATAGAAGGGTCTAACATTTAAAATGAAAATTGTGTAAATTTTAAGAATGGTGTAATTTAAGTGCAATGTACTGTAAAACTATGAATTCAGTAAATATCTAACATAGATCCTTATGCTTCCCCAACCCAAACAACTGTGTTGCCTCTCTCAACTTCAGTGATTTCACAATTTAACTTATTGAGCCGTCCATCCAGGATAAACAGAGATTCCTTGGAAGGGGTCATGAGATATTGACCAAAAAGGCCACTGTCTTTTATAAGACGGTTCTTACTGTTCCAAGGCCATTCGTCTGCCTTGACAGGCTCCTTAAGACTCTTCACCATCTTAACCTTTCCAGAGGAGAGCTCTATGAAGAGAACATCAGTTTGTGTACTGGAGCTACAATAGACGTTGTATTGATGGGCTTCAGTGAATGATGGTTGAAAAGCTACATCGGATATGTGCAAATTAGTATGAATGTCAAATGCATCCTGTATTTCTCCTCTCACTGTAATGGACTGGATCCTCATGAGACCTTTTGCATCATCAATGCTGACAAGGTAGTGTCCATCTGGAGAGATGTGCGGCGTGCCGGTTATGTCACCATTGTATCCAATCACAGAATCAGTAACGCTATCCAGTATAAGTTGTGGTAGAACAGCCCCAGTGGTATCAGGCTTACAGCAGATGAAAAAATATCCTCCAAGATGTGTATAAGCCAGTGACTGAGGAATGCAATTATAATCCTTTAAATTAATTGTCTTGATATACGACATAGTTTCAAGATCAATTTTCTGGAGCACAGGTTCATCCTTATGAAGAATAAATCCAAACCTAAAAGTACAAAAATCAAACAAAGTCAGGGCTAGTGTGTACGTTATGTACAAATGGGAAAACACAATGTGAGCAAATAAGTAGGTAAATATGTGCAGCAGTGTATTCCTATATATCTCAGCTTCAGATATTAACCAGTAATAATATATAATTTTAGTGTTCTTGCAATTGTAATTTAGAATGCATAAAACAAAATGTCTAAAACCATATATGTGATTAATTGGAAAAGTGTTTTTTCCTGCTGACATAGAAGAAAAGGTAAACATTACTCTGACTGTATCTATTCAGTTATAACTTTTATAAAAAACAGGAGGTAGAAAAAGATTAAATATCAATAGATAGCACATCCCACATGTTTTAATTCACTTCATCTAGTTCTTAGATTTTCTTGGGAACATTAAATTAATCCAATGCTCATTGCTATTCAGATAATTATCCAAATCTTCCTCATTTTAATTCAGCAGAAATGAATATCATAAAAGGTTTTAGGTTTATGCCTTCCAACTATCCAAACCTCATATTTTTACACTTTTAAATGACCCTTTATTCATTTCCATATATCAAGAAATTTTCATTGAATATAAATAATATAATTAAACCTTAAAATCCTAGAGCTTGATATTTACATTTTTAATACCAACTATATCACTATTCTCTAATGTTAACATATAAATAAGTTCTGATTGTACAATCACTTCATTGTATATATGCAAAACCCAGCACTCCAAATATTCTGCAGTTATATCAGAGTATATTAGTTTTGCCTAAGTAGCATTCAAAGCACTCTTCCCAAACAGCTGTTTGTCAGATTTCATAACATAACATTTTCCCCTGAATGTCTGATCTTAAGAATTAAGTTTCTTGCTGATACATGATTTAAAAATACCTTTCTGAGCCTGTTCATATAAAGCAGTACAAGAGTTAGAATGTTTCAATAACTGAGTTATTGAAAACAGCACAAAATTTTTGCATTATACTTTGCACCTCCAATGTACTTACTAATCATGGAACCACAAAAGAAACAGGTGAAAAAATTTCAGGAGGTTATTCAGTCAGTTCCTCTGACACAAAACAGGGTGTATTTTGTACTTTTGATTGATTGTATCTGGTTTATTTCAGGCTATTAATACAATTTTGAAGATAATTTTTAATTTTAGCCTCATCTTCTGAAATCCTTGTCTCCTGTTTCAGTTAGATAACTGCAAATCTAGTATCATAGGCTCATGAAATTGTAGAATAATTTCAGTTGGGAGGAACTTCTAGATGCCATTTGGTCCAACTCCCACTCAAAGAAGGGCCGGTGTGGATCAGGCTGCTCATGATTATGAGTTGATTATGAGATGAACTGATTATGAGATCACTTGGGTCTTTGACCATTCAGCCAGTTGTACACAAATATAATCTGGATTACATTGCCTTGCTTAGGAAAATGGTGTGTGAGGCTTTATGAGAGTTACTTCAAGATAACATGACAATTACTTCTACCTCTCTGTCTGCAAGGTCTGTTGTTCTGAGCCAAAGTGGGATTGCTAGGCAGAATTTGATTTTTAGCTATGCTGGCCATTTAATATTACCCGTTTCTTAATCTCGTTGGGCAGATATAAAGACACTGATTCTTGCTACCATTATTATGCTTAAGCCAGATAAATATAATTTCCATGTTTTCCCCTAACTGAAAGAAATTTTTATGTTGACAGCCTTCTGGAATCTCACTTCTCTTCCCTGAATTCTTAAGATAATTGGTAAGAATTCAAAGATTGCTTCACTGAGCTTCGTAAAAACTGCATGAAGAACTGAAACAGGTCTTGTATCTTGGAAAACATCTAAGTATTTTCTCATCTATTCTTTCCTCACTTTAACTCAAGCACTTACTGATCTATTACAAACATTAGTTGAGCTAGTAGTCTGATTGCAATGGTTAGCAAACACTGAGGCAAGACAGACAATAAAAATTTACCCTTCACAGTATTAACTCTTATTAGCTTTCTTCCCTATTGGCCAGCAGCTCAGCTATTTTTTGGGTCTTCGTGCTCTTACTAATGGACTTAATGCAGATTTTTGAAGAGCTTCTTTTTAGTCTTACTGTTTATGTTCCTTGAAATTTGTATTTTATTCTGTCCTAGTATTTCTGATTTTTTCCCTGGATGCTGTATCAATTCTTTTGTATTTCTTTTTAGTAACTTGACCAAGGTTTCACCTTTGTACTTCTACCTGATTTTTAGGTTAACTTAGCCAGTTTGGCCTTCTACTATACTTACAACATTTTATTCTTACTAAAATAGTTTGTTCTTCAGCCTTTCACACTGCTTCGTCTAGAAATCAGCAGTTTCACAAAATTCCTCTTTTTTGTGTTGCTATCCATACAATCTTGCATACCAATATTCTGAAATAAAGTGAATTCTACTTTCTTGAAATGAATTGATTTTACCCTGTTGTTCTTTCTCCTGCCCTAAGACCATGTAATTTCAGTATCATCAGTACACAAGTTGCCTTCAACTTCTGCATTCTCAACCAATCCTTTCCAACTGATCAGCAACCGAAAGAGCCTCCCAACCAGTTGCCTTCTCTGGCATTTGTATCAAAAAAGTTATCAGTGTAGAGCCTTTCTAATAGCCCTTTTATAACAAATATCCAGATCATTAAAGTCCCCCTATACCACCAGATATGACTCAGATGATTCTGCAAGAGTAAACTACCTATACAGAAATTCATACAGTCACTTCATTGTCTTAAACTGACAGTTTTCACTAGAGCTCATCATGACAAAACCATTTTCCCTGTTTTATTGTCACTCAGAAAACATCCACAGTTCTTTCTCAGACTGTATTCAAACTATAGGGCTCTCCATCATGAAACACCCATATGCAGTATGTATTTTTTGATCATGAGAAACAAACTTGTACCATATTATGTACAGAATCATCATTTAATAGAAGACATTAACTATCAAGCAAAATTCTGATTTCAGATCTTTATGGCATACTTAGTATTAAATAACTAATGTGTTACATACATTAATGGTGGTTAGAAAAGGATAATAAAATTATCTTAGATCAATTGTCTTTCACGTAATGGCCTCTAATGTAAGGCAAGAAACAATGAACTGTCCAACAAGCATTTAAAACATTCTGGACAATGACTTACACATACCTATAACTTAATCTCTATTCCTTGAAAACAATAACAACAAACCCGATACATCTTAAAAGGATCTTTTTCTGGATGACTATTGACTGAGGGCCAGAGACTGGCTTCACTGTTGGTGTGATTATTAATATAAAATATGAAACAAAATGGAACTCTAGATTGCTAAATAAAGCATTGAAAAGTCAGAAAATGTTAGAGCAACAAAAACTGATACAAAAGGTTGTTACTCACAATGTTTACTCAGCCTAACTTCTTGACCATTCTAGTTTATGGTGTATTATCAGTCTTTAGTCTTATTTCTAATGTAATTAGGTTCATGTAATTACATGCCAACTGCTCTTTCCTCATCTCTTCCCTTCTCCAAAGTTAGTACTTTGGAGTTCATTGGCCACAACTGAAAGAGGAATAGAAGTTGTAATGTGAGTTTTCATGTGATGTAGATTGGTGGCTGCATGGAGGATAACAATGTTCCTGCAGATGGAAATGTGGGGGAACTCAGCAAGAACTCATCCTACGACAGTTTTATCACATACAGTTACATGCCCGCATGGCAGGTCAGAAAACATATATATGGAACACGGAGAAAAAAATGGACATACTGCTTTTTAAGAAGACGGTTGGTACACAGAAGAGAGTGAGAGTATTTTTAGAGAGAGAAACTGGATATGTGGGAAGACTTGATTATTGTGGTTTGGCATGATACAGGGGACATCTAGTGATGTCATTTAGATAAATTAAACAATAAATACAATGCTTTTATGAATGCGTCTCAGTTCTCCTTATTTTAATGAGTTAAAGGTATCCAAAGTCAAGGGAAAATATCTAAATTTGAGGTCAATGCGATGGCATGCACGGAATACATAAATACTTTATTTTCCATTATTACAGTATTACTACATTGCTTTTAATCCAAGAGCTCCACACTGTGCAGACAGTTTTTGCTTTAATTGCTTTTGATCTCAATTTAGATAGTGAGCACATAAAGATTTTTTTTTTCTTTTGAGCTTGGTAAGCTGACTTTCGTTGAAAATATTATTTTTCTCATCCAGTATAAGACTATGAATTGATAGAGAAAAATGGGAATCTGTATTTAAAAGAGAAAGAAAAGGCTCACACAAGGCTGTGTTTTTTAAACTGTGTAGGCACTTAAAATACGAACTGGTGGTCAAATGGGATTTTCATATATACCTAAACATATACAAAAGCAATTATGTGATTTTTAAAATCCCATCAGGCACCATCTATATGATTTAACACCTAAATACTTCTGAAAACTTAGCCTATTTTTTTCAGAAACTATTTAAATATGTTAAAAATTGTTTTCTGTTATAAATCAGTTGTTTTACATTCAAAACATATTTGATACATTTTGTTGTATATCTGTGTCCAGAACATTTCATGGTAGGTTTAGTTAGCTAAAGAAAATGCTTTAAAATTCCACCGTATGTTTGAGATGCATTCTAGTTTCTGGCTGAATTGACACAAATCATAAGTAAGAAAATTTGAAGTAATGTTTTTAACCATTGTTAAAATCTAAATAAATATATTTTAAACTGTACAAACCCTTAAACAATTGTGTGTATATATATATATATATATATATATATATAAAATATATAACATATTATCTTGACTAGAAAAAAGAAGAAACCTTGGTCCTGGGTGCAGATCACTTTATTTTGAGTATTATTCCAGCCAATGAAAATGATGTTTTCTTTTTGAAGTATTTAAAGTACAAATGAAGAACAAAATTAGTATCAATTATCTAAATCAGCATTTTTTACTTGCTGATTTCAATCATGATTGATAAAAAAGAATGATTTAAATCAGTTTGATTCAAATAAATCTACCTTATTTATGAGTGCTTGATCTAGCAGTGTTAATGGTCAATTTATGTGAAATGGTCAGTTTAAGGGGAGAGTATATAACAAGTTATTAACCATTGCTTCTAATACTGTTCCAAGATTAACATGTTTCTGAACCTCAGGTACACTCAGCTTGTGTTAACTTTGGTAGCATAAAACCCTTGATTACCAAAGCAGTGAACATATTTCTGAAAGTTAAACTAAAGATAAGGTCTCATGAAACTTCTGTAAGCATTACATCAGTTGAAGGTGACACTCCCCAAATAGCTCTGCCCACAGAGCAGGCTGTTGCCACTGCTGCGTCCTCCAGCTTCTCATTACCACTCTGGTGCCAGAGGAATCCCCTCAGGTCTACAGCTGAGAGGTTTATATAAGCACTCCCTCATGCATGCCACTAAAATGAATCCAGTTAGCCTGGATTCATTTAAATAATAGGTCTGTTTATTAACCCAATTGGTTTGAATAAAATGGTGTAGGAGTAGGAGTAGAATGTAGGTATATCCTCTTCCACTGACACAAGTAGATTCAGAAGAGGATGCCTGTCTACAGCCTTAGTTGCAAAGGACTCCAGATCTTCAGGGTTAATCATATTCTTATGCCAGAGCTAACCAGCAAACACTTTTTAAAACACAAAGCAATTTATTACACATCATTTCTCAAATAGTTCAGCCAGAACTTTCCAAAGCATTCTAGTTTCTTGCACAACTTAATCTACCTCTTTGTACCACTTAGTTCCCAGTCCAAAAGAGACAGGTAAAAACTTATAGTACCGTGGGTCTCCAAATTTAAAGGTCGTTTCAGCTTTGCTAATAGAGTTTACAGGTCTGTGCTTGAAAACTAATGAAACTGGCTTCAAGACTGCAAGACCCTAATCCTGCTACTGTAATTGCACTTAGGAGATCCACTCTCCCTTGCTCTGAAACTATTAAGATACTCAATTTTCTAATCTGCTGCTGCAACAGCTAATCATATAAATTCTGACAATCAACTATAGCTGAATATCCATTTACTATCTATGCTATTTTTAAAGTGTTCAAGTGGTACTTTAATACAAATTCTCTTACTGTGATTGCTCAGTTTTGTGCTCTTTAATCTTCCCAACTTTATGGCCTTAAAATCATTTACCACTGCCCATGCCATTAATTGTGTCCTACTTATTTCTGCAGTTTGAAAACATAGCTTTGTGAGATATACCCTCCCTTTATTTCTTTTAATAGCAATGCATGTAACACAGGAAAAATTTGCTTCTACTTGCTTGTAAGGTTAACATGCTGAAAATTCCTTTGCCTTTTGTTTTTTCAAGTTTAAACTTAAAAAAAAAAATTTTTTTTTGGATCCAGATGTAACACAGAAGATTTTAGCATATAAGATAATGTTTTTGGAGATGAGTACACTAAAAGAACGGCTACGGCAGCAGAATAATAATACACTGACCTTAAGTAGCAAGCTTTACTTACTGATCTCAAAGCACTTTACAAATATTATAGCAACTAAGGCAAAAAGCTGAATGACTTGCCTAAGGCTATATAATGATCCACGGGCAAAATCTGGGTGAAAATACAGTTACAGAAAATACAATTGGATGTTATCTAACATCCAACATAGCTTCCAACTGATCATGCTACAGGCTATCCACACCATTGCAATTAAGGTCCTAAAAGAGACAGAGGAGAACAAGTGCAGATAACTAAAATATATCCTTTTAAATAAGAATACAGGAATTAAACATTATGCTTTTCTTACTTAAAGATGAAGAAATATTCTCCAGTCCAACAGAACTGAGGAAGATGATAAACAGTTTTCTTACAAATACATATTCATAAAGTCAGGTAATTTGCTCCTGAAAATTTTGAAAGCTCTTACTATTTCAATAAATCTCAGAATAACAGGAAAATTTGGGAAGTCTGGAAGAGGATTGTTGAACTATTCAAAAGTTCAGGCCAGTTACCCCAGGTAACTTTAAGCTGATTAACTTGACACATATCCCAGGGAAATAATAAAATAGATTATATGAGAACCAACTAAAGATCAACATAATTAACACAGCCAACATAAGTTTATGGCAAAATAGACTTTGTCAGACAAACCTAATTTAATTTCTCTATTAGAAACCTGCTGAAGGTAACTGAATATCAAGAAGGCATACCTTTCCTGGAATAAAAAGTGGTAAATGAGGGAAGAAATGTTTGTCTGAAATAAAAAGTAGCTGTCAATGCAGAACCATTTTACAAGGCAGTTTTCCTTCTGCTTGGTACCAAACTTGATGCTTCACAAAAAGAATACCACAGTTGTAAATAATAGCAGGAAAACTGTACAGAACTTGTAAAGCTAGGTTTGTTCAAGCAAAATGTGTTCTAATGTAGCCAAGTGCAAAGCCATACAACTGGAAATCGGGAATGCAGGACATGCATATAGAACAATATCCTGTGAAGTAGCGACTATGAAGGGATTTAAGGAACATGGCAGGCAAGCAGCTCGATATGATATCTGAGTCTAATGAGTCAAAAAAAGACCAAAAAACCCTTATAAAATCCCTGCAGAAATATACAGAGGTAAGAGAGTAAGAGTAAGGCAGCAGCCTCTTCTTTGTGCTCTGCATTGGTGAGATTCCAACTAGAATGCTTCATGTTGTTTTATTGCTGCCATTATAAAAAGGAATATTAAAAAAATAGGGGGGAGGAAAAACATCTAAAAATTATTTGAGGGATGCAGACAATGCCTTTAAGCAAGAGCCTGAGAGAAAGTCCAATCCATTTAGCTTATGAAAAATACAATTGAGAGGTGACATATTTACAACATCTATATACATTAATGGAGGGAAGATACTGTTTACTAATGGTGTCTTTAATCTCATAGAAAAAGTATAATAATGATTTCAGCCTAAAGCCAGATAAATTAAAATTAAAAGTAGGCATTTTTCTAACAATGGTGATGACAAACCATTGCAACAAACTACTATAGAGGTGATGAATCTTCTGTAGTAGGAGTCTCCAGGGAAAGATTGCGTACTTTTTGAAAGGTTTGGCTAAACACAAATCATGATGTAGATTTAGAAATATCAGGCTCTATCAGAGTCTATGGATGACTACTTGAAATGTACAAAATCTATGGTATATACAGACAAGAGGCTCTCGTGGTCTCTTCTAATCTCTGAATATATGAAACTAATTCTTTGGCCTTGCTCATACAAGCGAAATTGCATCTATTTAACAAAATTGACATGCCAACAATTTTAACAACTAAATCCGTTAAAAATTCTTTTTTAGCTGATAAAATGGCTTAATGGAGTGGTATTCACAGGGTCCAAATTTAGACACACTAATACTGCCAGTTTGCCATTCTTCTGTGTATGCTCATAAAGACATAAAAGCCTCTCCAAACAGAACAGACTCAGACCACTACATCATGCCTTTGCCCTGAATCACTTGCTAAAAGAAAAGGAAGTTGTTTTTTTTATGTTAAGGCACTGAAATATATGGATAGTTGCTTCACTTACTAGATCTGTCTTCTTTCCTAAGGCATACTTGAGCAACTCATACAGTGTCTTTGGTTACATATCTGCAAAACAATGTTCATGATTCTGACTTCTTTTCATGTTTAGGTATACAGTGTAAGTACACTCAGGTGCATAAAATGCTGATCCTGGTTTGCAGTCCCTTAAGTGTACAATCATGTAATAATAATGATAGGAAAGAATTCATAATTCCCTAAAGAGGGGAAGGATGGTAACTTCACACACTGGAACTTCTCATAAGAAGAAATGGTATTAGACAGTAGCCCATGCTCCAGCGTTATCATGAGGATTTATTGAATAACTTTCCCTGACAGTCATAGTGTCCTGGCTATTCTGATCCCCTCAAGTGCTTCAATAGTGAGGAAGTTGCAGCTGCCACAAAAGTCTTATTCTTGATTAAAGATTTTCCTTCAAGGGCCCATAGGTATGAACACAAGTACAGTGCAGGAGATTCTAGCCTCATACTAGTCAGTCATTTGGTGCTGATATTTTCAAAAGAGGCTAAGGGTTTCCAATTTCATGAAATTAAATGTGATTTGACACAATATCTTAGCTCACAGACCAAAAATAAAAGAAAGTAGCATGTAGAGGAATCTGTGCTTCTGCAGTTCTGAGATTTAGATGCCACATTTAGATCCACTGTAGAGAAAACTTACACTATTTCTGGTCTTCATTCATTATGAATTTCATATGTGAGTTTCCATTAACTTTTACAACCGATGATCATTTATACACACAGAAATATGTTCAAAATAACTGTCCCCTGTACTCTACAACACATTGGTCTCCACACTCAGGAATTGTGAGGACTGCTAATATAGCATTGCGACTATACAACCATTACAACTATACTTTCACTTGGAAAGAAAGAGGTTCTGCATCTGGGATGGTCATTCCTTTGAGGTTTATGGATCTAAATGTAGAAGATTACAATGGATAGGGTGGAGAACAGTGACAGGTCATGCAGTCCTGCTTCAAAAAGATTGCCTGCTAACATAGCATAGATCAGTTGCAAATAAATTTTAGCCAACTGATCAATCATGTAATTGCTACCTTTTGACCACTAGGAGAATCTGTCAGTGTATTCCTTCTGACTAATATTAAGAACCTCCTCTGTCTGCTACTTTCAGATTGTTAACTGTACAAGGCTGGCCTTTCTCTTTTGATAAGGAAGCAAGAGCAGCTGTAAAAAAACCCCTGTACTTTGCAAATGTGTCAAAAAACATTATTGCAAGTCACTAAGGTTAAGGGAAGCTTTGGAGTACACAGGTTAGTGTATGGTCTCAGTAGACCAGTCAGCAAGTGAATGGGCTGAGCTTGGACTATCCTAATTTTTTCCCCTCAGTCAAAGTAAAGGAATTTTATTAAAGCTGTGTAAATAAGTGTGTACTACTACCTTATGTTTCATTCTGTTCTATGAATAGCTGAACTCAGCCCCCAGAGCCCATCACAATCTGATACCTTTTCAAAAGCATTTAGGTTTTTAGAAGGATTAAAAAAATACAGCCCCTCATAATCATGACATGAAATGATTCCTCTTGCCTATGTGCTGTTAGCCTGGTTTTTATGACTAGGCTGTTGGAGAACAACAAGTGATACGTCAGAGTACCTTCACTTTACCCAAATGATTTATAGATAGATGGTGGTGTATTTAATGCAAAGCTTCCTCTCATATAAATTGATATGCACAGGCCTCCCATTGTTCATTAATCTCGATTAATATTTATGAGAATCTCAACACTCGTGTCTCTTCTGTGCAATAAAATCATGCACGATATCAGACAGCCTATAAGACATTTGTCAGAGTGCATATTGGGAACTCATGCAACTCAAGCCTGCAAGACATGAGAGTAAAACCTCACATTTCCAATCATTTATTTTATAGTTAATGCAGGTGGGAAGCTGTAGCCTTTGGACATATCACTCCAAGTGGAGTATATGTCAGAACTGTGAAATCTGATATTGTTTCTTTCTACAAGTACTCTGTATGAATGAGGAATAAAGATTTTAATTCCAGATTTTCAAGAATTTAGACCAATCATATTTTGTGAGTAATAGTTAAAAAATAGAAATATGAATAATAAGACTTTGTAACTCTATTAGCACTTTCTGTATGAAACTTTCCATGAAAAATAAAGGGCCTCACAGTATCCAGACTAAGGGAAATTGAGGCAGATAAATTAAATAACTCGCCCAAAATCACATAACAGATACAGGAAGAATACCCTAAAAAGCGTTAGTTGCAGAATACATTTTTCAAAAATGAAACGCAGCCCATACAGATGAGTGGCTTATCTTCTTAATTTGAATGAAAAAAACCACACATATATTTAAGAGTAGAATAATTGTAATGACTATGTTAACAACATGCTATAATTGATTACTTCTTCCGTTGTCTAAAAATATACATTCAAGACCAGAAATTTTCAATTATTGTATTTTCCTCTATTTATTTATTTAGATGTGCTTCAATTATTTCTTGCGGTTTGATTTAAAGGAAAGACTTGAGCATTATGCAACATAAAATATCAGAGAAATAGCTTACCAACTGAACTACATATGAAAATTGATGTGAAATATATCCATTCTTAAATAGTAGTTACATTTGTGTTTAGTAGAGAATTGTACAGTGGAGTACAAATGGGTACATCTGTTTCAGTGCTATAGCCGGAACAGAGATAAGTCTTGTCATTTATTTGCTAGAATGTATTTAAAATTATGGGATTTGGGTCTTAGATATATAGAATTGTAAACCAGTATGTAGGCAAAACAGTGAATACTAAAGCCATTAACTGTATCATGCTTTTTCCCCATAACAGTTATGAAAATTTCTACCATTCTATATCCCTATATTCTTAGCTACTGCAAAACTGATAACTTGAAACCTTTCATGGCCAAGCCCTCTGACAAACATAGGAATCCACATGGCAAGTCAAATTAATGTTTTACCAAAACTACTGCTATCTCTTTCATAAGACAGTATCAAAAACCTCAGAAGAAAGTACAGGACAATAAGCAGTTTTGGAGTAACTTGCTCACAGGCAGATATTTTTGCTGTCATCCATCACTGAGAAGTAACTTATGTCCTGAAGCATGAATGTTAAATTCAGATTTTAAAAATTATTAATTTTGGAAAGCTTAATGGATGTTCTTGTTATTCATCCACATTATGTCAACACCACGACTTTGCAAGTCTTACTTTTGCCTCTCTGTTATCACATCCAATCTATGCATCATTTTTCACAAAATTTCCATTTTAAATTCTATGGTTTGATACATGTACAAAGGGTAAAAACAGATTGTCTTGAAATACGTAGCTTTTCCTGGTGTACAACAGATGACTTTCACTTATGAGAAAATGTGTGACAGCAGAGTATGTTGCCATAACAGAATTTTTATAGCTAGCTCCCCTCCACTGCCTGAAACACTTACTCAAAAAGAGATTCATCATTGTCTTTTACAGTGGTGAGCTACTTGCAAACCAGATCCAAACCCCTGTTATTGTATAAATATAATTCATTATCTTTTTGAAAAAGGAACGTTGGTTCTCTAAAGAAATTCCTGTCAAGTTCTTTATCAAGGCCATTCAGACTCAATAGCCTTCACTGTTGCATAGCACAATAGGAATATTTTGCATATGAGGAATGAACAAGAACTCCTTTTTCCTTTTAAATTTCTCACTGTTCTTATATCTATGCTAAAAATGCTTTGAAAGTGATACAACATTTAAAATGTGCATAGCTCTGTTTTGCACTTCTGTTCTGCAACATACAAGAGATAAGATTTCAAATTAATTGCAATACGTTTTTTAGAAACCTCCTTGGTAAAACTTTTTTTTGTGTTGGGAGCAGTAAATGAACCTAAAGGGTAGAAACTTAACTGAAACCTTAGTGACTCATCCAGTTCTATGGAAGGTTGTCCAGTTACAAGACACCACCATTTTGTATACAACTCCCCATCCACATCGCTTCAAGCTCTCCCAGTAGTACCCAGGTAAAAAAAATTCCTATCTTCTAGTATTGGGCAAAGGCTTAATGACAAACTTATTCCCAGTGCCAGAAGATGGGGTAATTCTTTTCAAACTTCAACAGGGCCACAAGCTAATATTTGTTTCATCAAAACTTTGCTGCAGCACTTCTATACCTGGAGAGGGTTGACATTGTTTTCAAACCAAACATTTTTTTTCAAACCAAAATACATGGTTGTTAATACAAGGAGGTTATATATTGTCCAGTTTTCCCTGAAGGCAGCTGATGCAGCCACAGGCTATATAGGATGTGCCTCTCAGAACTGTCAAGGATCTCTGCAGATGCTTTTCATAACTCTCGAAAGGTAACTTCAACAGAAAGCTATAATTTCACTTTGCTTTTCAGAAAGGGGTATTTTTCCAATCATAAGGATCAGTTTAGATATTTCTCAATGTTTGGGAGCTACAAAAAAGAGGGGAAAAAACCTCTTCAGAATCTGCCTTTCATTTTTAGCATAGTATTGTATCTGCTTAGGGTATTACACGGCATGTGAAGCTTATCAATGAATTTTCCACAGGTAAATTTGTTTATCACTGTATTTCAGTGAACTAAATGTCCATGTCACTATCAAATGATTTGTCATAGTCTGTTAGCATTAACACCATAGTCGACTGTAAAAGGTCAAAATGGAATTCCATCATATGACTTTTAACAACTCTTGTTTCGATAGTCTATCTACAGATTATCACAAATATTCTTCAAGAAAGATTAAAGCCTACATTAAACATTGATTTTTTTCCTCAGTGAATCCTATGTTATCCTACAGCACAATTTCAGCAGACTTTAATAATTTAGGATTTTAAGTTTATATGTGTATATATGTGTAAGTATATATGAAACTACTACCCATAGTGCAGTAGAGAAGTATTGTACCTCTGTTACAAATATGTGATTTTTGTATGGATGTGATTAGTAATCATGTTATATCTACTGATTTTAAAGTTTTAGGAACTGTACTGTTTTTAAAAGATAAATCGAAAAAGCATTTCTGTATGTGCAGAGAGGAACTATGAATGCTACGTAAGCAAAAGAGTACACCAGGGATTTGGCATTCAGGTCAGGCAGAGTTGATAATCACATTCACTGTGTGTCCACAATTCTACATACAAGATCGACATTTTATATCAACACGCTGGCTTCAACTGAAAAACAGACTTTGCTAACTGTCATTTAATACCAATATGTACAATAGGCATATTTTCCCACTGTTCAGATATTGAAATGGCTATGTTACCCAGTTTTGGGGGTTCTAGAATAAGGGTGCTGGGTGGATAACCCAGGAAGAAATTCTAGCCCACTAAGGCAATATTTGAATTATCTATACTACAGCTAGGCCTAACCTGTCCTACCTTTATTTATTTCTTTTATAATACTGTGAGATTTGTACAAGGATGTTGCACAAACCATACTAAAGCAAAGGTCACAAGAGAAACAAATCATGAACAAAAAGAACTGAAACCCAATGCAGTCTTCAGGCAGCTCTGTTTGAACAAACTTTCGGTTCGTTTGCTGCATCTGAACAGTTTCAGTTCTTCTTATGATAATACTGCATCCCTACTAGTTAATCAGACTGCGTCCCTACTAGTTAATCAGAGTGAGGGATTAAACTGAAACCTGTAGCTATAGCAAAGATGCAATCTTACTTTAAGGGGAAGTTCTAGTCAAGTAAAGTATGAATTAATAATGGACTGGATATTCCATACAAAGTTCCAATGTTATGTGGATACCTGCACTGCATCTTCAAAACATTGTTGTGCACTGTATTTTTTTCTGCCCTTCAGACAGAGGAAGCTAGCTTGCAGCTACTTTGCACAAAGAACAGCCAAGCAAGAAGAGAGTGTGGAGCTGCCAACAAGCAATAAATTCACAACCTAGTTTCCAGTATGTTTTTTTTTTCGTTTAGATAAACCATATCTATTATTTACTAGTGCAACTGCACTCATTATAAAAAAGAGAATATCTTAATGCTGATTAAAAGTGACAGCAACAAAATTAAAGTCTAAGAAAAATTTTGCTAGAAATGAGGATAAATTTCAGTTTTATCTTAAATGAATATAAGTATCATATTTCTGTAGCTTGAAATAAAGCTGTATTTATTTGTGGTTGAGTTCAGGAAGATGGACAGAATAGAAAATGCTGAAGAAGATGTAGAAACTGCAGTCCTTTTTCCACTTTTATTTCTGACCCTACTCCCACAGACTACCCTCATGAAGTCAGTAGACGTTTTATGAAGAGAGATCTGAGATGAGATCAAACACTTAAGTAGAACCATATTCTCAGAACAGAAAACAAGTAAAAGAAAAAGAAAAGAACTGGATGAGTTAGAATCAAGTTTATCTGTACAGAAGCAAACACAAGTATTGTTGTACAAAAGAGATGTTTTTTAACCTCTACAACTTAATTCAGGAAAATAATAACAAACATCTACCATTATTATCAAATTTATCCTGAGTGAATGGCATTTGTGTCTAAAATCCCCCAAATTCTACATACTAGTGCCCATATTTCAAAATTTATGCAAAAAATCAGCTCAGGAAGATAAAGCTCTATCACTACAATGTTTATCAAATCTGCTGACCACAAGTTTTCTGGGACTCCAAGTATATGCCATTAACTGCCCATGAATGTTCTTTTATAGGATCAGGGTAGGTTCTGATTCTATAAAAAACTTCTAATCTGGCAACATGGGAAAGTATTATCATTTATACAAAATTCTAAAATAGAAATGTATTATATACCATACATTTTTTCTGATGAAATGAAGTTATCCACAGTAGCCTGGGAAAAGGAAATATTAACAGTTAGGGAGGGGGGAAAAGGGAAGTTGGTCTGAGAACAGTTTCCTTAGCTGTATTCCTTAGCTTTGTCTTCAGTGGTCCTTTTAGCTTTTGGCATCAACAAAACAAAAAGAAGATGCACCTTCCCCCCTAACTCTGGATTTTCTAAGAACTTAACATATAATATTGCAACCAGTATTTACTTTGTTGAAATTATTCTTCACTTTATATTCCTACATGGATCATTCTAAGGAAGACTGTTTACACTGATCTATTTTACTTCATTAAGGCATTGGACTCACACTATTTAAAACATCATGCAGTTAATTTTCCTCACCTAAGTAATTTTAAAATAAACAAAACCCTTTAAAGTGTCATTTTCTATTACAAATACTGTAGTATGTTATAGGATTCCATAAATAAAATATTTATCTCTGGATAACAAACACTCTTTATTTTGGAACTGTTTCTGATGTCAAAAAACAGTCAGCTTTGCTAGGGCATATCAGTCTTCCCCTCAGGACTTACAAAATGATTGTTACCTGGAATAGTTCATTTCTGGCAGACTGCAGAGAAAAGACCTTCTTTAATTTCTGCAGTTCAAAAATGGTTGTCTGTTGATAGCAAAAGGTTAAGTGGATTTTGCCCGGGGGCTATTGCTCATCAGCACGAAAGTTGTTTTTCTTGTGGGTACTCTTACAGTCTCTAACCTTTGAAGTCTGTTTCCCTAATTTTCCTTCCTGTTGTTCTTTATTACAGTAAGGAATTCCTGCTTCATATTTCTGTTTTGCAGTGGGAGATGGCTTATTTTTCTCCTCCCCTAGTAGCTGTATATGACAGTATTAAACACAAAGCAGCTTCCTATCTGAGGACATGTTTAGGTCTTGGGGCACTTCTTGATAATTCTCTATTTCTATAAATGTAAATGTGTTTGTGTGTGTGTGCAGATACGCACACACATATGTACAAAGTTTTTGTCCTCTTCACTGATTTTATTATTTACTTGCAGCAACTATTGTGAATGAAATATTAAAAAAGTCTGCTCCTAGAAAGACACAAATATTTGCAGCAGTGATGTGTGACTGTGATAATGCATCTGGGAAATCTTACCATAGAGGTCCTAAGAAATAGAAATGGGAAAATAACTCAGTCAAAAAGAAAATTAAAAACCTCAGAGCAGAAGGTTGAGAGGTCAATTTAGTTCAACGAACTGATGGAAAACTAGTAATTTCAGTTTAAAACACCAACATCACTACCAGTTCTGTTAAATGAATGAAAAGGTCAGTTCTGATGAAAAATGGAATTTGATGACAGGTTTCATTTTCTACCAGTAGTGACTATTTTGTCATATTCAGCTCACTCTTGCTTGCGAGGAAGTTCTGGATTTGAGAAAGCTTCAGGTTTCTAGTGGTCACAGACTCGTACATTAAATACCACATTTGTATTTTTCCAATAAGAAGAAAAAATTGTCTATACAACAACAGGAAATCTCTGAAATTTATAAATTGTATGTAAGGAAAGGGGAAGTTAATATAAAGAAATAACTTGCTTTAAGTAAAAATCAACACTATTTTTATTCTTGACTGTGGATGTGGATTAAAGGATACCTTTCTGGATGAAAATATACACAGGGAGAAGTCTTATCCATCAGAAGTTGCCCAAGTGTCACATGTTTACTTGATAACATTGTTACAAAGAAATAAAGGTCTTCATGGATTAATTCGGAAAGGAACTTAATATTCAATTGCAAGATCTATGAAACAAACATTTTTATATCTATGGGAGCTGTTTCTCAGAGTAGGAATAAAATCCCTGATTAGACCCTAAGATGTACTGAAACAGGAGAGGAATGGAGGGGTATACAGCAAAGGTTAGAAAAAAAATTCCCACAAAAAGCCTGCTATGCTTCAGGATAACAACAACTGCAGGACATTACCTGAGAGATCTGAATGACAGGAAAATGATCTTTACTGTAAGTATGCCCTGATTTCTGAGATTGATATTCACAGGTTTGTTCCAGAGGCACTGAAAATCTTTATTCCTTTTAACTATTATTTTCTATCTAGCACATAGAAGTGAATGTTATCTCTATTTCCATTCTCAATCAGGAAATGCAGAGTAAAGAGGATTAAGTTAGAAGGCTGAGCCTCCATAATCAAAGAAAATGATTGCATGATGGTCAAATACATTAAAAAGACTATCAGATATTCCTGAGATTTTTGGGGAGCAGCAGCCATTTGCCTGTTTGGATGCTTCATATATGGACTATACATGTTTACTATCAGTTTACGTTTGCAGCAAATCATCTGTACTATCTGTAAGACAGGACATGAATGAATGAAAGTATGAATAGACTCTTTCCTTTACAAAAAAAGAATGAATAATTCAAAATTGAAAGATTCACTTTTTCCAGGAATGCGATCTAGAGACTTTCAACAGTCAGCTGAAGCCTGCCACTTCCTGCTCTCCATTGTTTACATGCACTTGCTAGAGGATAGCTACTGCTGGCTGACTCCTAAACACGTAATGAAATATTCTCTCGCTCTGTAAAATGTTCAACGGCTTTGGAAGGGGCTGAATTCACCTGAACAACAAACTTTCCTGGCTATGGCTGACAGGCTATTTGTGTGCCTTGGCAAAACATCTCGTAATTCATGAGAAGGCTTTTTCATCTCCTTCAGTGAGATTTAGAACAAATTAACCACTCTCTTCATCAGAGATCTTTACTGCAAGTGTTAGAAACTCTTGCAGTTGTCCAGAGAACTCTGAAGGGAGCTGAATGGCCACAGGTATCGAATGGCTTCCTCTTTGTGCGAGTCTTTCTTCTCAAACGTTTCTTCAGAATCCAATCTCAAAGAACGGCACTTGAAGCTAAGTAATTGACCTTTTAGTCATTTTCTCTTTGTTCAGAGGGTACATACTGATCATTATTTGGAAAAACAAGGATCTGGGGAACTTCGAGATTGCCATGCAAGACAGAAGGGAAGAAAAGTTATTTCTGCAAGGGCTTGTAGGAACCCTGACAACTCCTGTGTTCTTAGGATAAACAGATATCTTCAAATTAAATTTTGTGCTGAGAGCTGGAATTTGAATAGGAAAATTTCTAGACAACAAGGGACAGAGATAGGAATGAATGTTATAAACTAAACAACTATTGAGCATTTGTATGCTTTTAATAATGCATAATAATAGAAGTACAGCTTCTGAGTTTATTCCACATCATATTTAACAAGATTACTTCTAGACTAAGAAATACGAGCTGCAGATATAATGCAGTTAAGCCAAAGTGAATGCCATCACAAGTACATCAACAAAATCCTCATTCTTATTGTGATAGCTTTCACTCTGGCAGAAAAATCACAAGTGAGACAATCTTTCAAACACTTACTTGTGGGAGAAACTTTATGTGAACTGTCTTCTGCAACTCCGCTGGATAATTTGTGTAAGTGCTTGCAAAGTAAAGTTCGAAATTTCTTAATTAGATTCTCATACTGATAGCAAAATAGGATACTGCCTCAAGTGTTTTTAAAATTATATTATTATTGGGTTTTTTTTTTTTTTAACTATTTCAGATTAAGATTGTACCAGCAGAATATTTAAGGCACATCTCACTAGCAATCCAGAGGAAGGAAACGGAGTGTTATCCTAAATTCATGTTGAAGAATATCCTCAAATGACCCATGTGTAAAAAACAGCTGGGGAGCCTTCCCCATAGCTGGCCAGATGCTGTGGTAGCTCCATCAGTCATTCTTTAGGCCTTGCTGGAAGAGCTGGGTTAACATGTCCCAAGCAGGCTAGGACTTTTGACTGATATTTAGACTACATTTGCACAAGATAGGGACAAACCTTTATTTTTCAGGGTACTAACAATGCAGAAGTTTATGAATTGTCTGAGGTTTTTTTGGTAGAGTTCCTACATCAGAAGTACATGCAACACACTTTTTCATTATTGCAAAGCAATATTGCAGTGATTACAATGTTTGCAAGAAAATAATCCAACACATTTCAGAACAAAGGAAAGCATTTTAATTTCTAGATTTTTAAAATCTAGGAATATATAAAAAAAACCTATTTGTACTACATCATAAAGGAACTATTTCTCAGCAAAAAAGTCTTTCTAGTGTTGGCAGCAAATATGTTTTTCTGTCTTGTATATTTTAGGGAGAGCCAGCAATTTAATAAAAATCTTTTCACTTCACTTTTAAGAAAATGAAAGTCAAGCAAACGGCTAGTTACACTGACACAGCGAACAAAGGACTTTCCTAAAGATAGTCCTGAATGTCAGCACAAGGAAGGATGGGATTAAGAAGATCTGGCACTCCAGAAAACATGGTAACACCAGGGTGGACAGATGTCACGTGGAATGCACAGCAGAATTTGTATATGTCAAAAGAAATAGTCAGCACCAGTAGAAAATGAATAATGAGGCAGAGATAAAGACTGTAAAGTTGATAAATTATGTATGTCAAAACAGTTTCAAAAGATCTTTTTCTTCATTTTAAAAATGAAGCTCACATACCGTGATATCTGGGGGTATAAGAAATATTCAAAAGAGCTAATACTAAACTTTACCACAGTTCCTTTTCCTCTTTTTACTAGTGACCCAAATTAGGAAAATGTTAGCACAAACCAAAATATATATTTATTGCATTTAAAAACACATGATAGAATTATGACACACAGAAATATCAGAGACATTTCTATTGCAAATATAAGATCACCATGAGAAAAAGTCATGCTCATCATGTTAATTCGTAGATATGAAAGATTTTTTTTTTTTCTGGTAAGATGCAGGTTTGGGTAGTTCTCCAGAGAAAATGTTGCACGTTTGGGAACCACAGAAGGAAAATAGACAAAATAGTCTACCTACACAGATTTATAGAGTCTGATTGTATTTGGAAGTTTTCTTAAAACCATTAATTCATATGATTACACAAGCATCACAACTTTACTAAAAAACAGAAGATAATCTTCTAACACAACCTCAGATAGAAAAGTTGAAACATCATGAACAAAACTTATCCTAAATGCTCAAAAACAGAAGTGAAAACACCAGGTTTGGGAACAAATCTTCACTATTACAAAACAAAAACAAAACCCCTCACTTTATTTTGCTTCATATACTATTGAAAATCTGTAGAGTAAATCTAAAAGAAAGCATCCTCCTTTGTGCTTATTCTTTTTTTACTCTTTTTTTCCTAAGAAGATTGTGAAAGCATAATTTTTATATAAATCTGAGGCTCAAAAAATGCATTCAATGTTCCACTTGTTAAGAAGAAAACGCACAGAATCCTATAAAAAAAATTCCAAAACATTATCCATTATATCATGTTGGTATTTTATGTAGCTCAAAAGCTTAATGACTAGCCTAAAATGAATTCTCATACTTCTATAAAAAAAATTATACTAGAAAATAAGATTTTTTTAAACAGTTGTTATGACTGACTTTTTAAATAGCTGTGCTCTGGAAGCTTATCAGCAAACATACAGAAGAAATAGTTTATTTTAAAATAATTTTAAGATCACCTCATAGCTAATAACTGAATCCTTATCATTTGATTTATTTGAAATATCAATGAGTAATTAAGGCTGACTGCATTTTTGCACATGTTGCATTGTGTGATGTATTTTCATGTACTGACATATGCTGCTTTTTAAAAGGAAAATGGAAATAGGTATTACAGTTATTTATTCATAATAATAGTTTATTTGGCCACTTCAGATGGGCAGAGTATCACATTATCCCAGTAGTAAATCTTCCTGTAATGTCATCCACACAGGCTAAAGGGAAGAAGTAACTGATAGAATGGAAAACACTTGCAGTGTAGCTAAACTTCCATTAGATGTAGCAGAGCCCATTAAACTTACTTAAGCCAGGTTCTGTCCAGTTCCTAAACCAATGGCAGAAGAAATAAGACATAAGGAATTTTCCTTCACTGTTTCCATAGTTTTACCACGTAACAAAGGCTGGCCGCAGTCTCATGTTTTAGGTACCATTTGAAGGGAATTACCTTTATTTGTAGATAGCCACACATGGAAATGTTTTTGATATAATCTATTTCTATTGACAACTGGCAATTTCAGTCTGAGAGCCCAAACTTCTACTTGAGCTACTTAAGAGGAAAAGATTTGGGGCATGAGTTGAATAAATTAGTCAAACAGTACTTCTATTGTATTGCCAGCTGGCATGTAGGATAATTTGAGTCTCGAAAATTTATATACAATTTCCAAGACTAATTTCTTGTATACATGTGTATACATGTATATGCATGTGTATGTGTGCATGTGTCTGCAAGGTTAGCAACTGAATCATAAATTTCAATACATTAAAATATTTCTTGACTTTTAGCTACATTTTCATATACAATTCAGTATTAGCTAAATTTTGTAGATCTGATCTAAACTTGAACTTTGAAATTCAAAATATTTTCTGCATAAATTCCAAAATGATCCAGATGAAAAGGTGTCATCTACCCTTCAGAATATGAGGTCTATGTCAGCTTATAGTGATGACAAGACTTCACTGTGTTTGCAGAGTGGAAGAATATAGGTTTGATAATATAAAGAGTACCTGCACGTTTTCTAAAGAGGCGCTTATTTCAGCAGTAGCTGATATTGCCAATGGTGATAGCTGAACAAAGCAAGTTTTAGAGCACCTAAATTGTCTGAACTGAATCTCTCTTAATCTGTTCAGTCTTCAGACTCCTTTTAGAACAAAGATGCTGTAAAATTCACTATTTAAAGCAAAAAGATGCAGATAGAGACTTTTTGCTGTCTTCCCCCTCCCTGATGTTTTTCAGCTTGTTTTTCATAAGGAATGCATTTATGGACCAAAAGGCACTTCCTTTAGGGGTGAAAATATACAGAGAGGGGAAAAATTGGTAAGAGGTTTCCAGGTAGCACTACTCTCACAAAGACATAAGTTTACAGAGATGAGGAGAGTACAGAACATGGGCCCCTAACCCAGACAGACCTCCCTTGTGTGCTCTGCTAATATGGGTGACATAGAATTCATTGATGGAGTCTACAATCATTATTAGAAATTGCAGCTACTTTCCAGATTTTCTCTCCTTGCCCTGGTGCTACTGAGCTTCTTTTTCCAATTTCTCAGCTTTTCAAGTGATTTCTCCCGCAGCATTAACTATGTTGATAGCTTTTTGACTAAGAACTGATTGCAAGCTGGCCACTCTCCTAACACAGCTGGTTAATTGAATTTGTAAAATATTAAATTGCTGTCCTTTATTTTTGAACTAAATCATATTGGCTATGTGAAATATTCAACCCAAAATTAATTTTATATTTTTTGTTGATGCTTTGTCTATAGTTGACTCAAAATTTACTGCTTGCATTTTCTGACTTGCAAATCATTGAAAAGGAAGTTCTTTCTAATTATATAGGATTTTAGAAGTAAAGTGCTATTTTCTGTGTGCTTATTTGCATAGTAATACTGAAAACGCTCTCACAGTCTTTGAGCTACTTCACACCTCTGTAGGGGCTTAAACTCTGAAATGCAGTGTGAATCTCTGAATCCAAACTTCTGAATGTACTGAATCACCACCCCACATGGGTTTCATTTAGGAACACTCACAGGAATGCACTGGCAGCACATTCCAATTACCTCTTAAAGAAAAAGCTTAGTTTTTGGAATGTTTTGTGTAAATGAGTAAGTATAATTTTAGAGAGATTGCTTCTCCTGTTATCATGCACAACAAAGGAATAAAAGAGAGAAGAAATTCAAACTGAGAATGTTTTAACTCTATTCAGATCCTAAGCCATCTCACCAATGAGTTGATTGTTCATTCTTTCACACGTGAAGACAAGTAACTATATGACATTCAAAATGCTTGCTAAAAGATTAAAACATCTAAAGGTTAGAGTGAATTCATTAGAGTGAGTTCATTTAATATTGCTTTTGAAACATTTTACAGCAGTGTAATGATAGACCTTAATTTATTCCAATTATCTTTTGTTCACTTCGATTTAGGAACTGTGGAGCTGAAATAATCAGCCCTTTTGCTCCTTAGACTTCTAAGAATACATTTTCATGAGGATTGTACCAGTCTTCTTTTTGCAGCCATCCCATATACTAATTACAAATGTGTATTTTTATGATAAGGAATAGATATTAACAGACAATTAAGGACAAGATCACTGGCTGCACTGAACTGCCTTGGCAGAAAGAGTAGTTCACTGATTAAAATTTTCTTCTCAGTAAATGTATAAGGCCAAATATTGAAAATATATACTCAGTTCTTAATCAGCATATCTATCAAGGGAATAACCTTTTTTATATGCTCTCCCCAGTAATAACTGAAAAGGGACCTTGGAATTTGGACTATTAATAACAGATGAATAGATTCCACCCTATCTACCTTTGTGGCCACAATATCTGATGACCTTTCAATGCAATTGGGGCGGGGGGGGGGATATTTTTCAAGCTGTGTGCACTGAAAAATATGGGCAAAACAATGTGTGTGAAAAATAATACATTTTACATTCATTCATTCTTTTGGTACAATTCATGTAAATTGGCAAAGAGGGCATCTTCCCAAGGTAAGCCAAAGCAGATGTTGACAGCTGGCCACGTTTTTCTTTTCAGGATATGCAAGATGAACACGGAATTTCTTCCCTTTGAAATCTCTAGACTTCCAACGCCAGCATGAACAAACTTCTTTAGGATTCTTTCTATTCTTAATGTTTTGTACCATAGTCTCCTTTTGGTTGCTGATTGACTTAAGAATTTTAGTGCATTGCACTACAACTACCAGGCACAGGAAACTCCACAGAAAGCCAAGGAAAACTTTGGCTTTCCCTGGACTCTAAGCTTGAATTTTAAAAGTTCAATAAGAGAAGGGTTTTTTTTTTCCATCGTGAAGAAATACTCAAGGGCATGAGGCAATCTCTCACTCAGAGCCAGCAGGTAGTCTAGTCTTATCAGAGAAACATACAGAAATTCTAGAATTAAGTCACCTACATTTTTAAGGCCTTATCATGGGGTATCAACCCAACCTAACTGCATCTGAGGATCTCTGAATAAACAGGGATTTGCTATCAAGAAGCAAGTACATGATGCTCTACAGGTTATTAGAGAGATCAGAATATTAGAGAGATATTCAGAGGGAAACTCTCTGAACTGATGATATTGAATGTACCGCATTTCTCTTCCCAAAATGATGAGGCTTCTTTTCTTGTTCTCTTCTGCATTTCTATATACTAATTAAAAAAGATGAGGGTCTGACAATAAAAGAATTGCTCCATTCTTCCTCTATTCCTTTTGGTTCATGCCTACCTAGTTTGATTAGCTGTTGCTTTGATGACTCATCATAGGTGTTCAGAGCATAGATGCTATGTTTGTTGGTTATCAAACGAAGAAAAGTGATTTCTCCTGACTTCTGCTACATTGTAGGTACAGTTAAATCTTGCCTCAGTCTGTGGTAGAAAAAGTTTGGGAATACATTTTTATCTTGGGATCAATTATTGTTTACCTCTGGCTAAAACTACTAATACTTTTTCATAACCTAGATTAACCAGTACCCAACAGAGCAGTAAAATAGTTATTTATTTTTGGTTGGATGAGGTGAGCCTCTTACATCCCAGCTACTAAATACACTCCATAACCTTTTAGCCTTATTTCCTTGCAAAAGAAAGAAACATTTGATGAGTTTTCAACCTCTGTTAGGGTATTCAGGAGTTTAAAACAGATGGTTTAGCCTTGGATGTCATTGAATGCAAAACTATGTATTTATTTCTGTTTTACCTACTATATTTCAGGGTAGTGTTCACAGTGAGTTAATTCAGTTCAATAAAAGTGATAGCCTGCTGCTTAAGCCCATCTGTTGCATGGTGTGATTTCATTTGCCTGCATTTACAGGCCAAAACAGTGGAAATGCACTTTATATCCCGCACTTGGAATTAACTCTGAAAATTATACTAATGGTCAGGCAGACAGTTTCTAAATCCTAAACTTAAATCATATACTTTAAAGCAAGTATTCAAAGGTACAGAAAATTTAATTCACTTTTTCTTACTAGTCTATTTTCCTGAAGGTCTCAGGTCTAGTGTAGTAAGTCCACATCTGTTAAGCCTTTTAAAAGCTTAAATGTTGGAAAACTGTAAGACAATGGTTCTATTGGTGAATAACTGAAGTGCAGTTCTCAATAGACATGTCTTGCATAATTCATTCCCAGTAGCATTAGCAAGGTGTGTCTTACCGGAGCAAACTGACAAATTTAATACTAATTGAATCTGACAGGTACAATATTTTTATCTATTTCTTTGCTTGATTTTTTGTGTGGAATTTTCTTTTTAGGAATTGAGGGCAGCCCATTTCCTTTTTAATATGTAAAACAACTATTTGCCTAGGTAGCCCAAATGTATAGTTTCATCTTTAAATAAACGAAAAAAACTTTATTAAGTTTTTAATATGTATATATATTATTAACAGTGAACATTTTAGATAATATTAAGTATTAAAAAGAGAAAAAGTTAATGGYCACCATAGCTATAAATTATTCACCTGTGTTTCAGTGCCTAAGTGTCAACAAGCTTACCTATCTTTACCTTCTCTCCTTTATCCTCTATAGTGATTAAAGAGGAACTGATTGAACAAAATACATAGCAGATGGCTTGTGTTAACTGTACTATCGAACTGTAAATTCATACTTTTACAAGACATGCCCTTACTGCTTAGAAATTTCCTTCTCTATCCAGACATCCAAATTTTATTCTAGTTGCTAATTTAGTAAGCCATGCACATTCTGTCATCTGATCCACCATTCAAAATTTTAGTTTACAGGTGACAAATGCATCTAGCTACAGATAGCTTTCATTTTTCTGGAAAAGTCTGGTGTTGCACAATCAGTGAGAAGTGACTTCTAACAAAGAGTAAAAAGTGCCCTTGAGTAGTTAACCACATCAGTGATCTCAGCCAGTGGGGTTATTTCCCTTGTAGCTGTCTTTCACTACACATATTCATAAAATGCTCTCCTGGTTGGTTTATATTTAAAAAAAAAAAAAAAAAGTTCAAGTTTTATTTTTGTTGCCTAACATCCTAAATAAACACATGCTGTTATTGAGTATTTTTATTACTGGCTGATGACAAGTTGGATTTAACAGACAGCTTTTCTACATTACCACTAATTTGATGGATTTGTCTTGTACAGTTAATTTAAAAGCTTTCCTGACACACTGCTCACAAAGTTCATTTTTATTTAAACAAAAAATCAAAGTACTCAAAGGCCAGACATACTTTATGAAAGGCAAATTCTTTAATGACTTATTAACTTTATATAAACAGCTCTTGAAAAAATATATGAAAAATAGAAATACAATATTTCTCTATATAGTTTTTCTTTCTATAGAAAAGGCACTCAGGTACCATTTTAGAAAATTAAAATTAATTAAATTGAATGTTAAACTGAATTTCATATTTATTTCATATTTATTTCTTTTTTAATATTTAATTCTTTCTTATTTTCTCCTTTCTGCTAAGTCATATGTAGGACAGGTGAGCTGACTCATCAGCTGAAGGTAGCTTTGACCCACCATGCACTGCAGAAAGAGCCTATGTGACCTATTTAGACAAGACAGCAACTTAAAACAGTTTAAGTTACACTGGCTTTGAACTGAGTCTATTTTTCTTTTCCCACGCTGGCTCCCCTCCTTGTACTGCACTGTGTTTACTCCTACCCATCTTTTCCTTTTCCTCTTTTTATGAAAATTAAGGTACCTAAAAAATGTCAGTTATGTTTTACTGATCCTTTCATAGCAAAAATCTGCAAGAATAGTTATTCCATTAGAGAGTATAATTACTGTATGATAGAATATGTATCCTATAAATAAATGCATTTGCCTAAACTGTGTGGAATTGTTTTATGTTCCATGAAACAAAGCAAGCATTTTTACTAAATCAGAGCAAATTTTTGGTCATGCAGGATATACTAATTTAAGATGGTAAAGCTATGCCAGTATTTATTGAAATGATTACTGATTAATTTATTCTCCTAATTTTTTCCTAGCAGTCATGCTATGACTTTAATAGACTTGCATACTTTAACAGAGCTTGAACTGAATCCACTTAGCATCATGCTAAATGGTGCCCAGTACAATGCATTAGTTTAAAAATTGTCCAAGGACTCAATCAAATCCGTCAGTCAGTCACTGTAGATCACTGCCAGACCTTTGCTTTCAATGTAGCCTGCAGTTATGGAGTAAGAGTTCGTAGGCAGCTATCCAGGCAAGTATCTCCACCTGCGCATTCTCTTAATGATAAAATTCTGAAGAATAGCCTCCCCAGGCCAATGGTATAAACAACCAAACTCCACTAATATGAGTGGCAGTATCTCCTTGCTTGTTACTTTATGAAGTAATAGCTTCTATTCTCCCAAATCATACCTATTCCAGATATAACAATTATTATAAGGCTGAGTGTGAGGATTGTTTGCACATTAGTTTAGTGACACAATGTGTATTTTCTACTGAATTACAGAAATGTGGTTAGTAATGACATTCTGCTTTACGCCCATTTTAAACCTCGCCCTCTTTTGCTCACAGTATCCTTCTCTGTCCTATAGGTCTCTAAAATCCAGCTGGTCTCTTTCTTCCACACTTGGTATATTTCAATCACAGCCAGGACTTGTCTATTCTTTAGGCAAACACAAAGACAATCCTACATTCACTGAGAGAAATAACCAAAGTCCCAAGAATTTATACTGTTTCCTGGTACAGACTACGGTAAGAACCACTGAAACCTCTAAGAACTATATTTACTGAGCACCCATGAAATCAGACCAATTTTATTCATGTGTCTAAATAAAGTTTGCTTTACATATTTGGTCATGACTTGTTTTAAAAACAGAGAGCCTGATGAAAAAACACTCAGAAAAAAGGGAGTGAGAGAGACAAGCCTGTTCATAAAGACTTAAGTTATACTGTAACTTAAATCCTTTCAAAACTCTAAACTGGCTTTTCTGGTCCAATAATCAAGAGAATAACTTAAATACAACATACATGTAATATAGTATGGCAAATACTATATATGGCAAAATGACTTTGAGCAGTAGTAGAAATTAATCAGTGTCATTAACAAGTTAAGATCCATGTTCCTAAACTAGGAAATTACCTGAATTCTACAGTTATCAGTTCCTCAAAAAGACAGTTCTTACCTTCAACACATAGAGAAATTCCCATTGACAGCAGTTGAATTTTTGAATATTTGGTGGGATACAGAGGAAAAACTCTTGTAAATGTCTTAATTCTGATATCCACCTTTTATTCAACAAAACTTCAGTAAAGTTAGCTTGTGAAGAAAAGTATTTGAAAGCAATACTGAAGTGGGTGATATGGTCTCAGATTTTCGACGTCTCTTTAGCTACCTTTTCTTTGGAGACAATGTCATAGTTTATTTGAAAGTTAATTATAACTGAGCTGAAACTTACCTGATATGGGTAATGATGAGGGTGGTAGTAGGAATGAAAAAGTCATCCACTTTGTCAAACTGCTTTCCCACAGGCTGAGTATGGATTGTGTGATGAGAAACACTCCCACTGGCTTGTGTTATCACCTACATAAGGTAACATTATTATACACTGCAGAAATACTCCTCCAAAATTTAATCTATGTCCAAAAAAATTAATACGATATTGCCATTACATTCCATTTCTTCTGTATTATTCTTCAGTTATGAAGAAAAAGAATAAAAATGACAGTGAATAAAGCTGATTGGTGTTACAGATTTCAGAGAATTAATTGTTAGATACCAGACTGCCTAATCTTTGTATTTATTTATTTATTTATTTAGGTTTTATTTTCTTCCTTTTCTACCACTGAGTCCATATTTATTCATTTACCTTACTAAAGTCTCTGGTAGTTCTCAGTGAAACCTAAGACACTTTTTTTTTTTTAACCTTTTTTACACTCAAACCTAGAAGATTAAGTCTCTTGAGCACTTCATCCCAGGTAAAAAGATGAGATGTATCAACTGACCCACTGCAGACTATGGCTATACATGTTTCTAATTCTTGTTCTCCATGAGGTAATTCAAGACATCACAGATATATATTCAGAGCAAGATGATCTCAGTTTACGCATTCCTTAAGTTGTTATGAACCCAATTTCCTCGAATTTCCAAATCATTGATCCTTTTCCAAGTATAATGTTTATGGGTGAATAAAATACAAGTATATATTAACAGCCACCATGACATTCGCACACACGCACTTGAGAGTGGATAAAAATCAAGAGTCGATTATGTGTAATGAAGGGGAAAATGACAGTGAAGATGATCACTCATCTTAAAACAGGAAATGCCTGACGCAGTTATCAGTTGTTTTCTGGGGAGGAGTGACAGCTAAACTCCCATGAATTACCTTGTCTACTCATGGACAGTTACTAAGGGTCTGTAGGTGCTAAAAAGGCATATTCAAATGCTACTCATTTTTCCGCTCAAGTTCTAAGCCTGTATGCCTCTGTTTTTCTTATTCTTTATGTATATAAAAACATAAGTAAGATGGAGAAAGATTTCATGAACTTCTAAAGAAAATGAAAATAAGTTGAAATAAAAAAGTAATTCTGAAATTATGGCATAAATAAAATTACTATAGTGCCATGGGATTATTTTAAATGTGGAACAAAAAGTAGAAGAAAAGTAGGAATGCAGGTACAGCTTCTTGAAATGTTCCTTTAGTGACTGTCTCCAGATTTGTCACTGTTCAGAGGCATGGAAAAAGTAAAGATTTTTAATATTTTACAGCTGAAAAAAGCAATAAGTAATGATGGAATTGTCTTAGCTTGTCATCTCCATAGAGGCATAATTTTAGTGGAACAGGAGTATGTATGCCTAAAATCCATTGTATCCTTTCATCAGGAACAAAAACGTTACAAGAAGCAACAGATGGAGGTTGCTTTCAGAAGACCAGCAGTTACAAAAAATGCTGCTGTTTCCAGCAGTCTTCTCCATATCCTTCTGTCAATTCAATATTGTCACTTCACAGTAAGGATACTGAAAATAATCTCTAACTCTTTTTAGTAAAGTCAGTTATCTGAATTTTTTTCAGGTTACCTGAATTCATTTTACTCACAAAATGTTGCAATCATATAAAGGTTCAATTTGTCTAGATACCATGGCATATAATCATTCTGATCAAAATACTCACCTGCAAAGTTGGTGAATTCTTTTCCATGTTTCCCCAGCTCAGCACCCAGACTTGATCATGTGATTTATCATAGTGTAGTTTCACTGGAATAGGATCTGTACTTACTGCCTGCAGCAAAATAAAAATAGAAATCATCAGATTGTCTTAGATTTTTGAAAGGAAAAATAATACATATGATGGAATTAAAATGATTACTGGACATGCATTTCCTGCTGTTTTCAGATCATATTTAAAAATTATGTTGTCAGTTGTTGAAACAGGCCTCTGATTAATTCAAAGTCACTGAACTGCTCAAGTAGTGATTTTTGTTCATTATGTGCATTAACATTTGGCATTAAAATTACATTATATTGAAGCTATTAAAAAACTGAAAATAAAAGCTTTAAATCAAGTAAAAATGTACTTATCTTCCTTCCCTACCTTGTCTTTCACTTTATGTATACCAGTTTAAAAACTGTACAAATTATTGGAAAACGGCCAAAGAGGGAAAAGCATTCTCAAGCCACATATGCAATGTGTTACTACACAGTACTGCATAAAACCAGTGCAATGTTGCTACACCAGAGCTTTCCATCTCTGCTAAATTGGACATATTTTGTTGAAGTTGATACTCTTATATTAATAAAATGCATATTTTTTCCAATCACAATTGCTACCTTTGGTAGACTTCTGATCAAACTGTAATGATCAATACCAAAGGGTTTTCTGTACAACCTGGAGTTCTGTGTCTAAAGACTACAAACTCCTTTAGGCGTTTGAGCCCTGTTTCCTTTGCTACGAGCACAACTGAAGACTTCAAAAGTATTAAATGGGAGGACAGGATATTTGATTAAGAGATATTCTCCATGAGGCAAACAATTGTGGGGATTACTTTTCTGTTTTCATCATTGTAGTAGAAAAAAATTGCAAGTGGAAATTGTTTTTCAGTCTCACCATTGTGGAACTGTAAGGCACAGCTTATTTACCAGTTTGTCAAGGAGAGTACCAGCTGGCTAATTAAGTGAACCTAATTTAAACTAATGATGTAGATCCTCAAGATAATGCACTAATGGCTGGCTGAGACTGCTGATGATACTTAACTGTACCCCTGAGGTGTTGCAAGCCACAGCTTCATCCAGGCAGAGTTCATTTTTTCCTTTTGGAAATGTAAAATGAAGCCAGGTTGTTCACTGGCTCATTTAAAAGCAGAAAGATACCCCTTGAAAAAGGTCGTTCGTGTTTGATAACATTTTTTCACTGCAGGTCAGAAGATGAGTTTTCTACAATAATACTTGGGCCGTTGCATTGTTAATTTGTTCACATGCATCAAATGTCCATTTAGCTCCTTCAGGCCCAAGGTCTGACGCAGAAGCGCTCTGCCAACCGAATGGCAGCTGCGTTCAGGGTCTGGGCCGCGGCACCGCAAGGAGGAGGAGACGGGATGATGGCCCGCGGAGTCCAGCGCAGGCGGGAGGCAGCGGTAGGAAGGAGCTTAGCTCCTCGGAGGCAGGCTCCAACAGCTGCTTCTAGCCAGCCGGGCTGAACTGCTGCCAGCACGGTGGGATTGAATGATGACGGGCTCTGGTTACGTGAGCCTGCCTCTAAGTCATCCCGCTTAACAGCGTGCTGCCGAGCAATATTGGCCTGTTACAGGTGACAGCGCTTGGTTTCAGGAATGTACAAACAAAAGCAAATACTTAAAATTCTTAACTCTACGACAGGAATAAGCTGATGATCAAAAAGTCTACATATATCTCTCCAAAGATACACTGTGCATCTTCTCAGGATTGGAAACATACTATTTTTCAGTTAAAAATGTCTGCTCATGGATCTTCTAAGATGATTTATTTCTAGGAGAAATCTTAGAAACCAGTTCTTATATAGATGCACTTACAATTTTGTCTCTAATGTTAACTTTTATAGTATAAATGGATGTAACATATCTAGTAGTACTACAAACAAAATAAGCAAAACCAATCTAACATTAATTTTTACATATAAAAGACACATTGTCTTACTAAATTTCTGTGTCAAGTATTTTCAATTTGTGAAGTGGAAAGCAAACTTCTAATTAAAATGTGAATACCCTAGAACCATCGAAATTAGGACTTCTATTCCTACAAAATGTTTGCATAGATGGCATAAATTGCATTCTACGTTTCCATAAGTTTACGGCCTGGATATTATTCAAGTAATGGAAAAGCAATGCAATTCCATCCCTCAAAATAAAATATATTTGAAAGCTTTTTTTTTTTCCCCCTGGAATAGCATGAAGGCTTGCGGAATAATTGGTTTTAGTTCAAGATATTTGCTGAGGAGCACAGAATTAGTGTACAAGCCTGTGCGCAACACTATGTACACCAGGCTATGTGCAAACTAGCTAATTACATCCAAGAATGGAAGAATTTCTTTATATATTTCCGGGGGAAGGATATAATTTTAATTATTGGCTAATTTATTGAATTTTACTTTTTAGTTAACAAATATTCTCATGGTAACTATCTGTAAACATATATTTAATGGTAAAATGAAGCAATTGGTAAAATAATAACTAATTTAACCTAAGGCAAATTAGCAGAGTCTACCAGTCAAACTATTCCATAAAATATAAATCCAAAAGAACCTCGAGCTTTTCTGACACATTTCAGTGAGCTCAAAAGGCAAAATATGCTGTAAATTCTAAATGCTAATAAATGCAATTAAGTAGGGTTTTCACTCATCAAACACAAGAAAACAAGGAAAACAAGATAAATGAATGACAGTCAGAGGCCAGGGAAATTATTGCCAAAAATTCCATTGATTCAAATCTGTTAATGGCAGGAGTTTTTGTTTTGAGGATTTCTTATAAAGTCTCTCTTCCTTTAGAAACATTACTGAAGAAATATACTGAGTTGGCTATAAAAAAACCCTCTTGTTTTCAGAAAAAAAAGTCATTATCCATTCATTTAATCTCTACTTTGATATGATTTTCTATGGTCAACTTGACTAAAATAGTAAACAATAAAAAATACTGATAAATTTTTAATATTAACTTTCTGCATAAAATATTTCATCACTCCCTGTCACCCTTTGGAGACATTAAGTTTTTGAAAGAAGTTATAGCTGATGTGCCAACTGAAATAGAAAATACTAGAAAATAGAGACATTTAAAGAACCTAAAAACATGAAATCTAATTTTTTTAAGATAAGCTAGTTTTAAAATAGATAGCAATTTTATTATGCATTTTTAAAAATGTATACTAATGTAAACCTGTACATAACAGATTTATATTAATTTACAGGCAAAAAAGGCAAAAGGCATGAAGAAAACTATTTAAATATTTTTAATAGCATGCTAGATTAAAATTCTAGTAAAAATCCATGTTTGATTTAGCTAAAGAACATCTGTTTCCTGTGAACGTGATGTTATTATAAATAACCCTGTAGATGTTGGACACGTTTGTATGATTAAAACTTGAATCAGAACTCTCATTGTGGTGTCAAAACCTCTTTATCAGTTTCACATATAAGTGCCCTTTCTTCTGAGAATGAAAGCAGAATTTTTAACAAGTTATCAGGCATAGTCATTAACTAACTTCAGAGCTCCTTGCCCAGGAAATAGTTTTATTTCAGATAAAGCAGAGCTCTGCTTTTAAAGTAAATTTCGAGAAGATTTTACATGATCTGTAATATACTCAAACTTAAAAAAAGAAAAAACTTGCAAAAGACTGTTGACAGTCTCAAACTGAAAGCTTGTAACTGAAAGACCTTTTTTGCTACTGAATGAAAATAAAGCTAATCTTTCTGGTCAAACGACATCAGGCTGAAAGAGTACAGACTATATAATGAAATATATTCTACTGTATGCGTGTGATAAAAAAACAGTGGAGTGTAATATGTTGGTGAGAACACTAGGCAGAAGCTGAACTAGCAAAAATATTACAATTTTGCCTTTTCCATCACCTTTGTAAACACAAGTATTTTAGAAATTTAAATAATCTCTTCATACTCAGGAAATATAATTTTAGAATGTTACTGAGCTTATGGCTATTACCTTCTAAGTCCATTTTCATGTGCCACAGAAGAAAACCTGTCCTCACATAAATCCCCTATTAAACCTCATAGTATGTACATATGTGAGGTCATTATTACTACTACTGCATCTTCTAACAATATTACACATATAAGCATTGCACACACAAATTTTCGTTTGAAGTTCTACAACAAAGTCACACACGAGGGCACTGCAGAAAATACTCCCTCTGTAGAAACACTGCAGCTTTTAGGCCATTAAAAGACCTGATGGATACTTTCCCTGATAGCTCCTAATGTAACTTATTTATTACCTGTGGCCATAAATAACATTAAAACTCTCACGGGGTATGTGTTACCTGTTTGCTACTGTTCTAGAGAGTAAGATTTTTAAAAAATCCATTTTAAATATTTATGATTCTTGTTATCAACACAGCACCAGAGGGGAATTTTTATTTATTTTACATGTTTGCCTTATCTAGCAAAAATTGTGGATATGAAATCCTATTATCATGAGGGGATGAAAAAAAGCCTTTTGAAGTCTTCTGGGAAGAAAAAAAGAGAGAAAGAGAGACAAGCCACAAGGATGAGAGTTACAGCATTTGATTTGAGTAGTGGCAATCAAATTTCAAACTTTTACTGAACGCCAATGAGACTGCTGCCTGTTTGGGGTGTCCTGTGACTTTATCAGGCTCTACTGAAGGAATTGTGCTGCTCTGAAAAACTAATATTCATTTTAGCATTGACTTGTACCTTGGTCTTCCACAAACTAAATTAATGACTGTATTAATCCCTGGATCATGGCATCAATTTCTTTCTTTCATCCAAAGAACATTTATTTTGACCAAGCAATGTATCTCCAGCAGCATCTCTGAGACTGAGAAAGAGACAATATTACCTACATGGTAGACAGGAAAGTAGAAAAAGTTCTAATCTAGAGTTTAAAGTCAAGTGTGGGCTTGGACTTTCCACAATTCCAGTAACTTCTCTATCCAAAAGTTTAACGAATAACAGTCCTCCACCTTCTGTAACCAAACCTACCACCATGACTTTTGCTGTCAAAACTGATACATGCATTCCCATGATAAGTTTCTATTTCCATGAATCTTCATTTTCAAGTGAAGATCACCTCAAGTCAAAAACTTACCAAAGAACTCTGTTTCTCTACTATTTATTTTCATTTTGCCTTTTCCTCTGCAAATTGCCTGTTTACACAAACAGTGACTAATCAAACTTCCATTAAAGGCCCAAAGAAAGCAGAAAAGCTTTTTTCCAGATACTGTGTTTACTTTCATACTAATTGCATTTTTTCAAAATACAATGGAAAAACAGAAATTCTTGTGTCCAAACTGGTCAATAATTTAAAAATTAGGCAAAAGTACCTGTACAACTTTCTGAGACTGAACATCAACAACAAGCACCCTGTCAAGTGTGGGCTGAGTTACGTAAATGAACTTGTCTTTTACATTAACAGCAGTCGCCCATACACACCGCTGAACAGAGTCTCCTTCAGCTTTGGGACAAACTTCATCCTATGATTCAACAGAAACAGGCAAAAAGTAAGAGAAATTAGAATCAAATCAGTTAACAATACAATGGAAATACCAGTTATACTTTTTTTCCCCTCCCTGTTTAACTCTCAAATAGAAATCTCAAAAACTTTAGGGAAGGAAAAAGGAAAGAATGACACTAGGACATTGACTGGGGTTAGCCAAACTGCATGTTGTAAGAACCACACAACTCACAAGCAGTTCAACTGTAAATCACATGCCAATTCTTCAGATCTTTTCTAGACATTCATGCAGATTTTAGTATTCTTGACCTGCATGAAAGGATACGATCTTTCATAGATACATTCTGTGAAAGTCCATTTTGAACTCATGATACATATATCCCTATCAGTTTATTTCTATTTACTCCCAGTAAAAGTTTGGTTTTAGATAAATTAAAAGGTACTTGGACAAATATATTATCATATTTAGAAATTCCCTTTATGAAATAGCATGAATTTTTCCTATAGTGGACTATAGTGGCTATAGTGCCTATTCTGCATATACCATATTTCTGTTTCTGTTTTCCTGACCTACTCCTCTTTTTCCTCATTAATTTTCTTCCTTTAATTGCAAGGGACAATTTCACTAAATCATAATTTTTATTTTTTTAACACTTGTCTACTGCTTATTCCTAATTTAAAATACTCTGAAACATCATTACTGGTCACTGTTAATAATTATGGTACATCAGCAGAGTAGATGATTTCAGTGTAGAATGAACAACAAAAGTTGATGAGATCTTAAACATGTATTCTGTTTCTAAGTATTGGACTGTTTTTAAAAGGAATGAGGGAAAAAAAGTGACAGAACAATATACCCAGTACTAAACAATATGTTTTTCAAGAAGCAGAAGATGTATTTCAGTGCTAACTTTTCTGTATCGTCAACATCCTTTGGCTGTTGTGTCTCTGTAAATTTGATAAAATACACTCAATCTTTATAAGTCAAAATAAGAATAAATCAATTTTCAACTCTAACAGATGGAGTTTCTTTACAGGAGATCAATAGCCACTACTTCTTTCTATGGGGTTCTTAAACCTCAACAAAGGGAAGGTCTTTCAGAAATCTCACTAATAATGAAAGGGTACCAAACTCAACTACCATGAGATGGCACATAAACAAGAATGTTAACAGAACTTAAACATAAATAAGAACAGTAAGATTTATTCTGCACAGTTAAAAAGCAATGCACTTCAAAGGGAGAATTTAAAATTTTTTTTTTAAAGAATGACAGGCATAGTGATAAAGGGAACTTATATTCTTAAATATGGCTGCGAGTTTTCCATTGTGTAAAACTGAAGTGCCAACATAAACAAGCATGTCTCTAACATGATATGCAATCATCAGATCAATTACCTATTGTCATTTGCCTTCTGTGCAATTGTCGCTTCAATTGGAAGCTTACTTTCCTGATCCCCTAAGCACCAATACTGCAAAGACATCCAGATGAACACCTTCAAAAATCCTCATTAATTCCTATTGTGTGGCATGATTATGGATCTCCAATTATTGTTTATTTTGATTATAAATACTCCTTGTCTTAGTTCCATGTTTTATCTAAACACGTAACTGCTTTTAGATTGCTCTACACCATCCCCTTTCTTCCTCAGAGAACCCTTTCTTCAAATAATGCGTCTGAAGATGTTTATCATTTCAGTCATGTCTCCTATGGACTCATCTTAGTTTTGGCACTGTGAATTCTGCAAGGACACATTCAATATACTGTGCAAAAATAACACCAAATCCTGCTGAAGGAACCTTCATTTCTCTCAAACAGCATTTTATTGCATGATGTTATCATCCCCATTGTGGGAGGCATACAAGAACAGAGCTATAAGGACAGAATGATGGAGGGGAAGATAAAAAGTGAAAAAAGAAAATAGAGACCCACTTCAGGAAAATATTCTAAATTAAACACTAATAATTGCATCCAAAATTAAGTCACCTGTTTAAATGTTTTCCTTGAAACATTGAGTCTTGAACATAAGTATATTTCCACATATGCACTCAACTTAAAAACTATAATGACATGATTCTTAATATATGGATAATCCAAGAAACTTGCTTCTCTTGTTCCACTTTAAATACAGCAAGTAGAAAGCACCACACTTTTTCATATCAAAAGCCAAAAATAGAAAGAAAAAAATAAATTTACAAGTACAAATGCAATTTACTGGTTCTAGAATATTATGTTGTCATAAATTTCCATAACACAATCCCAAATCTCACTCTGCTCCAAAAACCTAAAACAAACCCTCCAAATTACGTTTCTTTGAAATAACAGTAAAATCCCTGTTGCACCAAAATTCTCATATCCATTCTTTTTCCCCAGCATGAATCAGTTCATGCAGTTGTTTCCCTAGTTATTCAAGTCCACATATATTATGTCCCAGAAATAGCTTCAATCAATGGAGATGAAATCTTGCTTTTGAAAAGTTAATACTTGTCTGATTAGACAATTTGGATTTCTTTTAAATTTCAGGCAGTAATTCTAATGCTCTATATTAATTTCCCCAGGGGCTGGGTAATTGGTTAAAATAATTTCTCCTTAAAATATAAGCACAAACACACCATTTCCTTATTCTAATTAAAATGTGAGCATTTTATTTTTTTCCTAATTTATTCTCTCTGAAAAAAATAACATCTGATAAAACATTAATTTATTTCATTGTTGTTTTCCCCCCACTTTTTAAACAAAAAGTGACTCATCCTATATCAAGTCAACAGATGGAAGAAAATAAATCCTTGGAGAAAGCTTTTCAAGGTAGTCTGGGGCAAGATATTTCTCTCAAGAGAAAACATATGTTTATAGAATTATGTGTGCAAATTCTACACTTATGCACTTACATTTAATGCAAAGGTCCTCAGTGTTTTCATAAGATTTGAATCAAGCTCTTTAAGCAGTACAATAAAAAGTCTATCTATGCTTTGATCATCTGAGACATGAACAGTTTACAACAGGGCATATATTAAATGCTATAATACCACCAATTCCATATTAACTTCCTGTCTACTTGCTGTTATTCTGCAGCAAACATCAGGCCATGGATCATCTTCACATTGTTTTTAAAAAAGAGAGATTAACCATCTTGTATTTATTAGGCTTATTGTGTGGTAAGAGCGCAAAGGAAATTTCTTTGGAATATCTAGTGTGCTTCAAGCTCATCTGCTGTGGTAACTTTGCTCTGCCATGTAGTCACATCAATAATTTCATACTGCAATTAAGACAAACATAATCTGTCTTCTCGCTGATTAGGTCTTACCATATCAAAGCAAAGAAAATAATTTTCCACATATAAATGCATTTGTTTTCCAAAATTCCTATCTGAAATGAATGGCACGTATCTGTCACATATCTCTGAAAAAGTACCGGTGTTTTTGTGCTTATGGAAACAGTGGAAATTTTTTCAAGGATTAGATGTGTATGGCCTGACATTTTAAATGTAGCTTTTGCATGCTAGTGTAATTGACCCAAAACAGCCCAGTGACCTGAAAAAGAGTGCAAATTGTGTACACAGCCCTCTAGTAAATTAGTATAATTTTAATTACTATGCAGTAGCATGTCACATACAGTGCTAGATATACTCTGGTAAATGTAGTCACTTGGGAGGACAGAATCATGATCTCAAATCAAGTTTCTCAAGCAAATTTATTTGGAATATAAACCCTGTTTATAGTTTTATAAAATTTGTTATATAAAGTGTGTTATAACAGCATTTATATTTATTTTTTATATATATGTAAAACATATATAATATATATAGTAGTGTATCATATATAGTGTATTGAATATATTTATCAATACACACACACATACACACACTTATTTATTATCTTTACATAATTTAAAATATATGTGTATATATTTGTTACATATAACACCAGGTACATTTGAGATGCTGCTGTTAAAATGATAAAATAGAACAACCAGTAGTTCAAAACAAATATTTTTATTTTGAAATTGAGTGTGCTGGTCCCACCTTTAGCACACATTGAACTACAAGCATGAGATGTCATGCTTTACTGAAATATGACCATTATGCAGCAATTCTTGTAATAAAGATGAAATCAGGGTTATGCTGAAATCCAAAGGATGTTTTGCCATGGGTTTCAACAAGCACATATTTTCAATTGCTACATATTTGTTTGTTTTGGCAGTAATAATTTTTTTAATTGGAATTCACTGGGAGTGAAGAAATTTTTTCCATATTAGGTAGAATTTACAGACTTTGGATAATCTTAATTTCCAGAAGATAAATAGCTGTTGCCTGTTAGTGAGGAATACACCCCAAACACTGTAAAACAACACGACACACATAACTGCTGAAACATTCTACTTGGAGCACAATTAAGAATCTATTTGACAATAGATTAAACGAACAGCTGTCAATGCTGGTATAGCTAAACAATAACTTGCATCAGAAAAAGGAAATAAACTTATTTCTATCCCTCTGCATCTATAATTGTTAGTCTCAGCCAAGCAAAGTCCACTTTCATTTGATACTAATTTAGAAGATTCCATTAACTCAGGAGATTCTGGAAAGAAGAGGAAGTTGTTTCTAATTTCCAGCAGACCACGATAATCCAGTAAAGCATGAGATCTTGTGCTTCAGTTTAAATCTAATAAGAGTCTAATTGATTCCTCCATTAGGCACACACTAAAGTGCTTTGCTGTATTGACACTTGGTTGCGTAAGAGGCAATTAAATAATTAGATAAGGGTTCTCAGGTTTACACTTATTGAGAAATTGTATTTACCTTTATCAAAATTAACATACCTAACTGCGTACATATCTAACTACGGCAACATTCATTCACAGTATAATGCAATGCCATGTAGAAACACCTGAGTTCAGTCTTTTCCAGGAGCTCAGCCAAAGGTAACTTTACTTTGTTGAGAAGCAAACAGGAAGTCCAGGGATGAACATTGCAGTATCACGTGTACATCATTTCTGGTACCTAAACTGTGCTGCACAATTTAGACCTGTTCTTACACTATAGAAAATATTTGACAATGAAACAGCCCTACTGGCATTTTTCTAATCATTTGAACAGCTAAATCAGAAAAGTAAAAAGAAATGGAAGAATTTTAAGAAAGTATGAAATGATTTCCTTTAGGTGTATGTTATTCAAGAAGTTAAGTGATGGAGATTTTATCAATGGTAGGTGCCGTAGAAGTGAAAGGATACATATAGCAATGTGGAAATGTGAAATATAACATCTCTGATTAGTAAAATTATATGACAGAAGAATCAAAAAGAATTAATAATGAAGAATTTACCATATGAACTCTTACAATTTAATTATCACAAGCTGAACTTGATAAAAATATGACCCTTAGACCTTTAGCCAGAACTTTTTTTTAAAGAAGACAGATTTTTTCCAATGAGGCTTGGTGAAGACACTTTACTCTGCAAAGGAGTCAGCTATTATCTAAAGTGTTGTGGTCAATATGTTTTTTCACTTGTATGCTACTGTTGTCTTAATATTAGTAGTATATGCAGCAAATTCTGTTACATTCATGATTCATCCTTGTTGTAGAATAAAAGTAATTTTGAAGGTTTTTATTATATTTCAAAAATTTTTACTAAAAACTATTTTTTTTGAATGTGGAATGAACAATGATGTCAGTATAAATACAAAAACATGAGGATATATTTTCTGAATATTTCTGATTTGCAAGAATAAAGATTGATTAAGTACTATATGTCAGGGAAGAAATTTTCAACATTGAGGGGAATAAGCAGAAATATTATTGAATTTAATAGGCAAAATGACACGCATGCAGGTATAGCGTTTAATTTCTGGCTGTGTATTTGCCACAGCTACCCACAAACCAGATATATCCTATAGAAGGACAAGTTTATACTTACTTAAAAATGGAGCTCTTCAAACAACCTACTTCCCTCGTCTCTTTTTTTCCTTTTTTTGCGGGGGAGGGACTTAATTACTGTGCTAGTTTAGGTTTTAAAGTTATAAAAAGAACTGAGTCTAACACTAGCCTTACTTAGCCATCCTGATTATCACCACACTTCAATAAAAATACACTTAAAATCTAGGCTGCACTTGTTTTTCACTTTAAACCAATAAAATTTTAACAAACTTCTTAAATAATCAGCTTTTGAACTAAACAGCCATAAAAAAGCTCTTTGGCTTATTTTTGGCTGTGTCAACCTAATTTCACTTAAGTAGCACAAATCAAGGCATGATTAGCTGTTCAAAGCATAATTATTCATACTAAAATAAAACTTTCTGTTGAGTACAGCAGCCTTTGACATCAATAATGATAGCTGAAAAAGCAAATTCCATTGAGACAGTTCTGCTGTTACTTCTGTGTGCTTTAGGTATCAGGGAAAAAACTGAAGAGTACAGTTCATGGATTATTATGCTTTGGTTCTCATTTCAAGGTCACTCATGCAAATCCAAATAATGAGAAAAAAATATTATTTTCAAAAGCTAATAGATCATATAGAACAAGTTTTAATGTGGTAACTAGTACCCAACACTAGTACCCAAGGGTTCATGTGAGAACATATATTATGTCAGCTAGAGATTTGATTAGCAGTACAGGAAAAATAATGAAAGAATAAATGGAAGTAGAAAGTACACTACTGTTTTTACATAATGCTGTATATGGAAACTGTATTTCATAAATGCAAGGAATTTGGTGAAATCAGCTAAACATATATTGTCAGTAAATTTATTGAAACTACTTACATGAATTATAAGTTGGAGTCAAAGCATCAATCATCTCTACTAACTGGTGGAGCTGTAAGAATGTTTATCAGCATAGGGGATTTGTCTCAGGATAACAGTTTAATATAGACAAATAAAATGCATGGTAGAATGATAAATGAACATCCAATGGAGTAAAAGACACCATTAAAAAAAAACAACTTTAAATATCCTGTTTAATAGAGAGAATATCAGTCTGTGATTCATAGAGATGCACCTAACTGCTGGGAAAAAAATCTCAACTTAAGAGAAGATGACAGAGAGCTGTTAATGGAAAGGACTGGGAAAAGAGAAAGACAGCCAAAGAAAAGGAAGGGTAGAAATGCACACTGGGAATATTTGTTCTCAAGGAGAGATTGAGAGTTGGAATTCAATTTAAAAAAACATCGGAAATAGTGAAAGTGCACCACTATAAACTACTTATTAATTGAGAAGACATGTCTGAATTTATCAAATAGGAAACAGTAAACTGACATCTATTATTTAAAGAAAAATACAATTGAGAAAACTCTACAAATAAAGTTAAAAAAAAATAACTTGCCTGAAAACCAAGGAGTTTTTCACCGGGCTTAATATGCCTTTGAAACTCGCATTCCACTGGTTGTATTACTTTGATTCCATCTTCATAAAAAACATAAAACATGTTCCCAATTCCCAGACCTTAGGAACAAAAACACATTGAAATTTATAAAATTAAATCGTCATTTAAAAAAAAAACAAAAAACTTGTGTTGAACTTGTGCCCATCACATTACTGGTATGAGATCAATTTGTTACTGTGTATAGTGTTAATACAGATAATCCTGTGGGATCTTCTGTCATAAAACTAAAACAAAACTGTTATGTTTCACATAGTTTTCTCCATGAGCAAGCCAGAGGCTTTATGAATACAGATCTGGAAACGTAAGCTATAGTTTGACAGCTGCAGTAATAAAAGTGATCTTGTGAAATCATTCACATTGGAATCAAATGAATATAAATTCTCCATGTACTCTCATTCTTTTTCTGGGGAATGGAAGAGTTAAAATAATTTCTGTATCACACTGACAGAGAAGTTCTGAATCTTTGTTATAAACCCTTATTTTATATGACATTTCTTTCAGTACACCAAAGGAAATATTCTCTATTGTATTTTATTGAAAAGCCAGAACAGGGCAGAAATTCATTGCAAATTTGAAGGACCACAAATGTTTGTAGAACTATTCAACCCTTTTACTGTAATGTTGCTGAACAAGAGGCATGTTGTAATGTTTCATGGGAACCAAATCTATAGCATCAGATATAATACTTGTGGTCTTGCTCAATTAGTATCACCCATTCTTCTGAGTTTTCCATGTGTCAATTAAGACAACATTTATTGACCAATACTGTGTGGATGCTATAATGATCAGATAATATTTGCAAAATTCTCTGAAGAAAAAAATCACTGTATTCATAAAATTATCCTTTAAATCAATTGTGGCAACTAACTTGCAGGCTACAGTAATAAAGATGTAGATGCCTCCTGGTACATGACCTAAGCTTCCACTGATGTAACAACACAGGAGAATACACCCCAGGAAAAATAAGTTTGAGTCTGAAATTCTGCTTGCACTAAATTCTCAAGGAAGACTTATTTTAACAAAGAGAGAAGACACCTTAATATCAGACAAAATAATGAGAACAATAAGGTTAATGCATTTGGGAAAAAAACTGTGTGTGTGTATGTTCACACACACATACACACATCCCTACCTACATACGTACAGGTTCCCAGTCCGCATTAGGAACCCCATAGATATTATAGTCCTTTAAAAGACTGTAAGATGCATAAGGCTGTCAGCTCATGCCTAGAACAACTAAGTTCAATTATCTTTGAGAAATCGTGGAGAATCTTTCCCATTTCTCTCTGAGTTTTCATTAAAAGAAAGAGGAGACAGTTTCCAAAGAGGGTTTTCCTAGCTTTCTAAAAAATATATCTATTAACAGGATATGGAAAAGGAGAAGGAAGAGGAATCTGTCTATACTGCCTTAGGTGTGGTACAGAAACAGGCTCGAGTTCAAAGAAAAAAATGTCACCCATGCCTATTCTGCATATAGAGTGCACTAAGTAGGGGAGATGTAAGCTAAAACTAATCACTAGCATGGACTTTTACCTGTCTGCTAGCATACAGACAGCACCTCTATCAGCTTGCCTAAGTACAGTATGCCTGGTCTGGCTATTGTGCTATCTCTGTATGCCCTTGTTGGTAAATCATATAGCCTAGGTCAGACAACATGTCAAGATCTTTCTTTAGAAAAGCCCCGAAATTGCCTCCTATAAGAACAGCTGGAATTTGTAGACAAAACTGAAGTTAGGCTGCTCCTAACAGTGGACAGTGAGGAGACCTACAGCTGAGCAACTGACTTATTGTATCTTGGTGATAAATATAAATGTTGATCTGGCTGGGGACAGACCAAGATTTTCCCTTCTCCGTGTTTAAAGTATACTATAGAAACATAGGAGAGACCAAGAAGATCTGCTATAGAAAAGGACATTGTTGCTTCACATTCTCAATCCCTACTATAAATTGCTTTCCCTTTAATTTCATAATAGTTACAGAGAAATTGAATCTCTCTGCATCCATAAGCACCCTGGTAAACTACTATTTTAATCAGTCTTTATTGTTAGAGAACTCAAATTTTCCTAAGTGCTTTATAAACACTGAAGGAAACATAGGACTTGGCTTGAAAAGCCAATCCTCCAAGAAACCTTGGGGTGCCAATGTTTTCAGTTTTCTTCACGACAAAACACAAGACAACCCTTGGAGCGAAACTTCAACAAGCAGTGAGAATGCCATACAGCTGGAGACTTGACATTAGAATCTTATTGTCTACTTGTTTAATTGCTAATAGTTGAATGTACACAACTCTGAACAAGTCATCTGTACTCCGCAAGGCCAATACAGCAGGAGGATAATAGGTGAGCTCCACTACAGTTAGTGAATTGATTTGTTTACACCAGTTGAGGAATATCCAAAAAGACTAGTTCTTCATATTTGTAAACACATTGGAAAATGCCAGATTGCTATATAACTAAGCAAATCAAACACCAAATTTTAAATCTTGCAACTAATTTAAAATACATCTTTAAGAATCACCCAGACATACTGTTTGCAGCATGAATTCATAGCAAAGCCTGAGCCACTTACAGTACAATGAATCTTCCAGTAGAAATAACTGAAAAACTTCCTATTGCTGAAATACTTGAATTCCTAAATAGTAACATTAAATTGAGATCAGACTACTTAGAGCAAAGAGATGAGAGCTCATGCCAACACTTTGATTTTGATATTTTTCCACGGTGACACATATTTCTGTAACATGCTGTATGAAAACATCAACACATACATCAGAATAACCTGTCTTTGAAGGTAAAAGATACTTTGCATGGTTTCTATATTAGTAACACCCAATACTGTCTGTATTATATTTATCCTTCAGAGTTCATTACTGAACAAAATATGAACCTTCATTCCCCAGTCCAAAACTTAGAAGCCCTTCATGAATGTATGTAAAGAAGGAAATGCTTTGTCTCACTAAGCAACAAGAATCTCAATTTTAATGAAACTGTTTAAGATGATAATTTTGACAGCTAAGAATAATTCATACAGCAGAGAGTCTGATTGGCTGGAAGCTTTATCAAGTTAGTTAAATCAAACCCACCAAATCCTGCAAGGGGGAAGCTAATTACTGTAACTGTAGTATATGAACAAAAAAAATGCACAAGGCACAAGAGACAAACATTTCATTGTAATACAGAAAAATACAAAAAAAAAAAAGATTTGTATTAGTACCTTGCTCTCGCCACAATATGTTTGCAACTGCAGCATGTAGGAGAAAGAACAGAAAACACAAATGAACAAGAAAAAAACATGAAATGGTGTATCAATTCTGAAATAATTAACGTTTCGACTTCTGATTCACTAAAATACTTCTATATGTAAATTGATGGAAACTATGAATTAACAATAACATAATATAATAGAGTTCTGTGTGTCAAAATGGTAAAGTCATAATTAACCATCATAGTTATTGGGGCTAAGGTAAATCCCATCACCATCCCCAAGCTAATTCCTTTAGCCTTTTATCAATAGGGAGTTTCATAATCCACTAAAAAAATTTGTGGCATTTGCATACACAGACATAGTGTACAATTGTACAAGTACAACTGGACTTTGAAGAGGTTTATTGCAGAACATAGCTATGAGAGAAACAGGTAAAAACAAAATGCATAAATGATACTTAAAGTCACTCTTCTGTATTGCTCACTTTGAAGTTGATGTGATGTTTAACATCAACCTTGGAAGGCCCAGATGCAAGCTATTAGATAGTATGGCAACCAACTATGTCTTTAAGGAATACTTTACTTACAGCGTTTGGGTTTTGGACATTTGAGACCAATGAAAACTAATTATATTCAATTACTACCCTGTTGCTTTTTTCTGCTTGGGGAAAATAAAAAGGCTGCAAATATAACTGTGCACATTTTAAATATTTAGAGTTCAGCATTGCAAGGAATAAATTGTTTAAAATATGGCCACTAAAAAAACATCCCTGGGTATTATGCTTTTCTCAAACATCTTTTACTGGCCACTGCTGGCAACAGGACTGTAGCCCAGATGGGCTTTTTGCCTCATGCAGTGCAGCATCTCTCTTGCTCTTGCATTCTAAAAGAAGAGACAGAGCATCAAATATTTAGATAGGCCCTTTGAGAAGGTGTCGGTTTACTTTCTGACAAAATGATGATGATTCAGAGGCTTCCAACAACAGAGTTTGGGGGGTTTGGGCTTTCTTCGACCCCTCCTCTACTTTTTTTTTTTTTTTTAATTCTCTCTTGATTGTACCTCGTGAACTCTCTCTCTCTATCTACAGAACAACCTCATTATATGACTTTAGACACAGTATGTAACCTGTGTCACTCAGTTATTCGTTGATAAAATGAAGGTGATAATGACTTTTTATATTCAAGGCTTTGAGGTGTACAAATGAAATATCCCCATATAAGTGGAAAGTAGCAGTAATACTGTTGCAGTGAAGCAATGCCGAATGCTAAACTTTTTCACTTTCCCACAACAGAAATCAGTGTTTTGTTTGGTATCTTTAAAACAGTTTAATTCTCTTGCCTATCATGTGTGCACTGTATTCAAATACCACTTGCCTTTCCTTTAATATGTAAACCATTAATATACCATAAACTGTCAATATCCAATATTAATGGAGCGTGCCATCTTGTCGCTCACCCAGGCTGAATATTCTCTCTTTAAAACAGGAAGTAGAATTTTTGCTGAAGTGCTGCTAAACTCAAAATAGAGTCAAAATATTTTAAATTTATTTCTCAACCATTTGTTTTTATATTTGCTTTTCTGGTTTTCAGGCTCTTACTTCAGAACAGACTGGTCTCCAATGAAGTCTTGACTGCATTGACTGAGTGTGTCCCCTCTGGATATCCAGCTGCTTTGAATGAAACTTCTTGGTGCCTACATTGCTGACAAATGCTAGCACAGCTCTCATTTAGCCCCAGTGCTGACAGCACAGAAGGGGTTTGTTTTGTAGCATATTTCAGTGGCAAACATGAACAGAGTATGACATGAACATACCTCTTTTAAAATAATGCTTCGCTGCTCACGTTTTAACAAGTTGATTGTTCCCCTAAACTAGACATTTCACTGGAAGCTCTAAATATCTAGGGATGGAATATTAGTTTGATGTCTTATTGGCGGCTTTTATTTTTGAAATAAAGAACTATTGGTAGATCATCAGTACAGCAATTAGAGAAAGAATGGACTAAGGATTTAAATACAGATTGTAAAGAGTAAGTGTATCCTTGCAGCCTTAGAGCTACAGAAACCACTTTCCTTCACCATAGGAAACAGGATGAAAGCAACCGAAGTTTATTCAAAGATTTTCCATGCCGAAGAGGAGGGAAAAATTGGAACAATGTAATACTATCCCTTCCATCAACTGCACATGGCACCTGCTTTGCAAACATCATGCAGTCAAGTCTTTTTGAGTGTAAAAGCTGCCAGCTCTAAAGAGGGAACAGCTAAGGTACATATGTTCATTCCCATTTGCCCAGGTATTAACTCTTTCCTTTGACAGGCAGAAAGAGCACAGAAGTAGAAAGAAAAGAGTTGAAGAACTGTAATCATTCTCTGAAATAAAGCAAATTTGTTTCCCCAGGACATCCTGGAGGATTTTCTTTAAAATTAGTTTTTCTCTTTACATTGTGAGGAAAGTATCGTGTAATTTACAGTATGCCAGGTCCCCTAAATTTAGCCATAAACTTCTATTTTTTTCAGGCTTTTTCTAGAGGTGACATAGGAAAGAAAATAAAAAGTAATTACAACTATTTCAACTGTGTGGAAATAAATGACATTAAATTAAATAGTTTTAGATGTTAAATAACACATTAATCTCTGTTAGGCAAAATAATAGATATGGTTCTGAGGTTCATTAAAAAACTGAACCATTTAAAAAGGGAAAAAAAGATTGCTTAAAACATCACCTCACTTAATAATTTGAAAATTAACAAATCGGTTCAAAGAAAAATGAGACATTATTTAAAGGCACATTATAAAATCACAAATGACTACCATCGCCTCTCCTAATACAGGTCAAGAAACTTCACTTATGTTTTAATCAGTCCTGTAACTTATATTCAAAAAGATCTCCAGTCTTGAGACAAAGACCAGGTACATCTGTAAGTAGAAAGTATGGCAGGGAACATATTGTTCAGCTTCCTTTTCTGGTAAACAAGAACTAATGTATTCAATCACACCTTATATCCAGTTCTTACAGTCAATTCTGATAAGCTTTAAGGTTAAAAAATACATAATTATTGATATATCTCATTAAGTGTTTCTCATGTTTTAAGACAGAGAACTACTACCTTCTCTTGGGCCCAATTTCCATGATTTGTAAGAAGAAATGTATTAAAACAACATACCATTATTAAAGAATATCAGTGGAGAATCCATATGTTTTCTTCAAAGGAGGTTTTTTTTTTAAATCACATTTAAAACTCCATAAAAATCCCTTTTTATGGTCCTTACATCTATCCTTTTGTGCTCAGTCCCACCTTTTGACTATGAGTAGTTAATAAAACGTCTGAAAACCTACTCTTCATCTATTTTATTCTTCTTCTGTGTTGGCTGAAGGGTAACAGGTTGCACATTTGTCAGTAAACTCTGTCCTTAGTACTTCATGAAATTCTTCAGCAGTTCGCAACAGCAGTACAGATTTCATCTCCTTTGGATGGAAATGACAACTGCAAAAATCCATGGTATTTCTGTTACTAAATGAGGGAGAGGGTGTTACAGGGTCACTTTCCAAATAAAGTCTGTAACCTGCTCCATTCTATTGTTAACAAATATCATCATTACATTCACTTTCTTTTTTTGTCTCAACTGCCAAGCTTCCATGACAGCTATAGAGGTCACCCTTTCTGCTTTTTTCAAAGATTGAAAGCATATAATATAATCATATATTAAAATGTAATATAATCTAATATAATAAGAAAACATAGAATAATATAAGAAGGTTTTTTTTTTTTTTTTTGGAAGATTAGCACTCAGTGAGTTTAGAGATTAAACATGGCTGTTTTGCTTCCTTTTGGCAAAATAATAAGAGTACAATATTTCATTTTCTTTCACAAACAGTTTTCCCTCTTGTTGCATGTGCTTCAGCAGTAATTATCTAAGAAAATGCTGAATGACCTTTTAAAATCTATTAACTATTTTTTAATTATTTTTTAAGATTGTCATTCTCTCTTACCTATTTTATGTATCTGTGGTTAAATAATCTGAAGTTATTCTTTCCTCTCTCTTGTCATTACATATCATGAAAGCTAAATAAAATATTTTCATAAAATGCTATTTTGATGCACCAGCACTCATAAGCAAAATAGGAATCAACTGAAACCTTAACACCTAAAAAATTTCCTAGATTGTTGCACTAAGAGGACAATTCACTTCAAAATGGCTTTAGGAATGTGGAAAAAAAGTAAAAAGACATCTTTTCTGCATTATGTGTTGATATGATAAAATATTTTTAGCAGTATCTTTTAAAATAACAGAAAAAAAAGGATATCTTCTGAAACCAAAATGATTGCTCATAACTTGACAGCAACTTTTACTGTTACCTCTAGATTTTGTCTCACCAAAAAAACAGTTTTGTTATTAAAATTCTGCAAACATTTTACTTGAATTTCTATCAGAACATACCAGCTGATGAATAGAAGTCAACGATTTCATTTCAGCCTCATTGTACTAGACTTTGTACCATCGGATAGGAAATCACTGTTGCTTTCCTATCCAGTAAAGGCAGGAGGTAACAGGTGGGTGTAATAGGAAATAGGAAGGAGTAAGGAAGATGCAATAGGATCATATGGCAAAAAACAAGTTTGGAATTAAAATTTCCACACTCTTGTTATTTTTCAGAATTGCCCCACCATAATCTGCTGTGCTCCCCTAATATCAGCATGATTTCTGTCACTTAAAACAGGATGTGGGTTAATTCCTGTTCTTCATTTACCTGTGTATATACATTCCTTCTGAGAGCCTTCTCATCATTCAAAGTTTTCTTCTTTGTACTAATGTGTTATTTTGCGCACTTGCATATTTGCAAGAAAGAGAAAGAAGAAATCTTTCTATAATCCCTTCTTCATTGGGTCTTGCCCTCTGTCAGAATGAGGAGCGTCACAGAGAATTCCTCTCATTCTCTCTGCTGCTGCTAAACTGCTGTTTAGCAGTGGAATAATACAAGCATCAAATGCTGTAGGGCAGAAATTCCAAATGTTCCATTAGCATCGAGTAACATATCTCACTCCCTATGAATTTTAACCAAATTACAAATCCATAAAAATGCATCTGTTTTCCCACTGAATCATCCAGTTTTATTACACAGCTTGTACTATTTCAATTGACTCTGAAATAACTTTTTTATAAAACCTGAAATTAATTAAATGTCATTGTATGTATTTGAATTTGGAATCAATAAGTTACACAATGTCTCATAATAAAAAAGTAATAATTAGGATCTTGTAATAAATTTAACAGTCTTAGCCATTCCAGAGTCTATGATGCACTTTAGGATGCTTCCAAAAACTGTAGTTAGTAGTTTGCTCCAATTTTCTATTTAAAAGTATAAGGTGTTATCCTTATTGCAAGTATTGGAAGATCTAGGTTTTGTTATTAACAAATAACAGATTCCCAGATGTTGAATGAAACAATGTCTCAACTCTTTCTCTCAAGATTTTCCCCTCATTTCTTACATGCTATGGTGCGATTTGATGATTTCCATCTAGTTTCCTTCATTCCAAAGGAGTCACAAAAATAATATCCAAGTAAGTTGCAGGCCTATCTCTGTAGTAGTGTTTAAAGGAACATAGAGAGTGCAAGAGAATTCTGAGAAAGTAGTTGCAATACACTTTTACTGTTCATCTCATAGCTATAAGAATAACTGCTAAAAAAAAAAAAGTAATTTCAAGATGTTTGGAGAGATGTTGTCCGCGTACTTCACTGATAGCAACCACCTGTGGGAACTGTTCTGGTTAACTGTAAACACATCGTAAAAAGAACGTATCTTATATTTTTGTTTATTCTCATATCTCTAATGTATAAACACATGCCCTTATGTTACAAGACAAAACTATGCCATCATTACTGTCTGGTTGCTGAGCTACACAATTATTTTTATTTAAAAATAGTAGTGCTTAAGGTAGAAAGGAGGAAGAGATTAAGATGTTTTACTTTTTGTTCAACTTTCACTGTCAAGCAGAATGAACACATTTCTGCAGATATCGCTTTTTAATTTTATTCTTATCCTATGGGCAAGTTAGATTCCTTGGGTTTATATACAAATATAAATATATATAAACACATATTCATTTGTGAAACAAACAAATGAACACACTTTTTCAAAGTTATCTATTGCTTGTTTCAACTAGTATTAATGTAATTATGCTGATACAAATTCTATTAAAATTCCATTCTGTTCTCGCGTAACATGCACTTTGACTTCATTTCAGGTTAGGCTAATACAAAGGCTAACAATGAACATCTATTTATGTGAACATTAAACTTTTAGTTATCAGTTAAAAGTCACAACTGACACTTTACTTTTGGTCACATATGAGCTTCAATCTCAAAAGAGCTGTTTGATATTTAGCTGTTGTAATATAGGTATTTTTAGAATGGGTAACAATGTAGGACAAAACATTTCTTCACTTGCATGCGTATGTGCATTTTGATACATATACTTAATAAAAGTGAGTAAATATTCACACCTTCCAATAAGCTAAACTGTATAAATCTAGGATGTTGTGTTGCTTGCCCCCCATGTTAGCCCTATTGTTCTCTAATTTATTTTCCATAAATCCTCAAAATGAGTCATGCTGAATCCCTATCTCACAGCACATTAATACAATAGTCTACACTACTAAGGAAGTAAAAATGGTTCATGAGCTGAGTTTCTACTCCCTACTTGGAAGTTTGGAATAGAGTCTTTGTCTACGATGCTGTCAACAAGTATAAACTTGTTTAGCTCAGCCATAAAATAAAATACCAGCATAAATTATCTCGAAGGAATTGCCTAAAAAGGTATCCTTCAGTATAAGATGTGACAGGAAGATTCCATTAAATATGCATAAAGCCCTTCAGAGAGAATTCATGCCATAAATCACAGTCAAAAGCCTTTTAGTCTTATTCCAAGTTCTAGGCTGTGGAGATGCCTGGTTGCTTCTGAAGGCCATAAACCTGTCAAGGTAGTAGGATTCAGATCACATAATCTCTTGTTAGGTGACAGGACTATGACATTACGCAAAAAAGGCACTGGTTTAGAAATAGATCTACTTAATGGTACGGAAAGACATATTATTTTTTAAATACAGCCCCAAGACACAATGCATGAGGTGGATAATTTTCAGCCTGCTCTGTGCAAATGGATTAGAGAATTTATAGGAAAAAGTGTATGATGATGTCATAGGGGGTGAACTGAGTAACACAGGCACCTGTGATGGATAACCAAGAACAAAAATTCATAAATATTAAAATATCATCAAATACTTCAAATACTATAATCAAATGTTAAATTGGTGCTGAAATGTTAAATTGGTGCTGAAAATGCCTTAGTAGCATTATTTGGCAACTTTCTATCAGGATAGCTGAATGCCTAAGGTACATATGTATGTCTCAATACTTAAAAAATTAACAGAAGAACTAAAGGACACATTAATCAATGGGAAACTAAAACATGTTTTATAAAACAAGGTTTTGGAAGACACCAAGAGAAATGAAAATACTGCAGTGCACAAAATTACAATAAACAGCAAATCTACAGAATTGTTTAGCTTGCACATGCTTTCACGATCTATGATTTCAATTTGATAGGATTATATTAAAATGAAACTGAGAGGAAACCAAAGCGGAACTGATGTACCTGTCAAAGTCTGAGAGAAACAAAATAAATAAATGGATTTTGAAAGTTATTTTACCAGCAGTGAAAATAAGAATTTTTAAATATTTGAAAATTGCCGATGAAAGTATTCTCGTCTTTGACAATCAATCCCATTTTCCTTTTTCTGTACTGTCAGATTTTCTTCTTCAGCTATCTAGATTACATTGATGTACTCTATTCCACTAATTCCATTAAATATTCCTGTGTTAGCATAATTTTTCCTTCTTATCCTTTTTAAGTTCACGACATAGTTTATTTATACTCCTTAGCTATGCACTACAGTATATTCCATATACAACTAATATTACTTTGGCTAAAAATTGCAATATGTATTTTATTGGTCCTAATACCACCTGAATATAACCTCAAAACAAACAACCCACAAATGGATATTGCTACTTCCCTCTCCTCATTTCATGACTAACATTGTACTCTGTTAAAACAAAAAAAGACAGTAACATCTTGGATCCCCCCATCATCTTCATATCTATATTGTCAAGATACACTGCCAGCTTATCTTTATTCCATATTTAAACTGTTTCAGCAAAAGCAAGCTGATGATTTTGTTTTGCCTTGTGGCTTCTAGGAGCTGGGTTAATCCAAGTTTGTATTTGTGTCTATAAAATATACTCATTGACATAAATCAGCACTGGAGCTACAGAGAGTTTGTGTGCTCATACTTTAAATGCTGGTAAATCCAGTAGTATGGAGGGGAAAGCTATCAGTTAATGAGAGAGCTGAGAGTTCCTTAAAATGCATCTGCATTTGCTGCAAGCTAGAAAATGAAAAGCCTCCTTTTCAGCTATTGCAGAGATGACGGAGTGCTAGAATGAACAAAACTGAGAAATAGCAGCCCTTAGGAAGAGAAGTAGCCTTAGCTACACTTAACATCCATTTTTAATCTAAAAGAAGTAGTTTCAGCTGCTTGATATTCCTTTACCAAACACAGCAGCAAAGACCCTGGAAATCAACACAAATGGCTGCTAGAGGTGGAAGAAAAGCATCCTCATTCCAGAGCTACTCAAGATTTGAATTGCACTGATAGGGGATGGCCTTTTTCTTTCTTTCTTTTTTTTTTTTTTTAAATGTTCCATTGACAATATTCTTCTATAAATACTGTTGTTCTGTATTTGCACAGAAGCAGGATAATAATTGAATACATAAGACTGATTAAGTACTTTCTACCTTATAAGTAACAAAATAGATGGTAAATAACATGTACTCAAAAGAAACATTTTAAATCAACAAGTCCAAATGAAGAACATAAAACAGTTTCAAAAAGTTGTTTGAGGAGGTGTTTGGCTATTAATTTTGAATAAATTTTGGAATATTTTGCAAAGTCCAAGAACAGCACCACTGTATATGCCAGTATTAAAAATAATAATAATAATACCTGAAGTAGCTGTAAACTAGTTTGAGTGGGACATATGTCCCAGAAAAAGAATGGACAACACTCACAGAGAATTCAATTCAGTAAGAAATTAAAGGTCAAGAATATAATTATAGGCCAGCTACTATGTTTTAGTGGAAACCAGGTCTTATCAAACAAACCTTATTATACTCTTTGAAAAGACTACCAGTTTGGTTAATGTAAAAATGTATATAGATGTAAAACTGTATTCTTCTAAACATCTAATTTGTTACCACAAAATGCTCTGATTAAATATTAGAGTCATAAAATAGTAGTCAAGCATATTTTAATTGAATTAAAAACTGCCAAACTGATTGATCTCAAAAAGTAGTTTTCAATATGAAGTCATTAGTAAATTGTGGAGAAGACAGTGGTGGAATGTATTCCAGAGGAATTGGTAGTGAGCGCTATCTTAACTATTTTCATCAATAACCTGGAAACAAATATAAAATCATTTCCTATGAAGTTTGTGAGTTACCTGTTATGGCAAATAACAGAATTTTGCAAAGCATTTTGAAGTGCTTTGTAAAACACATCTCTAAAATAAATATTTTTTCATATAACCAAATGCAAATTTAGACATCTAGGGGAAAAATACAGACTATGCCTACGCTGGAAGAAAGGGAGCAAGGAAGAAGTAGAATTTGGAAAGTGAGGCCTGATAGGATTTAAGATGCATGGTAGATAAATTTATGAACATAAACTTCCACTGCTGATACTAGGGAAGAGAAGTGAAAAGGGATCAATGGGTGTGGAAGCAAAGACCTCACAAATATGACTTCTTCTCTCTAGAACATTAAAGAAAAAAATAATACATTTGTTTCTGCAAACAAAGCTGTTCCTCTTTTTAAGTAGATATAAGAAAACCCTACCAAAGGAAAAAAAAAATCCATGAAACAAAACCCCTCCAAGTCCTATGGTATCAGTCTTATTTTGAGATATTTCTGTTTAGTGTGTAAAAGATAAATTAATCAATATTTAATGATGGTACCTGCATAGGGCAAAAATACTTAAGGTATCATTAATTTATCAAAAAAAATACAAGAATCATAGAAGGAAACGGAAGCTCACTGAAAACCAAGTACGCATACTTCTACATCAGTGAAACTGGTTAATTAGTGAAGCAAAGTACCAAGAGATATAAGGGATTCTCCACCTCTTCGCATCTTTAACTCTGGTCTAAATGCATTTCTGGGAGGATACGCTTTAAGCAAACATAACATTAGATCTGTATTCAGGCATAACAGGATGAAATTTAATGTCTTGTGAAATGGAGAAGATAGATTAGAATTAGATAAAGTGGTTCTGTCAAGCTTAAATTCTATGAATCTATGAAATGTCTGTTCTGAAAAAATCAAACTAAATTGTAAAGAAACTAAAACCAGATTTTAATTTGCTAGGTGTCTAACAGATATGATTACACCAGATACTCTAACACAGCTGAATTCTCTCAGGTATAATTAGAGGATTATGACAGTGGGGGAGACACTTTTATCCTCATTGAGATTTACATTCAGTCATTATCCCCCAGAATGGTTTTTACCAGTCACCTCAGGGTTATCCAGCTATCTCACAGACCTCTCATGCTTGGTGGCTTTAACCACAAACTTACGAGAAAATGGAATTCACAGCACAAAAAGTGTTTCCAATCTCTGGAGAGTTAAAACAGCACAGTTCTTACACCCATAAATATTTTAGATGCTACTGCTGCAGGAATAGGATGTACAGATCTATTCACTATGCATGTGGTATATTTCTTGCTGAGTACAAAAGTCATAATATGTTAAAATGAATGTTCTGAAAAACTGTATGAGGAGCCAATCAAGAGGCATCAGATATACATAGGTAATTAGTATTCATGTTTCTACATTAATCTAAGATGTTAATTAACACAGAAGAGATCAATATCTGGTGGGAAAAGCCAAAAAAAAATCATAATGATCATAAGTAGTTTCCAGTTACATTACAGCATTCTCATGAAACATCTACTTTCAGCTTAAGGCCAAGTTTTCTCAGACTAAAGTAGTCTTTCCAATAGAGATTAAAAAATCCTATGAATTCTCAGGCAAAGGCCTAGCTGGGAAGGAGAACAAAGACCACATCATAAAATGTATGCACAACAGGGGGAAAATTAACGAGAGAATTAGGCTTGTTCAGCCTGGAGAAGAGAAGGGTTTGGAGGCACCTATCAGCAACCTTCCGGTACATATCAGGAGGACATCAAGAAGATGGAGCCAGGCTCTTCACCAGTTGGTATAGCTGGAAAAAGCAGACAGGCTTTCATGTACACAAGCCCTTCTTTCAGGTCTGATACGGAAGCAGCACACTTCAAAGCCTGAAGAATAATTCCTTAAAGTTCCATTACTTAAACTGCGTTTAAACACTTAGAACAGAGAAACCAACTACCTTCTGTCAGAGATGGTCTAAATGATCCTGGAACAACTAGGTAAATAAATGGTATCTAAATTACCTAATAATATATATTACTTTTACCTACAAACCTTTTGACTAATTTTTTATTTCCCAGGTTTACAGGTTTTCCTTTAATATATATTTACACTCTAATATGCTGCCTTTTTAAAAAAGGCACATTAAAAAAAATTTTTCACTTACTAGAACAATAGCAAGTTCAGAATATCCTCAGAGATCTCTCTTATTTGTTTTAATTGTACTAGAAGTACTGTTATTCTCCACATGGACTAAAAAGGAGCAGAAGTATAAGACACACATGCTGTCATTGTGCAGTCACAGTTATTTAATGACAACCATACAGCAAAGACAGCAGTGACTCCTGGGTGTGAATCCACATTTTGTAAAGAATTATTATGTAGCACTTAAGAGATGATTTTACTCTTCTTGCTCCTATCCCTTTTTCCCTCATTTTGGCATAGCCCATCCATTCTCTCCTTTGGTGTTTAAGTATTCTCACTAATCCGTCCGCTTTCATCTGCTGCTGCTTGTCTCCTCCATTTCTTCCTTACGTATTGGCCTCTGCTTTGAGCAACTTTCTTTTGCACTGTCCCCAGGATTCTTTCACCTCAATTTTACTCAAGTCATTGTCCTCATTGCCTAGCTTCCCTTAGATGCTACTTGGAGGCTCACTGAGGAAGCCAAGAGCACATGAAGAATCCTCATCTTCATGTCCCAATAGCCCCATGAGCAAAGAAAAAACACTTACATTGAGAGTCCTCTCTGCTCTGACAGTCCTGAAAACTGGGTCTATGGAGTGAAGATGGCATCTTCAGAAAGCTACCAGACTCTGAAGTCTCTACCCAATATCTAAATCACAGATTGTTTGGAGATTTTTACTACGTCCATGTCTGGAGAAATTATTACTGTAGTTGCAGTACATTCCAGTGATAACCTCCCCACATGAATCACCAATATCAGGTCCCAGACTGTGATGTAAAAAGCTATCAGCAAAATGACTATAGCATTTTTAATATGAGAAAACAACATGTTTTCCACCTAATGTCTGTTTCAGGAGTGGCTATAGTATATTAGCAGAAATATTAAAAAGAAAAACAAAAAAGTTTCTGTTTGAGACAGCAATAATGAAATGTTTCAACCTAAATGGCTGACATTTGAACAACAAAACAGGATCTAATAATAGATAGCACCAGACATTTACCAGCAGAGCTTATAACAGATGTTTGGGGCAAGATAATATAAACTAACAATTTACATCACAAGTTTATGAATCTATCAAAAAACATGCATGTATTTGGACACATGTTAAATGTATCAAATTTCAGCTACAAGATGAGTTTACTGGTAAATCAATATGCTGAAGTTAAGCTATTTTAAAGAAAATTATTTAATTCCTCTCACCAGAGACTATGCCAAAATGAAAATAAAGTTTCAGAAGTTTTATTTTTAGTGCACATTGTAAAAGGTTTAAGTGCTAAGAAGAGCCCAAACTATTCTTGAGACTGTCATCCTTATTAAATGTCTTACCAATGTATGACAGAACAATTGTTCGGTGTTTAGTGCTGGCATCTATTTAACAGATCTGTATGACAAACCACTTTCACAGTATTTTTCATTCACTTCAGTCTCAAATTACCATCTTGATGATGAATCATTATGATTGAAGTACAGTGACTTTTCCTGAGAACTGGAATGTGTCAAATTTCTGTGCTAGCAACTAGAAATTTTAAAACACACAATGCCCTTGCTCCTCTAAGTCATACTTTGCACTATATACTTTAATTCTTGCTCCTAGCATCACACTTCCCACAATTCAGTATAGGTTTGACCTTCATTCCATTTTTTTTTCTGTTTATAATAGAGACACAAACATTAAATATGTGCGTAACCAATGCTGTGAACTTTGAAAGCCTAACAATCTGATAACATTGTTAGGCACATGGTTGAAGAAAAACACTGTATATTATTTAGCAATCTATTTTTATCAATAATGGCACTGATTCTAATTTAGACAGAAATACTAGAAAATGTAAGATTTTCTCTGAGGAGTTGTTTACGCTTGCAAGACTTGTCCATCTCCAAAGGAATTAGGTAGCCATGTCTGTTCTGCCACATATATTACATTTTTCTCAAAACACAGTATTCAGTTTTACACACAACAAATTTGTTATGTGTTAAAAATGAGATTCCACAGATACCTACTAAAAATTTAGCTTATTATGCAAACTAAAATTAATTGCGAAAAGTGTTCATATGCATATAAACAGTGGCTTGGATAAGTGCAGAAGTGAACATTTCCTTTGAATATTGCCTTTCTAGGAAATAAAATACATACATTGGTAAAAATGGCATCATATTTTAAGTTCATTATGTGGCTTACAAAATTACCGTCATGCTTAATGCAATGCAATTATTATTTTAATACTTTGGAGGTCCACTATAAAAGCTATCAATACTTTCTCAATAGCCAACCAGTACAATAATCTGCAATGCTTTTATTTTGAGAAGAGTTTTACCCTGTGTGACATTTAAAAGTAGAGAAACCCAGATTAACCAACAAGCTAGTGAGAAGCTGTTCTGCTTTCATCCCAAAGTAACATTCTATTATAAGATTTCCAGAAGGCAGGCTTTTGTACTCCAGTAAGAAAGAAAAAAGACCAACAAACAAAAAGCTTGATGAAGAAAATAAACATGTCTGCTTTATTCCCTTAAAGGAGAATAAAAGCAGAAGTATTAAAAAAAAAAAAAATCCGTAGCAGTCACAGTTTATATTAGATCATATGAAATCACATTTACAACATTAGCTAGGGAATATCCTTAGACCTAAAAYTGTGACCTCAACAGCAGGCATTAGATTATACTAGAGGATAGTAACACCGTATTTAAGGGGGAAGGGGGAGAAACAGAAGTCCAGAGTCTTAACCAGATAGCTTTACCTATGTCATTCTTTTCCCCAATAACACCTAGTTTGGTCCACAAACCAGCGTTTTGAGAAGTATAAAAACATGTAGAAAAGAGTTAACGATAAAGCTCTTATACTGTAATTTCAGTTTTCTAAAACTAGAAAGGTCTCTTTGTAAAGGGACTTATTTTTAAACAGGAGCACAACAGCACTTCCAGCAAAAAATGAGCAAGTACCTTCAATGTCTGTCAAAATTTGTACTTGTGAAGACAGACTAATGTTGTGATACTGATATTGACAGTAATTATTCTTTTTCATTAGTATTTACCTTTGCATGCACAAAAATGGTTTTTTTAACCAGAGTAAAGTAACCAGAGTAAGCATCCTGTGTAACTACCTGTTGCACCTGTATTTTACTGATATAATGATACATCTGTGGACTACGCCTGTATTTATATATCCACCAATTTTTAGAAAACCCTGTTCAGACATGTAAGAACACAATGATAAAATGTCTCTCTTTGACATACGACATAGAACTTAGAGAAAATTAATTTTCGAGGAATGAAAGAGTCTGTGTCTTTTGGATGAATTATCTTAGAAATAATTAGGCATATATTCCATCTTCCTTCATTTATATCTTTCATGCCACTGATGGTTATCCTGACAGCTTCCACCTTACTGCTAGTGGACTTGAAAGCATTTGTTGCAAATGTCGAAATGAAGTGTTTCTCGCATAGTATGTGATTTTACAAACCCTGTAAAGTTAGCTGATCTAAAATTCTTGCATCATACTATAAATCCGGAAAGCAATATTTTGCATGGGTGTGGCAATTCCTGTTGGAGCACAATCAGTGTAGATCAGGTCTAAAATAACAGCTACATGGAATCTCGACAGTTAAATACAACTGTTTTGTTAAGGCCAGACAAGTCTCCTCAGACAAATCCCAGTTTTTCAAGACCCTGTAACTTGGTAACAGTCACTCCTTTTTTTTCCAGACTGCTAAAGACAAAAGGAGGTGACACAGCCACTTCATATCACCAGATTACTAGAATTTCAAAATAATCAAAACAACTTATTTATCTTCAGTTGCCTTCCCAGAATGTCTGAGCAGCCATTTTCATGACACTTAAAAAAAACCATGCTAAGACTTTTGAAATGACAGTTATAACTAGTGTTACTCAAAGTAGCTATGTAAATATATTAACCTTCAGGTTATAAAATTTTCCTGCATGGAAGATTTCCTTGCAAATATTTAAAGCCTAATAAACCTATATGTAGCTGAACTCAGTGTCTTATGACAGGAAGTGTCAGACAGACTTGCAGTGATACTAATTCTGCCTGTAGTATCTTCTGAATACTCATCATTGTCAGATAAGCTTCCAGATAAATAAGAATCCCTTAGGTCAATGCAATCAGACTTACCAGTAAAATAACTATCATTTCACTAGATCTATTTCTAAAGAATATATGTAGCATTCATTAAAATAACTTTTTTTTTTTTAATAAAAAAAGACTCAAGCTGGAGTATAAACTCAAGAATGGATTTTTCTGAGCGGAGGAAAGAAAAGGAATTGGAAAGAAGTATCAAAAAAGACAAGTAAACAGGGTGCATCAGCCCCACTACTATTCAACAAAGGATAAAGAAAACCACTTTAGGGTGGCAGTATATATATTTCTTTGACACACTGAACTCCCAGCCTAGCAAGTGAATGGTAGCACTGCTGCTCCACCTTTCTGTAAAACTGCAGTTATCAAGGGCACAAGATTGCATGGGCTGGCTGATCTGGAGCTGTTTCAGCACTCCAGCAGTTGAGATCAAGTCCTGTGATGACTGTCATGTCATGAGGGCCAAGTTTGACTCTTGATATGTCAAGACCATAGAGGAAGAAAAACTGGAAAAGGTCCTTCTTTTTTTATTTCCCACCCATCCCAAAAACCACACCAGGAGTATTGCCCTGCCTTATTTACGGATCCAGTTCCTTTTTCCCCTTCATATTCCCTTCACAAGTGACAAACCTTTCATGAGGAAACTACACAAATTGTAACACCAATGTGAAAAATATGTCAATTCACAGTTTGAATCAGAGATTTCATTTCATTCGTAGATAAACTTCAGATCATGCCCTCTTCCTTCAATGACTCTTGGACATCATGGTTTGAACAATTTTTTTTTTTTTAAATCAGCTATCTAGACATATTCATTTTAATTTATTTAATGTTTTATGCCAATTTTTAATACTAATTTTCTTTTAATGTTAAGTAAGCATTACATATCTTTTTATATTTCTCAGAATACTTACGGGTCTTTCGAGCAGAATCTTCCACAAAAAGAGAAGAAATATCTTCATCCACCCCTGCTTCATTCTTTGCAATACAAGTATATGCTCCTGTATCTTCATAGCGCACATTGCTAATGTGAACCTCACTGCCATTTGCTGAAAGGAGAGGAAAAATTCAGCATGAGAACAAAAAATTTCAGTTTTGCTACAGTGCTTTCAGATTATACATTCAGAAGGCTCTTTCAGCTCATGCTAATTAAACCATTTTCCTTCCTGAGTTCATAACTTGGAGGCATGCCAAACTACTCCAAAAGTATTCAATGGGTTAGAGAACTACATATACTATTATTCATCTCACAGATAACAGGAATACCTCAGTTGATTTTGCAATTTGGAGCCAAATATCAATCTGGCATTTTATACCTGTTGAAATGATTATGGGCATCTTTAAAATCAGCATACCTGCCCCTACAGGAAGATATTATGTTTTCATTATGCTGCATTTAATCACTTAACACTTTATCACTGGCTTTACAAAAATAACTAGGGTTTCCATGGAACTTAATCGGCTAAATTTTTAACACAAATAATAATTTTAATATAATTATTTGTTTCTAGCAACCATAGGCAGCTGTTTTTGTTTTCACATGAAAACACATGAAAAGTCAGTATTTCCACACAAATGAGGAGTTGTATGTCCAATGGAGTAGGAATGTCAGCAAACAGTCCAGTTCTCACAGGCAGAAGACTTTTAAAAAACGTGATGTGAATATCAGTGAGAACATCAACTCACTGCAGCTGAAGCATAGCATACTTGTTCAACTGTAAGATATATATTTTAAAAACTGGACTTGGAAATTGTTTAATTTAGGCATTCTACAATGTGGACTAAGACACTGAATTGTGGAGTAATACTCATCTTAGACCATCTTTTGCCTGAAGCTAGTACATAGATAGTTTAACTCTGGGAACTGGATGGAAAAACCCTCCAAGAAAATGCAGTGATATTGTCCAAATTTTATTTCAAATAAATATATTCAAGAAAATGGAAATAGATGTATTTTGCTTAGAGAAGAATCATTCTTATGTATAATATCTGATACAGAGGCCAGAAAAAAAACCCTGTCCACTCAGATTCCTACAGCAGAAATCAACAGAAAGCAGCTATGGAAAAGGAGCCATTGGAGGCAGTTGCTCTCATAGGAGAAAGTGTTTCTGCAAGGCAATTTCTCACAACTGTCTAGGAGAGGGCCATGAAAAAATATATGGCTAGCCATCTACAGCGAAGGCAAGACTCTCTCTTTCTTCACAGAAGCAGCTGTTGTCCACCTGTCCCACTGTTTCTCACTCTGTAGTCTCATTTCTGTTCTATCTTAATACATGTCCTATCTTTGCACATGAAGGAGATGAGACTGAGAAAGAAAACTGGCAGCACAAGATCTTTTTCCACAGCTGATTACAAGATCATCAGTAGGACAGCAGGAAGCAAAAAAACCTCGAGCTGGGCAGGATGCCAAGGTGGGCAGATTCACCAAATTCACCTCGGTCTGAAGATGTACAGAATCTCTCTGACTGGCCTTTATTGTTGTTTAAAAGTTTGGCTTTCCTTTAGCTGGGGGGGCGGGGGTTTGGTGCAGTGTCCTTGCATCTCCCCTGGAGATCTGCTGAGACCCCTCAGACAACAGCACATCTATTTCAGATATTTCTCCTCCTGTCCTTTCCACCAGGTCCCTAACTCTCACTTAAATTCTCTTGAGTTTAGAAACTATATTTTTTTGTTTTCAGTTGAGCTGCAGTAAAGGTGACCTTTGATCCATGTTCTGATCTAAATCTGTATCTTGTCTCAGGAAAAATAATTGGATTAATACCACTGCAACAGAATAAAATCTTCATTACAGACAAAAATATTGTTTCCTAATTTAAATAGAAGCATACCATATTAATATAGCTGTAGTGACAAATAATAACACTTTAGCTGGGTCAGGGTCTTGGGCTGCTTGCTATAGTAGGAAACTGCACATTTTTGAATAGAGAATAGCATACTGGAATTTCTTGGTAATCCTGCCAATAAATACAACCAATATTCCAATAAAGAGAAAGCAGAGATGATGTGTTTTGGGGAATAACTGGAATATGTCTCCTGAAGTGTTTAGACTTCAACTCTTGGTTAAAACTGTGTAATACGACCTAGTACAGAAAGGATACAATGATAAAACATTCCCAACCCATAGAAAATAATAAATATGCCCCTTTACCTTGAAGAGTTAGCTGTTTGGATAACTTGGGAGCGATATCAATTCCATTCTTCAGCCAGCCAAGTTGTGGATTGGGAATACCTTCAGCATGGCACCGAAGGCTAGCTGTCACACCAGGCTCCCTTGCCTGGCTCTCTGGATAGACTCGAATGACTGGTGGAACTAGAGGCAGAAAATAATTATCATTCAGTGGAGAAGAATGTTATCTCCATTTAAAAAAACAAATTATAAGCAACTCTAAAGACTCCTGCAGCTATATATAACAACACTGCAACACACAGATGTGGCATCAGTCACATATTCAGCGACATTTAACACTGAACTCCGTCACAATAAATTTATGAAGCAGAAAGAATATTCTATAAGAAATACCTCTTTTCACTGCCTGTAGTATCAATGAACAAGCTTGAATTCTAATTCAGTAGTTCTGGGGTTTAGTAATAATACTGGTACTTTTTTCCTTACATTTCTTTATTAAAAAAAGTGAATAATGTAGAATGTACCAGGATCTTCCAGTAAGTTATAATGTGATATATACAGACTAAAATTGTCCATTTTCACAAACCTTTTAAGTTTTCCACCTCCACCATTTTTTCGCTCCCCAAAACACCTATTAGCAATCCCTATTACCTGTACAACTAATGTAATCTTGTTTATAATACTTGACACTATCTTTAGTTATATTAGATACCATTCTGGAGTGATGTAAAACCTCAGGCTCCCAGATTACACGTATTAACATGTCTATAGGGGATTTCTTATGCCTACTGAAAAAACTTTTTGCCCTTTTTATAAAATGTACGGAATGAGTCTTAGATATATGCTTCTGGACTATGAGGACATTCAGATCTAATCTAGAGCTTCCTATTTTTCTAAATATTGTAATTAATAAAATAGTCCTAGAATGAAAGACTACCCATTTGGAAGTAATAAAAATATTAGTTTATTATGTCATATACATTACTTCATATCGTATTTCTTACCCATTAGGCAGATCAACAGAATGATAAATTGAATTATTAATCTTAATCAGCATAGATACACAAGCATATGTAGCCATTTTGGAAAATTAAATTCATTTTGTATGTTTTATATATATGACTGGATAGCTGTAGATTTCATCATATAATATCTCACATTATCTGAATTTGAGGCTGAGATCAGATCAATTAATTTTATTTAAATGATGGTGCTAAAGCATCTGACTTGAATAAATTCTTTTTGAACTCTAGCAGTATATAGGCCAGACTAGTCTTCTGAGTTTCAGTATTAGCAGAAAATATGAATGGTCACTTTTCCAAGGGTTGTGAGCTTGTTACTATTCACGCTTATCAACTAAGTCTGCTATATCAGTAATGGTAGAGACAGGGCATATGATATCAAGGTGGATGTACTCTTATTGGTAATGTATGATTACCTTGCTATTTAGATATTTTACATGAATAATCAGTGATCTTATCTTTAATTACATATAGAGAGAATTATTTTGAGGGTATTTCTAAAAGAAAAAAAAACTGTAACAAAGGTTAAAGAAACATATTTTCTGTTCCCCAAAGTTTTCTTTAATATAGTTATAAAAATGTGAAATACTTAGCTGGTGTCACAAACCACAGTGGGGTAGAGGATGAAGTATCAGTTGATAATGAAAAAAAATAACAAGATCAAAAATTAACTGTGAGTATTTCAGCAAGAGTTTAAATATTTTCAAATGCTATCCAACTGTTTACAAGAAATGCCCCAGCATGCTGTTCAATTAGAGCACAGAAATGCCTCAGATTTCTACACTGTAAGCAGCACACAAATGTACTGCATCTCAGGAAGTGAAAAATAGTAGGTTTCAGGGATACTAAAAAAGAAATTAGAGATAAAGGTCTTTTCAAATAACATACATGGCATATTACACATAATCCCTACACGCAAACTACAAAAATATACAGAAAGAGCATGGAAGAAGATGAAAAATGTGAGAATTGTGACTGCTAGTTGCTTAGACTACCAGCTGAGAGCAGGGGCATATAAAAACTAGGGATTTCAGGTTCGCATCTGGCTTCTGGAAGGGAATTTGTTTTATGGGCACAGATCTCTACTTCTGTTCATCCCAAGCTTGCCGTTCCCATTCCTGTTCCTCTCCACCTCTTCCCAGCTGTGTCCTTTCCCGTACCACTTGCGTGCGTGGCTCTGAGACATGCCTTCCGCCCTGCACTCCTCATAGTGAGCCCCGCTCAGGACTGTATGCTCAGGTGGCCTGAGCCTCTTTCAGCACCCCACCTCCCGGTCCTACTCCAATTCCTTCCCTAGGGCCCAGTTTTAACCTCTGTCCCATTCAGCATTTCTCAGCATAAGCTATTTCTTTTAGTGATCTACCTCCTGTAGCAGACTTCCCTCTGCATCAAAACCAAATGGTTTATTTCTCTGTCTTGCTTGAGTGTCCTTACAGAGAGTACTACCATTATTTCTTGCTCTCAGGCCCAGCCCATAGCATCTCAGGAATACAGACCACTTCTAGAACTAAAAGTAAGGCATTGCAAGTCATTGCACACCTGTTACCTGTGATGGAATATTCTCACTGCGTATGAAACCTGCCATACCAGATAAACTTCTACTGAGTGAGTGTGAACAGAAAATTCTACAGGTCAAATTTTGGAGAATTTTCAATGAATAGAAAAAGATATACATTAATTTAGTTTGGGAAAAACAGTGTATTTTCCCTCAACTTCATTCTCAGAAACCCCTAGATGATTTAGCTGCAAATTAAACAGATATTTTAGGCAAATATCCAGTACAGAATATTTCAGCCTGAAGGGTTTAAATTACACAAAGTTATAAGCAACTGAGAGCAGTATTTTATAATGAAGAGCATCAGTCTGTCATGACTCCAGCTGTTGCTCTTGTTTTTGTTTACTTCCCAAATCAGATTGTACATGCTAAACACATCACTTTAATAATCCTGTGCTTTTGGCAAAATTTGTTATTTTACAAGGCCTCACACACCACTGGGAATAAACACAGCCTGGAAACAGAAACCTGAACTTCAACAGAGGAGGCTTACAATCCCTCTTGAAGGAAACCTACAGATACATGTTGCCTTTAAAATATATGCTCCTGCCTATGAAGGATGAGTTACACATCCCTCTTTACTATCAGTTAAACCAGGCTGTAGGTGCCAAAGCTGTAGTAGATGTAGGCACCTGAGGTAGATGATAAGTTTTTGGCCACTTTTATTCTTAGCAAAGTTTTAGAAAATAGACAATCAAACACTTCCTAATCAAAAAAAAAACAAACATCAGCATAAAAATCCTGCTTCAGAAGATGCTGTTGTTGCTAAATTAACCACTCGAGGGTCAGGAAATGTGAAGGTCGAAATAACCCTGAAGGTATGGCTGAGTTTTCTTTTATTATCCCACCTTTCTGGAGTAGGTGCTATTCCCTTTAGTGGTGTTTTCCCAGCCACAGCGGTACCCCTGCAACACCAAGGCTGTGGCACAGAAAACAACTCCCTAAGCTATAACAAGACTCTTCACTTCTTGCCCTGTTTTTCCTCCATTTGTTCCCATCTCCAACTTTCTTCAGCAAATCTGTGTCTGATAGGTTATCTACACAACTAGAAACATTTTTCAATACTTGTCTTGCATTTAAATTTTTGATCTCATATTATCCTGGAGGCTACCTGTAATATGTCCTCAAGAACTGTGCAACTAAGGCATGCAGACTATCAAAATATTAGTTTAGTACTAGTTCAGTCTCAAAAATGAATTCGATACGGCTGTGATTCTCACCTCTTTGGATTTATTTCACTCACATTTTTTGTGTAACTGAGCATAACTATTCACAGAAAGCAAATTTTACATATGGAAGAAAAGTGATTGTTAAATGTTGAATTTTAAAGAGGTGTGTTCTGGCACCTTAACCAAAAGTAGTCTACTTCATAAGAGAGTGGTCATTACATGGGTTAAAAAGGTTGGCGGGTGAGGGGCAGGTTCCATGACTGTCTTTAGCAGAGCCTTGCATAATACCTAATTGAATGAAGCAAAGAGGTGCCCATGCTACAACCCTCATCATTCAGCTCAACAAGCCATGTGAGATTACTGGCTCCAAATATGATGAATATATAACTATTCAATGCAGCTTACAATTGCTATAAAAATCCCCGAAGACTACTTCAATCATGTCTAATGGGAAAAAAATTTATGAGAGAAAAATAGTCTTGTCAAGCTGTCTGGGATCCAAAGAGAATGTATCCATTTAAGAAAGATATATATAATATATATAGTCTAACTAGGTTCTTCTAACACTCTATATAACTTTTCTTTTTGATTAAACTGAGATATTTTGTTTGGAAAGACAAAGGCAGGAAACAATGCCTCAGACACTATAAATCACTGATTTATATCRGGCTGAGGGTCTGGACTCATTTTTCTTTCCCTTGAGGTACTAATTTTTTTTTTTTTTAATAGACCTTTTGTTTGGAAACCAAGACAGGGAAAACTCTTCTCATCTCCCTGCACAGAAATTTCCTTGTGAATCAATGTAAAAGCACAGGGTGTAGGATATCATCATTGCTACGTAATCGGAAAGAAAAATTTCACATTAGTGTTTTATATTTATTAAGCTAACTTGTACCATACACAATAAATTCATATTGTTTGTAGAGCAGGTTTGAATTTGAAAGCAATCCTCTGTTTTGTAATATAACTGATGATATTTTTTGTTCAAAAACACCTTACCAAAAGCAAAATTCCTCAAGTTCACACTTTGAAAAATCTAGGCTATGATGTGTATACACATTCCACTCATAAAATAGAAAAACCGAGCTATAAATAATTATTTTAACTAATCTAGATAATATGACTGTAATTGTTTTTGTTATCAATAAGATTAACATCCCTGGGTATGGAGAGCATAGATCCATCACTTGGTAAGCACTGAATGAATGAGAAAGGCCAATCTTGTTAAGGCATTTCAGCTCTTCCAATAACAATTTTCAAGGCTCTTGTATTTCAGTTGTAGAAGAAACACCATCTAAAACTTCTGTTTTCACAAACTGTTCTAGTGATACCATGTTTATGTAATCCTAAGAACATAACAATAAGCAGTAATTACTCTTAACAATGATCCTTTAATACTTCCAATTAACATAAGCAATAGAGTCCAGCCGTAAGGAAAAAAAAATCCTGTTTTATTATTCAAACTATTCTTTTTTTCCCCACTTAAATGATGTATAAATTTCTGCTGTCCCATATAGCTGAATAATTATTACATAAAGTGGTTAATTGAATATATTAATACCTGGAAACAGCATTTTAGAGAGAAGTAACTCCCTACTAGTAAAATGACCAATATTACAAGAATATTTGTTACAATTATTTTGCTCTGGCCACAGTTTACTACTTTGTTTCAAAGAACTCTACCAGCATTCCCATGTAGTCTCTTGAACAGCTGCTGTGGAAAAAATCAGAGGCTAACAAGCAAGCATGCGGGAAATAACATAAATGCTTCTCAAGTACAGATGACTCACCTTTGCATTATATTGATCTATTCATACTGTTTGCTTTTTCAGTAAAGAAGGATTTTAAAGACAAATTATGAGGTTGATATTAAAAATATTTTATGGGACAGTGAATTCCATAGCTCCTCTTTGTCTTTAGTAGTATTAAAACCATTAAACATACCCATCATTATCTGAGAACAGTCCTCCTAATTCAGGGGTTTTATGCTACATGATGTCAACAACAGTAAAGGAGAAAACCCTGACAGCATGAACTGTAATGTCACAGATATTTGGAGAAAAAAGAAAAAAAAAACAGAAAAAAACCCCCAAAAAACAGGCTCAGACTCTTATTAGTATGACCATTTGATTATAGAAACATTTTGAGAAAAAATGGCTTCTGGTGGAATTGAAGACTCAGCAAGAAACCATTTCATGAATTAATAAGACCAGCCCATTTTAGATTTGAAAAAGGGCATCCTGAAGACTTTCTATGCTGAATAACATTTTCAGAGTTCAACCAAACAACACGTGGCTACTTCTCTCAAGTACGTCTGAAAGTGTCAGTCCCTCTCAGATAAGACTAATGCATGTAGTGCTGACAAACCCTTTGGAAATTATATCTTGCATATAGTATTATTAAGAAGTGCATCATGAATTTAAAGCAGAGGTTCCAACGTGGTGTTTGTGTTTTGTTCATAAGAATGTAAATGATGAATTGGCCTCATTATTTAGTCCTCAACACATAATAGCAGAAATAGTTTTTGTAGGTAGGCACTGTAATTCAGCTCAATTGTACCAGACCCACCGCCCCCCAAAATAGAAATGTTCACAAAACCATACGTTCACAAAACTATAGACTTTGAAGGTGTTAAGTATTATATAAAATGCCAATAATTATCATTATTTAGTGAAACAATTACTCCTGCACCATCATAGCTTTGTATTGCTTGGTCTTTTTATAGTTTGTATGAAAAAGGATTAAATACCAATTTATTATAATATTACTTACAATATTCACTTACAGATTGTTTATATAGAAATAAAGATTGAATTTTCTAACCATAAAACATGTTTTTTTTACAGTGCTGATTATCCATATTGCTTAATGATCCCAATGGAAGCTAATTATTTCTTTGCGCTGAACAAGGCAATTCAAAACTTGTAGATTAAAAAAGAAGTCCTAAACAGTTTAATCTTAAAGTTAAAATATACATATATGTAAAATATTTGCAAAGTATTCAATGCAAATTATATAAATATTATTTCTAAGCAAATACGGATTTACACAAATGCACATGAAGAAAGAGCTTGAAATCTAATTGCATTGTATTCATAGAACCCTCATGTTAGATTTTAAGACCAACAAAGCCTCATAATCTCATTAAACTTTATCTGACTCTTCTGTTAATACAAGTGTCATCATATTAATTAGTCATTATCACGGCTATAAGTACTGACTATCACGCTGTGCTTAGGAAGATTGCTGCTTCAATGTACAGATATAAACTATGGAAGACCCACTCATTTGACCAGAGCTTTAATTTCAATGATTTTGACTTCATTTATCTACAATATGCACATTCTGAACAGCACATGACCCTGTTGCTCTGTAGGACTCCTATCTCCTTTCCCCCACTCCCCAGAAAAGCATCATCCAAAAGTGTGGGAAGGTACTGCTCTAGGGCTGGCCTATGGAACGCCAGCTCTCCAAGCAGAGCAAATACGGACCAGGCAATTTGTCTGGGCAGCTTTAAATGATCTGAATGATATAGAGGAGCAACAGTCAAGTCTGACTTTTCAAGCCATTATCAATTCCAAACAGATTTTAGAGTACTGTATCTTTTTAATATAAATATATACTATATATATTATATATTATACATATAATTATATCAAATATACATTATATATACTCTAATATATATTATATAGCTATATATAACATATACTTATGTATAAATATTATACTAAATGCAACATGTTTTTAACACAAGAGACCTATACATTGCACTTTTCCACGTGTGTTCTTCAGAACTACTAAATTGGTACTCAAAACTGCATTTTTGATAAAAATTCATTATTTTACAGATAACATGTTAATCATGCACATAAGTGAACAGTTCATTGTATAGAACAAGTCCTTTGGACTTATCTTACCTCTTCTAATAAGTATTACTCATACAGTACTAAATGAAAATGATTATATTTTATTGTTTTGCAAGCTCATTATAGAAGAATGAGGAAAATTAATCATATCTCCTTTTCTTTTGAGCTGTAACATAATATTGAAAAGTAAAACAACAGCAACAACAAATCTACTTAATGAAATCCAAATCCAAGTCCCGTATGACTTGGTAACTAGAACAACCTTCCTTACCATTCACTTGGAGAAAATGAATTTGATAGAGCTTATCATAGCCATCAGCATAGCAGGTGTAATTTCCCATATGAGTTGTGGTAACTTTAGTAATGTACAAGGACCCATCATCTCCAAAATCCTACAGGGAAAGATTAAAAACAAGGTTATCATAATTACTTTAGTATCTGTAAAATAATTATACTCTGTATCTTCGTAACAAAGTTGTGATGCAAATATCAGTCACCACAGACATTAAACCAGAATAACTGACAATAATCTGAAATCCAGATATTATTTTTTGGAATGGCAGAGGTGTTTAATCTTGCCTAATATATTTTGTCTGCAAAAGAAAATATAACTTTTATTTTAACAATTTATTAAACCCAGAATCAGGAATAAGGTGTTTGCTCTTTTAGCTGTGATAGTTATTTGCAGGAGAAAGGCTATTTAGGATTGGATCTGATTAGAAATAAAAGTTAAACCTCACTGCAGTTTAACAAGGTAAATAACATTTTGTGAAAGTATGGTCATCCTTTGAAATAAACAGATACCCAGAAAAGAAAAATTGCTCATTTTTAAATTTCAAATTTATTCATGGTCAGCTTAGACCCATTTTTTGCTCCTTAACATAAACAGCCTCTTAAATATGCTTAAAAATCTTTAAATTACTTAAATATCCTGTCCTTGTGATTTACCACAGGATACAGGGCTATAACACACACATATTACAGTTGTACATAACACAGACATTCACACACAGAGGCTCACAAAGAGGCTCACACATAGAGCCCAAAGTATCCAGCAGGTCTCTGATTCATTAGGACGGTGATAATCACCAAGCTAGGACACCTACGTATCTCATTACAGTCAGTGATTCATTACAGAAGCACTACTTTTGTAAACTTGAATTTCTGCACCAGGGTGAATAGCCCCATTTCTGCTGCTTTTGCATCAGCTGAGTGATGGAACAGGGATAGCCATGGGATGCAAGTGACTAATTGAGAACTATCCAGGGGAAAATAATTTTCTGCTGCATAAAATCAATAGTGCTGACTACAGTATGAAGTGTCCTCCCACAATACAGGAAATGAGAGAGAGAGAGCATATTTCTGTTCCCCTCAGAAACTCAAATGATGTATGATCCCCCAGGGTATTCTAACTTGTATAGAGGGAGGCAAAGAAAAAACATTGAGAGAAAGGAACTCTGTCCTAATGAGCTTCTACATCCCTCATGATGCCACATCAAGACAGAGTTCATTCCTTTATCCATAGCAAAATGGGGAGTAACATTTTAATAGGGAAAGGCAAGCTGTTGAAAGGAAGTTCCTGTAAGATGCTCCAGTGGCAGGTTAAAAGTGTCTATGGGATGAAAAACTATCAGAGCATCTATTTTATTTAATGATGAGCAAGACTGCCGTCATAACCACTGGCAAGTAAATAAGAGTCTCGGAACAGCTGAGGTTGGAAGGGATGCATGCTCACAAGTTGCTCAGAACTGAGTCCACTCCACTTTTTCTCCAAGAATGGAGATTCCACAACCTCTCTGGCCATCCTGTTCCAGTCACCTTAGAGTAAAAAGCTTCTTATTCTGTTTAAATGGACTTTCCTGTATTTCAGTCTGTGCCCTTTGCATCCTGTCCTTTCACTAGATACCACTGAGAAGAGGCTGGCTCCGTCTTCTTTACTCTTCCCATTTATACACATTGATAGGATGCCCCAGAAGCCTTCTGTTCTCCACGCTAAACAGCCCCAGGCCTCTCAGTCTCTCCTCATATTGCAGATGCTCTATATGAGAAAAGCAAGAAGCCTGTAGGACTGTAGGGTCTCCACTCCACTTCCCCAGACTTCAGGTCAGCAGACTGAAATCCAATATTTTTCTGCTACAGTGTACCTGTAGGCTCTGCCAACTAGATTAACCAGATTCCCTGACTCGTACCTTCTCCTCACCATGTTTATACCAGTCTTCCAAGGCCCCACCTGTTCTTCAGAAATTAATCCTAATGCTTTTGTATTTATTTAGCCAGTTCTAGAGTGAGCAACTTCAACACATTTAATTTATCAAAATATTATCTTCTCCTTTTGATACTTTTGTTAATTTTAAATGAAGGTAGAAGTGGAAAAACAATTCAACATGTTCGTCTTATCAGCTGTCTATTGACAGCTGTTTGTCAAGTAGGAGATCAACTTAATGTTTTCACAAAATACCTTTGCTTTGCTCATTGTAGTTCCTCCTACTATACCTCACAGGGTTTTGTTCTTCTGATGTTGTGTTTTTATATTTACAGAATTCTTATATGCACTTTAGTAAATTCGACTCAGTCTTCATTTTCTGTATTTTCAATCTGAGTTTCAGGGCTTTGAACACCAGGCTTTAATAAGTCATCTCCTCATAAACTTTTTAACTTTCTCTGTAAATTTTTGTTTTCTTTATGGAACTGAGTTCACCTGAATTCTTACTTTTCCTCCTGAAATTCACAGAAGAAAAAAACCTATCAAAAGCTTTTAAGTACAGACAGCTATAGTCTTTTGCTCAGGAAGTCTGTAAACTGCATGCTAAAACAACTTGGGTAAATATCACTATATGCTGTCTTTTTCTTACATTCTTTCCTTTGAATACTATCACAGACAAAATACAGGGCTAGACCTCTGGTACAATATGACTATTCTTACATTCCTTTAAATCTCACCAACCACTTCCAAATTTATTGGAATCTATTTTCTCCAGTCCCACTGCATTACTTTCCAGTTTTTCTTCTTTCCTAGGAGTCACAAGCTCAAAGATTGTGTATTTATTTTTCACACAAGCTCCCTTGCCCTTTCACATCTTCAACCTTCTTATTGATCAAACTGAAATCCAGAAGAACTTCCTCTTAACCTTTCACATTTTTTCCCTAAATACTTATTCAGAAATAGATATCTCATTGCATTTCTTCCCCCAAAAGGTGTTTGGGCAACTAAATTTCACATTGTACAACTCCCTGTGCTTCAGATGATTCTGCTAGTTTCTCATGGGAGGAAAAAAAAAAACAAAATATCTGCCTAATAATTAATCCACCTGGTATGACTGAAAAAAGCTTGTCCTTCCCAAGCTAACTATACCTGTATTAACATTCCAGTTACACAGACAATATTTCTACAGAGCCTCCAATATGCCACTACCTAACACAGTTATCATTAGAAAAAAACAAAGAACCCCCTTTAATGTTCACTTTTTCACTTTGATGAATTATTTGAACCATTAAACCTGCATTTCCCCTCAAAAAAACTCCACCTGAATAACTCCAACAATCACCATCATTCACCATTTGTTACCTTTATCACTTTCTAGAAGTGTAGGAAGCAATAAAAGTTCAATTAACCTTTTTTCCCCTACTAGCTCAACAAATATTTTCAAAGTGTTGCTCTTCAAGTTCTTAGTGTAAGAATGAACCTTCAGAAGAGTCATACTGGAGGTACATGCATTTTCATCTAGCAAATAGCTAATATTATTGTTGTCTACCATTTTTAAGTAATCTATGCCAAAGGTATTTGCGAAAAAAACAGATCACAAAATGGAATGTATGAACATTTAGCTGCCACCATGCAAAGTGGTGGAAACCAGCTTAACCCATCTTCCTTATTACTTATGCTAAATTATTACATGTTGCTTTGAAGCACACTCACCTGTTTCAGGCCTTTGACTGATCTGCTCTAGGAAGATGATATTTTTAAGTACCACAGCTATTTTCTAAGTAAATGCAGGTCTGTGTTATGGCATCTCCCTCCTTTTACATACAAATCCTGGATAAAACAACTCTGTAGTCAATTTACACAGAAATATTTGCATTTCAATAGAATTACCCCCATGAGATTGTCATTTCATCACTCAATATGTTTGAGTTTTATGGGTGTTTTTTTACAACTACTAAATAAATGGCTTATTACTATATTGAGTTCAAGGCTTGTTTTTGTTTATTAAAACAAATGATCCAATAGAATGAAAATTGAATATTGTAAGCAGTGTTTGGAAGGCAATGGTGAAGCATAGACAAAGTTCTTTGAGTGTTGACTTTTACTTAGGCTTACTCACAAGCTAAGTCACTGAAAAAAACCCACATCTGTACAGACAGATGTGAACATCACTGAATCAGAGCCTTCAAACATCAACAGCAGCAATTGCAGGGGAAAAAAAGTTACCTTTTGAAAACCTGTTTGACAACCCTAAAACATTGCTGCAAGTCCAATTTCTGCTGAATACATTCATTTAACAATAGACTAATTTGACTACTGTTCAAATAGAAATGCCACGGAACTTCTAAAATTAAATTGAGAAACTAATTAGTTTTGTCATCCAGAAAAAAAAGATAGGATTGAACAACTATTTAGCAATGATTCCACTACAGCTCTCTATTCTGTTGACGGACTTGACATTTAAGAATCATGATATGTGTCATGAATAACAAGTAAAGGAATATGGAAAGATGATTTTTGGCTTTGACAATGGATCTTTGCTTAGTTGTCTTACAATACAGCAGAAACCTAAAGGTGATTTTTGTTTATAAATCTGTAATTATTTCCTTTGGTTTTATAACTTTCTTTCATATGCTAATTTGTTGCATATGAGAAAGTTTGTGATCATTTGCCTGCCCTTCTTCATTAATAGATCTATGATGACCGTTGCCAGCTTTCTCAACACAGAAGACTGTATAAGACTTTTTCAATTTGTGTACTACCATAGAGACTACAGTATCTTTTGTAACACCATGGTTGGTTCTTTGTCAGTATGCTGCTCTCTTAGAGATTTTTCTTGCATTTTCATTGGTATGTAGTAAAAAGGGCATTTTTATGCACCAGAGTGCATAAAACATATTATGCATAGGCACACACTCAAAGTTGCGATTTTTTTGTGACCTGTTTCATGTAGGTCAGATGAAATAGTAAATATAATGCCCTTAGGGTCTTAAAATTTTCAGTTTCTGAAGAACTTGAAAATACTAGTCAGAATTCTAACACTACACACTTTGGAGGAGAAAAAAGAATAAAAGAGAAACCAAGTAAAACAGAGAAAAAACAAGAATGAGGACATGAGGTGTAGATTAATACAAACAAAAATCCTCAAACAGAAAAATTGAGCTGAGTCCTTAATAAATGGAATTAGCAAACAATGAGAATTTTGACTTAATAGCTTTTTGACAACATGTGAAATCTGTTATTTCTTCTTTTCAGTCTTTGACAAACCTACAACAAAGAAAGAAATTGTAATGCTTGGTGTCTTTTTACTGATGGCCAGTAATGTAAACATTGTAATACACCTCAGTGATAATGGCAACACAGTTTGGGTGGGGATATTCCCCCTCCCCATTTTTAAAGAGAAATCTTGATTTTCTTCTAGGAAAAGGAAGAAAATCTCTCTCTCTGAACTGATCAGGGAAATAATTTGTCCCTAAGAATTAAAATTTTGCATTGGTCTGTTATGGGAGAGCTTTAGCAATAATTGCAGCCATCCAGGTATTTTCTAAACAATAGCTGTTTGGCTGTAAAACACAAGCAGTACATATACTCCGCCTTCTTTTTCCAACAACCCCCTCCACACTTTTGGCATTTGACTTGAGTTGACATATGAAAGTTTCAAGAATAATAAGCCATATTTCTGTTTGCATATCAAATATTTGTTTTTTAGGATCTCTAATTTACTTTCTTACATAGACACAGAAAGTAGATAATTTTTTGAGGGTTAACTAGAAGAATTAAAAAAATAATAATTATTGATGCATGCTTGGCTTGCCAGATAAATACTGCTTACACTTTTCATGTTAATGTCAATTTTACAGTTCATACTTTCCTAGTAATCAGTTTCTCTGTTCATGTTGGCAGAGCAATACAATTCTGTGGTTTGCTACTGCATGTCAGAAAGAAATTAAATTCTATAAAGAAATCTGAAAATAATTAAACATGGCACCAATCCAAGATTTTTTAAGCTTTTCCTTCTAGCTCAAGGGGGGGAAACAAAACCTAAGACTTCCTAAATGCTAATTTTGCCCACCTTCTCTTGATCTCATATTTTACAGCTGCAGTAACAGGAAATCACCAATCTAAGTGTAAATCAGCAGGTTGAAGAACCAGAATGATAGAAAATGGAAAATCAAGTCAAAGCTCAAAGAAGAAAGAACACAGTATAATACAGTATATAGTAGTATATTACATAGAGTGCAAAAAGTGGCAGGGCTTTAAAAGAAACTCTTATTCTGAAGGATGTAACAGCAAACACCAGTTACTGGCTTATTAGCTCAAGCTAATTTTAGTCAAAGGAAATTAATCTTCCTAAGCTTCCTTTATAGTCAGTTGAGAGAGCCAAAGGGAGCCAAAACTCTTACACAGGATAGTTCAGTGGAGCTATCTTTGCTCATTGCTTTTTTTTACTTCCTACCTCTCTGTTGACCATGGAAACAAACTTTCTAGCTACAATTAGCAATTGTGAATATTTGTCTCCTCCCTCTGTTTCTTGACACTCTGGAGACTGAAAAAAGAGTGAGTGATTTTTACAAAGGCTACCTTTCAGCACAGTCTCACCAGTATCAGCCTACTGCCAAAGGGGAAAAATGGGATCATCCAGTGAGCAACTCAGAACATCTAACTAAATCTCTGGTTCAGATTTTGAAGTCGTCAATATCCTTCCACCAGTTACTGAGGAAGCCTAGAGAATTAGCTATTTATATCCCAAACTGCCTTTGTGTACATCCTCCTATGCTTATCCACAAATGGTCAGCACAGAGATCACCCGTTATTATCTCTTCCTAAAAGAAGACTTTGTGATACGCAGGCAATGAGCACTAGTTGAATTCAACAAGATTTGTCAACATTCACCAAGTCTGAGAATGAGATTCACGTTTCTCTGACTATGAATGAATAGAACAACACCGTACCTACTTACATAAGCAGAGATATATGATTTTTTTCTTTATTCTCTCGGATACAGTAAGGATTGCAGTTTCACTTAATGATGAAACAGTAACACCTAATATATGGCAACATCTGTTATTCTATAAAACACATGCAGCAGCTTTTTGCTTTTCAAACTATGTTGGTTGATTAAAAATTGTTTTTGCTGTTTTGAAAACTAATAATGTTAGTTAATTCAGTTCCTCATAACCTGAAGCGGGACCACAGAAAAATGCCGTAAAAACATCACTCCCGGATCACTGGTGGGAAGAAGATTACCTTCATTTTATATCTAGTCACATAAAAAGAATCTGGATGCTATATATGGGAGATATGCACTAGATACAAGTGACAGCTTTGTCAAAGTACTAGAGCTCTTGAGGCTAGCCATAAAACATTACTAATTTTTTCACTTCCTGGAAAACTCTGTAAAATTATACTATGTTGTTATGAATCGGCAATCATGACTGTTAATTTATTTAGACACTCAAAATCTCCACCTGACTAGATATAGCACATTTTTAATGGAAATACCAGCATGTTCTGATACAGCTGTTTCTTTTTTATTGGTTTATGCTACACACTGAGATCTACAGAATGACTCAGATAGCATTTAACTCTTCTTTTTAACAAAACAAACTGTTATACAATCAGACTTAATTGGATAAAACTATTTGACATTCTCTTCGTATCTTTTAAATGTTAACTGATTTAATACAATAATCAGTGACAGTAATTTAGACTAATTACTCAGTTATTATAATTTATTACAATTCCCCCAAATTGCTATTGTTTTTTTTTTTCTTAAATCAGTTTTAATTGAAGCTGTATTTGTTGTTACACTTTGACCTAGATCTGCAAAAAGAAACTAGTTTCTCGGGATACAAATTAATTCTTTTAGAACTCATTCCAAAGTGATATCTCAGTGTTAGGTGATCCCAAAACAGAAGTACTGATCCAAGTTACAGTTTAAGATGACTCAAAATAGGGTCGGATTTGTGGAATGAGGGCTATGTGGACACTACCTCTCCCATGTGGCAGTGCTCAGTGCAGTGCACAGACCTGTAACAGGATAGCGACAATTATACAACCATTGACAAATCCTCTCTACCCATGCTCTGAAATGTCTGAAACCACAGTCAAAAGTCAACACGGCAAGGTATCCCTCCCATCTCTACTTCCTTGCTTTAACAACATTTTTGTTGCCGGAAAAAAAGAGTACAAGGATGAGAGACTAGAAACCATTAAAATGTTAATGAAATGACTGTTAGGTAATTATTCTCCACACCTTGATGCTAGGTTTAGACAATACTAAAAACATATCTCAGAAATAATGTTTTAACATGCCAGAAGCATGTGTGTTAAAAACAACCAGTTCTACTGCTTCAGCTATTCCTTGCTGAGAATGAGCTCATTTTTTATTTCTTTGTCTTGAAGACCTGGTGAATGTCTCATACATTCAAATAGCAATAAACAGGAAACAGCTTTTCTTCAAACTTTTTAGAGATCTTAATTTTTTTTGTTACATTACTCATCAAGAAGAATCTGAATCCTTACCAAGAGATGGAAAGATGAGAGACAGAGAGGTCTCACCCCTCAAAATGTGAGGGAACCCTCTGGTCTAAATCAGGCAGACTGTTTAGTCACTAGACTATCTGATATTTTTCCCATTTTCAGCCTCTTCTACTTGTTTCTCTAATCCAGGTCATAGTTTCCTTTTATAGTGAAAGAGTAAATATGAGTAAGACTTTGGAAAAAACTCTCAGTTTTAACAAATCACCATTTCGGGGGGGGGAGGGGGTGTCACCGAATATTTTCTAACTTTTTCTGATACTAAAAACATCAGCTCTTCATAATGATACTTATGTATACTTAATATTTATTATATATAATAAGTTTGAATTAATTTTTAATTACTTAGCTTGCAAGCACTTTTGTTTTAAAAACAGATTTATAATGTTGCAGCTTTTTTTGTTCTTTATGTTGTAGAAAACACTGGTTTTCAGTTTGTTTCATGAATGCAAAGCCCTTTTCTTACGATGGCAATAATTCATAACTTTCAGATGATCATCGTTTAGGAATCAAAGTGGTAAAGCTCAATTTCTTTTTTATTATTATTTCACAGGAACAAATTTCTCAGTGTGTTTCCTTTGCAAACTCAAGAAAATGTACAAAGGATACAAAAATGACTCTTTAAGCTTTTATATTACTAAAATTTTCATTCAGCTCTACTTCCTAAATATCCAGATATGAGGGAGACAGGCAGATGGGGTCTTCACGCTTTATGCATTCTGCAAAAGCTATGTGGGATAAATTTTGTTTTATTACAAACAAAACTATCCTGCATACATATGATAAACCAACTAAAGGGCAATAAAATACCTTGCCAAATATATATATAGCTTTCTTTCAAATATTTTGCAGACAAATATCTCTGAAAACTACTTAAAAAAGAATAGAGATTGGTAGGATTCTCCTACTATGACTCCAAACCTCTGACTAAAGTGCTAGCTGAAGAAGACATAGAGGGGAAAAAAGAAAAATTAAACCTAGTAGATCCAAAACTGACTTTGAAAATCAGAATGACACAGTCTAGGTTCTTCTTTAGGTACAAGGGAAAGATGTAAATTCTAACTCGAATTAGTTTTTTTAGCTGAACTCTTATTTTATACGTAGCAATAATACATGATCTTCAGAGAACAATACAGAGAAAGTAGGACCAGCCACACACATTTCTTGGATTATTAATACAATGCTGTTTGTATCAGCTCATTATGAAGTGTGTTATATAAAAGACTGGCTAAGAAAAATTTTGAATGGAATTCCTATATGAAAGATTTTAAAAAGGATATAGCTGAATACACACGAGAAAATGAGTGACATCTGTCCACTGGTGTCCTTTGCCCTTTGCTTATTTATAAAACCAAAATATTAAAAGCTCATACACTTATTCTAGCGGTTTCATTTGGCAAGGGTCTATCCCAGCTTGACGCGCTCTGCACTCATAAAATCTTTTATCTTACAGAGAGCCTTTGATCAAACATCAAATTCCAGTCATTCTGAACTAAGCACTTAGTATGAACTAGAATACAGCACACAAAGTATGAATTACACTAATTAAAAACTGAAAGCTGAGACAATTTACATTTAATATGAATCTTAGTCATCTGCAAACTTTACACATGAACACTGCCTTTGCTCAAACCACTAATACAATGTCACATGCTCATCAGTCAATCTTTTATCACAAGAAAGATTTACTATGCAAGATCAATTCTTTGATGAAAGTGAAAGAAAAGACCCTTCAGTGTCATTGGCAGCAACCTCAAAACTTTCCCCGTAACCACTGAAGCTACTTATTTAGGAACAATTCTTTTTTTCCTCTCTACATAGATAGATCATGAAGATGGCTTTGTGTTCATCTGTGGCCCTAGTTTCTGAACAAGTAAAGTGTAAGCAATTAAAAGATGGTAGATTCCGGGACAAAAAGACGAAAGCGTTTACTCTGTTTAATCTGGTCTGCCTTCAAGTCACAGAAATGATGATGGAATTCTCCATTTCCTAAAGGGATTATAAAGAGTGTTCATTAATACTTTCTGGCTTTTAGCAATGAAGTAAAAAATCTTGCTGATATTGAGCTACTTTGTTTCTTACTAAACACTCTGATCACTTGTTATATATGTAAAATTTGCCATATCCTGCTACTTGCAGAATTCTTAGCAAACTGTATATTGTTTTCAAGTAAAGTGCATAATTGAGGGTAAATGTATTTTCTATGTATTGTAACCATTTAAAAACCAAACACATGTACTTTCAGTACAGGATTGCACAATTGCACAGTTGAAAGAAAGACCGTAAACTCCCATTCAACAAAATACATGAATAAAACATTTACATTTAAATCAGAGCATTGCACTGAGTCAAACCCATGTTCTTGTGCTCTCTCTGAATTAAGACTAAAGGGTTCTCTCTTACGTGTGACTTCCACTGCCTCCATTTTATCACTACACCATTCATAATAACTGACCTACTTTTGCTGCAACAATAGCCAAGTCTTTGTTAACAGTCTTTAAGTTTTTATGACACCTTCCAAAATAATTTTTTCAGTACATCATTATTATTTGTTTTTGTCTTCTGCATTTAATTTTTGCTTAGTTATTTTCTTTCTTCCCCTCAAATTAATGCTTTCTGTAATGGACACAGTATCATTCAAAAATTCAATTAAGGTATAGTTCTTTTAGAACCACAAAGCTATTTACACTTTTTAAATCTTTGTCCTAAGTTTTCATATTAAATAATGGGACAGCACTATTCCTTGAAAAGTCTGTATGCTATTGTCAACATATGTAACTATTACTGAAATACCATTATTCCAATTTTTCTTATGTACAATTCAGTCTTACTTTGGAAAGCTGAAATGCACACAAGGTGCTTTTTTATTGCTGATCCCTACAGCAATACCCTTGGTTTCAAATATATTTTACTCTAAGTATAGCCCTATCATCAACAGTTGCTGACTGATCACATATTTCATGACAGAAGTAAGAACTCTAATTCAAAAGGGTAGGAGAAAAGAAGGTTTCTTTTCTCCCTTCCTTTTACTATAATTTAAAATGCTAATTTTTAAAACTCACAGCTTAAACTTCAAAGCCTTCATCATGAATTTCTAGTTTGAAGCAAAATCCACTGTATATCACATCAAAATGTGAAGGCAAAACAAGATTTCAGTAGTCTGTCATTAACTGTAGGTGACAATAACAGAAGCTTCACAAAATTCCAATCATTCGCAAAATTACTGCACAAAGCTTATAAAATCTGGCAGCCAAAAATGGTATGGCATTGATATTTTAATATGCCAGCATATTATCATATTGTATTTCTCATTAACATAACTAGGACCCAAAGACTTTTTCCTGGTTGGAGCACATACTCTAGAAAGAAAAATATAGTCTCATTCCAATTTGACAATTTTCCAATTGTCCAACAGGACAATCTGAAATTAAATGCAAGTTGGGGGGAGGAGTAAAAAAGGGCGAGAGAGAAAAAGGGAGGGGAAGAGAAGGCAAGCAAAGGAGAAAGGGGGTCGAGAGAGAGAGGTGGAGAGAGATGGGGGGAGAAGAAGGAAGAAGGGGGAGCAGGAAGAGAAAGAAATAATATTAATAAGGCCRCACAGTTACATGGATTATCTATCACAAAAATTATTAATTCCAAATAATGAGATAGTCTGGGTGTCACAAGATGGCCAATGAAAGAAAGGTTATAAAACATGCAACAGTGTTCTCTGCTCAATGCAAAGAAAAGGGCCATTAAAATGATTGCGTTATCCTGTGAAGAGTGGGACAGAAGCCTGAAAAGTTGATTCTCCATTAGGACTTGGCAGAATGTTTTGGAACGTAGAAAATAGAAAATGGAAGCTTTCACCTCCAGAGGTACTAAGTCCAGCTCAAGCGATTTACTGAAACAATATGTCAGTGCTTCACAGATGTTCCAGGGACCACGTAAAAAAGTCTGGCTGTATCAATCTTATTACCTGCAAAGAACTGCCAAAATAAAACTGTCAGGATAAGACAGAGCAGCAAACATGACAAAGGACAAGAGAAGCCAAGCTGAGAATAGCCAGAGGGAGACTCTAGAGATGACCATCCTTGAAATGTTTTCTTTAGCTCAGAGTTGAAGCATGATAGGGGATGACAGATAGAGAAAGAGCGTCATCATTTTGTTGAGCAATTGTTCCCAAAGTCGTTACTACCGTTCCAAGGTTTTCAGCTTCATGACATATAAATGTCATGATGTTTGCCATGACATAAATAATGACAAATGTAAAGAAATAAAATAAACCTGTAAAATAGACTACCTTTAAAATTTAGCATTTTGTCTGTATAGGAGTGAACTAGAAATAGAAACTTATGCAAAATCAAATAAAACTACAGGAATCATTGAAAATCCTGAGGGGTGAAGGCATTGCCATAATTCACTTTAAATTTAGGAAAACTTTTAGTTTATCTTATCTCCCCTCTTTAATAGACTTATGAAAAAGTTTATCCTGTCAGTAAAGCACTTTGGCCACGGAGACAAAGGTTACTCGTATCCAAATGGAACTAGTTCTGAATGCAAGCTTTCAAAAAAAGGAGCTCTAGATTCAGATGGCTATATAAAAATGGTGTAAAAATGACAAGGAAGGGAAGAATACACAGGAAGGTGATAACATTTCCATTTAGGACTGAACTTTAGTACAGTCTCTTTCCTCATCCAAAGTAGATCATCAATAAAATTTAGAACTGAATGGATATATGGTAGTAGCAACGTGTGTACATAGATCAGCGAGCAGTTTAATTTAGAGAAATGTTAAATGACACCACTTGAAAAGTGTGGCAGGCAGACATATCATCTTCTGTTGTAATCCAGTTAGAGCTCACAAATTAAGTAGACTTGATCTGGATAAGTAATTTGCTTCATGTCACTTCTGCAAGCAGTGGTACTGGTGATTTTATAGGTGGGTGGCAATTTTCTTTTTGAGTCAGTACTGAATCAATGCCTTGGCACAGTGCTGAAACACTTCTGGTCTTAGCCACTTACAGTCAGATAGGATTGCATGGGATTTTATTGTTGCTGTTGTTATTGTTGCTGCTGCTGTTGTTGTAGTTCTTTTTTTTTTTTTTTTTTTTWAATATTACAGTGCCAGGCCAGCCAAATCCCAAATATGGAATGTCTATCTTCATTCTCCTGGGATGCTGGAACAGGGGGAAGGACAGGACACACAGCTTTCCTGCTAGCTGTAGGCTAGTCCAGGTTGCTCTCTAGCTTTTGAGGGTTTTTTTTCCCCCMAAAATAACAACCTGAAAATGTCAGTATTCTTTTTGCATCCTATACAGCTCTTTCCATACAATTCTTATCAAATCTGTGGACAGCATCAAGTCTGTTAGGATGGCAAATGTACTGCAAAATGACCTGGACAATTTGGATAAATAAATATGTAGATAGAAAAGCATTCAGAAATGATGAAAGTTTTTCATCTAGCTGAGGGAATATAAACTACACAAACAAATAAGGAGAGTATGACTATATCTGTACATAAATACCAAACTGCAATTTTTTCATGCTTTGATCAGAAAATAATAGCACAAGTTGAATTTGCTAGCACCACTCAGCAAGACAGAGTGTAGACGTAACATGCACATATACACACACACATGCATATATACATATATTTTATATATATGTTTATATAAATAAAAGAGCAGAGAAAACATACAGACTTTGAACTGAATAAAAAGGCTGAGGAAGAAAGATACTATGACAATGACAAAGAGGCATACACCAGTTCTAAAATGACCTTCTCACAGAATAGGTCAACTGGCTTTCTGTTAGAGTAAAATGCAAGGAAGGTGGGCAGGAATGCAAAGCAAGGTAGGTGCGATAGAAGTTCTGGTGTCTCTGAGAAAAGGAGTAAAGAATATTGTTGAATATGCCTTCTTTGCTTCAGTCTTTACTGCTCAGGCCAGCCCTCAGGAACTCCAGATCCTGGAGGCAAGAGAGAAAGTCTGGAGAGAGGAAGACTTTCCCTTGGTGGAGGAGGAGTGGGTTAGAGATCATTTAAGCAAACTTGACACCCACAAATCCATGGGCCCTGATGGGATGCATCCACGAGTGCTGAGGGAGCTGGCGGATGTCATTGCTAAGCCACTCTCCATCATCTTTGAAAGGTCATGGAGAASRKGAGAGGTGCCTGARGACTGGAAGAAAGCCAATGTCACCSCAGTCTTCAAAMAGGGCAAGAAGGAGGACCCAGGRAACTACAGGCCAGTCAGCCTCACCTSCATCCCTGSAAAGGKGATGGAGCAGCTCATCCTGGAGGCCATCTCCAAGCATGTGGAGGAAAAGAAGGTGATCAGGAGTAGTCAGCATGGCTTCACCAAGGGGAAATCATGCCTAACCAATCTGATAGCCTTCTATGATGGAATGACTGGCTGGGTAGATGAGGGGAGAGCAGTGGATGTTGTCTACCTAGACTTCAGCAAGGCTTTTGACACTGTCTCCCACAGCATCCTCATAGACAAGCTCAGGAAGTGTGGGTTAGATGAGTGGACAGTGAGGTGGATTGAGAAGTGGCTGAATGGCAGAGCTCAGAGAGTTGTGATCAGTGGCACAGAGTCTAGTTGGAGGCCTGTAGCTAGCGGTGTCCCCCAGGGGTCAGTACTGGGTCCAGTCTTGTTCAACCATCAGTGACCTGGATGAAGGGATGGAGTGCACCCTCAGCAAGTTTGCCGACAATACAAAACTGGGAGGAGTGGCTGATACGCCAGAGGGCTGCGCTGCCATTCAGAGAGACCTGGACAGGCTGGAGAGGTGGGCGGAGAGGAACCTCATGAAGTTCAACAACGGCAAGTGCAGGGTCCTGCACCTGGGGAGGAATAACCCCATGCACCAGGACAGGTTGGGGGTTGACCTGCTGGAAAGCAGCTCTGCGGAGAAGGACCTGGCAGTGCTGGTGGACACCAAGTTAAGTATGAGGCAGCAGTGTGCCCTTGTGGCCAAGAAGGCCAATGGTATCCTGGGCTGCATCAGGAAGAGTGTTGCCAGCAGGTCGAGGGAGGTGATTCTCCCCCTCTACTCAGCCCTGGTGAGGCCACATCTGGAGTACTGCGTCCAGTTCTGGGCTCCCCAGTACAAGAGGGATGTGGCACTACTGGAGCAAGTCCAGCGAAGGGCCACAAAGATGATTAGGGGACTGGAGCATCTCTCTTATGAGGAAAGGCTGAGAGAGCTTGGCCTGTTTAGCCTGGAGAAGAGAAGGCTGAGAGGAGATCTTATCAATGTATACAAGTATCTGAAGGGAGGGTGTCGAGAGGATGGSACCAGACTCTTTTCAGTGGTGCCGAGCGACAGGACGCGAGGCAATGGGCACAAACTGAAACACAGACAATTCCATCTGAACATGAGGAAAACCTTTTTCACTGTGAGGGTGACAGAGCACTGGAAGAGGTTGCCTAGAGAGGTTGTGGAGTCTCCTTCTCTGGAGATATTCAAAACGCGCCTGGATGCAATCCTGTGCAACGTGCTCTAGGTGACCCTGCTTGAGCAGGGGGGTTGGACTAGATGATCTCCAGAGGTCCCTTCCAACCTCAGCGATTCTGTGATTGTTGTAATAGGAGGGTAATAAACAATGTTTGAATGAATAATGTGGTAGAAACTCAAGACCGATTTAAAAGACTGCTTGCTGAATACAAGACGTTAACATAAATTAAATCTCTAAAGCCTTCTTTCCTTAAAATATCTCCATGTTTCTACGGAATCGGTTAATTAGTATTGACCATAGACAACCCAAAAATAGAACCGGGGCAGACATAACTCCACTGAAAAATGCCAAAAATAATGATGTGAATCAAGAAATATGTTATTTTTTGTGAGCTTAGCTTTAGAAATTTGTACATAGGCAGAAAATTTCTTTTGTACTTTTTTCAGTTTTAATTTGACCAAAATGTGAGACTAATGGGAAAACTGTAACTTCAATCTATGTCTAATGCAATTCTTTAGCCTTAAACATGACAAATACACTTGTGAAACATCATGAGTGTATTATGCTTAGGGATACATTATGCTGAAAACGTTACCATGATAGAGCCAATTTTTCCAAAAATCTTTCTGCTGCTGCCATAATATTTGGATAATGTTCATAATGTTTATGTGATTAAAAAATCCTACAAGAAAGTTCTGTACTGCGAGAGCTATATCATGAGCAGAATTGGAATATATGGGTTTCTGCCCCAGCTTTCATATCTTTCTTTTGTGGCTTGAATGTTCTCCCATCAAGAAAATGTTTGCTGCATTCTCAAAAGAACTTCTAAGCCAAGACTTTCAGAGGTGGCTATTCATTTTGGATATTTTGCTTTCTAAGCACGCAAACTGAAACATCTAAATGGGCTTGACTTTAAAGTATGTTGCAAATTATGTCAAGCAGAGCTTCAGGAGATGAATTTGCACTGTATTTCTTTCACCATGTTTCTTTTTCAGGGGACTAGATCCTTCCATTGCAATGAAATTCTCTACTAGTCTCCTTCTTTCCCTTTTTCAGGCTGCAAAGCTCCTTGCAGACTCTGCCACAGTATCACTAACGCTTTCCCTGTGGTAGGCACATCAATTAAATGCAACTGATATAGAAAATTAAACTTGTCATGTGGTAAGTCATATGATTTTTGCACCACTGTGGCTGGCATCACAAAACTGCTTTAGACACAAAACTAATCAGGCCCTTTACCTCTGATGTTTAGCACTACATGTAATACACACTTCTGCATTATAAAACTTAGTGTTTATATGGAGCTTTTGCTTCAGTGACACAATAGGCAAGCCTAGGTCTATTCAAGAAAGAAAGCAGCATGCTAAAAGATTAACAATTGTGGGAATTAATACCGTATACATCATAAGCTAAATATGGAATAAAAGTTGCAAAAACAACAGCCTGCTTCTTGTCTTAGAAGCAGACAGTACTACATGTGGTAGCTCTTACTGTAAGAACATCAGCTTAAAATACCAAAAAAGGTGTAGCTGATGTATTCTGGAGTGCCCCCCTCTTCCCTTTTTCTTAAGCTGCAGCAAAAATGAAACTAGACACAATCAGCAACATTGTACAGGAAGGTATGGCCACAAAGAAAATGTATAACTGTTTTGAGCATGTCTGGTGATCATGTATTTCAGTTCACACAGAAAACCCTCTTAAACAATTAAAAGAACAGAACGCTCATTTTAGCTACTTTCTGATGATGTGTTAAATGTGTTGCATTAAGAAATTGGTTTAGAAGAACCAATTACTTAAAAAAAAAACACAGTGCCTCTTCTAATTTTTTGAGCATGATTACTAATATATTTAAGGAATATTTAAAATAGTCAGCATGAATGTGAAAAAAGTTTCTATCTGCAAACATAAAAAATGCATAGTGCTATCTTCCAGGTAGTTTATCATGACTTGCCTGAGGTTATTTTCAAGGATTCCTTCAGGGCAAGGGGGAATGGTTGTACATGTTATATTGTAACCTTTCAGTGTCACAAAGCTTTTCATTTTTAACTTCTGAACAAAAAATGGGAAAAGTTTAACCAACTCAGCTTTTTCAGATATGATTATAAGTAACAACACTTGAATGTGCAAGACGAGCTCTAGGGGCAGGCAGGCATAACAGGAGCCGCTGCTCTGCAAGATGGAATTCCTCTGCTCTGGCTCTATCCCTAACAGAAAAAAGACCAGACCATGATCTCAGTTAAAGTGTCGAAAGCACAGCAGTAGATTGCTGCCCAATTAGTATGATTCTGTTCCCCTCTGAAACCAACGCTTGCATTTCTAATGAAGATAAAATCAAACAGTCTGGTCTAGCACAATGCTGTCACAGGAGAAAAGAAAGCCCATGAATGTCTTAAAGATTCTTCAAAAACAGGGACTCTTCAGCTGGCTCAAAATTAAAATGGTCAATATCTCCACCATAAAAAGACATGCATAATTGGTCTTATAAAATTCTGCAGGTGTTGTATCTCTGATGAGGTTAGAGCTATGAAATTTGCATGTCAGGATTAAACAGGATTCAAGATTTGCGAATGAAGCTTCATTTCAATCTTTTCCTCTTACTTCATTATCCCCAAAACACTGCAGATCACCAATAGTACCTCATTTAAAGGTCTGTGCTTTACAGTATGATGAAAACATGATGTGCAATCAAACCTGGAATTCATATGCCATTACTGAAACAAAAAATATATATATAAAAATAATCTTAATATTTAAAATACTCAAAGCAAATGACACGTGCCAAAATCTTACAAGTCTTACACATACTCAGTGTATCCATTTCATGTGATTCATCCCACTACTAAAGAATTAATAAAGACTTAAAATCAGATTCCAAAAAAGGGAGGAGAAAAAATGAAGGATGGAAGAGAACTCCTGAATGAAGTGATTACATTGGTCAAAACTGAAGTATTTTTTCATAGGTATAAATAAATAAATAATTGAATAAGAGTAAATAAAAGCATTAGAAGTTTGATGAAGCTGATCAGCATCTTTGACAACAACTATTTTCATTTAACTTTCAAAATCAAATAGAGTAAAATAAATTTGGTATCTGACCCATTAAATAACAGAGAAAGGATAATAATGCATCTCACTTGAAAGAAAGAATTCATAATAGATAAAAGACAATTCAATACAGAAAAAAATAGATGGACTGACTTTGATGAGTCATTGTTAATCAAATACAACTACTTAAAAAAATCACTAAAAAGGTATGAGGGATGTAACAGATGTGCGTTTGAGTGGTGTCATAAAAATAATGTATGAAGAAAACCTACAACTAGGCTGTTAAAGTGAAATTCATATATCCTGGTGGTAGCACATGCAGAAGACTGTTGTAACACATATAAAATGTAGCACTGCACTTTCTACATTGCTATTTGACTACTATTTGCTAAAAAAAAGTTTAAAATAAACTGGTCAGGAACCAGACTATGTATTGAACAAGGTTGTTAGCTTTTCAGCACAGTACCAGGACTGACGGCATCAGTTTGATTTGTTCATTGCTGGACTCTGAGTTAGTGTCCTCTAAACAGGTAGAGGTTAGCAGAATCGTCTCTGAGGGCTGAAGGGGTGCGGGAGGCACAGCAACCAGTCTGCAAGATCAGAGGGGGAATGGCAAAGCTTCAGAGGTGATGAAACGCTCCTGGGGAGTGAAGGGGACCGTGCAGACGTTGCTGCAATTTAAAAGTCACCAACCCTGGCTTCACTCAGTAAGGATTCTCTCCATTCGGACTGTAGAAAGAGGAAACCTTTTTATATGACTTTTTTATTTCTGTTGTTTTACTTATTAATTTTCACTTTGTTTAAAAATTAAAGTCATCTAATTTATAGCTGAATAGAATTTTTGAAATTTTTGAAGAGCTGTTTTTGGTGAGCTCGCTATCAGAAAAAAAGATTGAGGCAGATTGCCCTGACACTTCATGAGGTTCTCCTGAGAGTTTTCTTAAGAAAAATGGGATAAAAAAGGATGGGAAGCTGGAAGGAAAAGAAAAAGAGGGCAGATGTCAGAAATCCTTTATAGGATTTAAACAAGCTGAAAAGGTTTCTGTCATCAGTCGTTTAGCAGAACTCTCAAGAATGGAAGTGAGCACGTTTCTTTAGAGGACGTTAACTTTTAATGGCATCTCCATTTAGCTTTGGGGGAGAAAAAGTCAAATAAGAGCATATAGACTATTGAACATGGCATCAAAAAAATGAAATTTGCCTCACAGATAGGTTATGTTTCAGCCACCTGATATTCAGGATCTGTATGCTTTTCCAAAAGTCTATATAGATAATCACTCCATACATCAGAGTGATTAAAAAAAGAAAGGTGAGGAGGAGGGGAAAGCTCTTTCTTATTGCTACCAGAACACCACTGAAGGCTGTTCAGCCAGCAATGTGACACTGGCTGTTTGCTATATTTAGTGGGGATTGAGAAACAGCCCTTGATGTTGCTAGTAATAAGAGGAGAGAGAGAAAGAGGTTGATATGCACATATTTGAACAGTCCCTGAACAAGGATTAGTAGAAGAAAAATAATATAGAAATGAAGTAATTTTAATGATATGAACAAATGTGAGGGTTTTTTTGAGAGAAAGATAATATGTATGTAACTTTAAAAACACCAAATTTACCTGTCAAATATAAATATTATATGCTTCCCATAAAGGTAGCTTAAAGAAAGATATCATTAGTTTTCATTAAAAACTGGAAGTTAAACTAAACCCCTTTAAACAGTTACCAATTTAAGTGTGTTAGTAAATGTTACACTTTACAAGCGTGCAAGCCATCTAAGCAGATCTTGTATAAATGCAAGAACAAATGGCAGACATCTTGTAATAAAAGTGCTATTGCCGACAGGTATAGGGAAACATCTGAAGGCAAAAGCTGAAAGAAAAGGTCAGAAAAAAACAAAGTAAAATAAGATATAAAAACAATTACAAAGAGAATCAACTAACATGAGAAAATAATGTAATATGCATTGCATTTGGAAAAAAAACCCTACTTTAATTTTCCACAAGTGAGAATTATTGCCTATAATGAGTAATAGGTTAGATAAAATAGTTAGAGTTAAGAGTTAAGGGAAATACAAATCAGAATTTTAAGATGCAGGATAACAGCAGGAAGTCTTTCCAGATGTGTACTATAATACCAGTAAAATGTCCTATGATATCAATTCTGTAATGAGTCATAGCACAAATATATTACAATTACAATTAAGTAAAATCTGCACAAGCACACTTAACTTTTCATGGCCTCAGTCATACATAATTCCCATTAGTTAAAGTAAGAGAAAGATCAGTAGCAAAATTTATTACTTACACAAATAGTAATCATATGTATTATAAGGAAAGCTAAGGAGTACTAAGGACTCTTAAAATTTTCAACTGGATATAATCAATAAGATTATTAATAAATTAGGTTGTCTGAATACACATTTGATAGCATTCTGTAAGTTCTTTTATCATATTTAAAGCCCTGCTTAAATAAAAATTTTATTATCGTCCCTTGATAGACAAATGGTACTTCTACTTTTAAAAATGTCTGATTATATAATACCATTCTTTATGTAAGACTGGTTCTTAGCCACTCCCATGATTGACAGCCTTAAACATATGTCCTGAGTATTTTCAGCATAAAAATTTCAAAATAAAAGTTCAACAGCCACAATTTGAGTTTCAACTTAGACTTGCTTGTTTCTTTCTTGTGGCATTCTTCCATTTGGCAAAACACTAGGACATGATACTGATTTGAGTTTGTCCCTCCCTGAAGCCAATGCCTTGACTCATATTGAAAACTCTATAGATCAAAAACTTCATTTCTGCACCATAAGTGTGAGCACTTGCTATGATTTACAAAATCTCTTTACATTGTCACTACTGCTTAGGCTGAAATCAGCTCCTATGTATGTACCAGCTTCCAGGTAAGAAGCTCTCTTATGCATTTTGCTGGCAAGAAGTATTTATCTATCCTTCCAGGTCAGAGTTTTAATTTTTTTTCCCCCAAAAAGCATACTACTATTTACACAAGATTATTAGTGCTGAGATGCACATATGTGGTTCCCATTTAACTGAGTAAATTAATAATTCCCAGAGTTAGGCAAACATCACTGCATTTCACAAGATAGTTAAAGTAAAGCACAAAATACATTGCCTCTGGGGACATCTGAAATTATACAAGGGCTTAGGGCTTTTGATTGTTTAAAACTGCCTGAGTAAGTACGTCACATTCCTTGACAGGTAAAATGTGACAAACTGGAGCACACAGTGTTCTCTCTGCATTTTTTCCTTCGAAGTTAGTATTTATTTAAGAACTAAATTCATTTTCTATAGTGAAACATAAAACAAGTAATTTTTTGTCCTATTATATTTCTTTTCCCCAAGGTTTCATATTTATTATGTTATCTGAATGGATACTAAATTATGATTACATAGCAACCTCTAAGTAAATTGGAAACTGTAAGAACTATATAAAGAATATCTGATAAACAAAGCTCAAAAAGGTATGGAATGACCAAAGAAATAGGAAAAAACTCTAAACAAAGACCTAGAAATAAATACAAGGGGATAAAACCAGTGCAAATAGTGGAACACCTAAAATTAATATTGAAGAAAAGAGACTCTGGGGCCCAATTTAATTCAATGCCAATCTCTTTTGTTTCCAAACTCCCTCAGCTCTTTCTTCCACTGTTTGTAGTTTATCTACAAAGACGTAGTAGGTGAATACCATCTATATATATTTGAGTACTATATATTTTAGTGCTTCACCCCATGAATATTGGATTTGTCATCCCTTCTCTGTATTTGAATCATAACTAAACTGTTAGTATTAAAGGACTAAGCTATAACATAAACTTTGGATTAAAAACATTTCCAAGCATTGTTTTGTTTCATTATGCTTTTCTTAAGTCAACAAATAGATGGTGAACATATTTGTCTTCAAAACTGTGTTCCCATCACTGGGAGTTTTTACTCCCTGTACCGTTCTTGCCGTACCCATACACACAACGCACACACAGAGCGATCACCCCTTCATAGAGAAAATTGTTCAGTAATTCCTCTCTGTGCGGGATATGTATACATATCTTTCCAGAGATGAGCATTCCCTAGGTCTCTGTTTGCTTCCACATCATCTTCTGGCCTTCCTGAAAACTCACTCAAAAACAGTCTGCAGACTGGAATTTTCACTTTGCTTTGTCTGTGCATTTGCTTTTTATGTTTGTGGTTTGATGATGCAGTTGACTGTCACACTGTCTTCCTTTCCTAGTAAAAGTTCACAAATCTGGCCAATTCCAACAATTTAGTTTTTTCCCCTTAACTTTGGATCTCTGATCGCCATTGCAGACTGACCTCAAATTAGGTATACTATGAGTCTTCCACAATTGCATACTTGATTGTCTTCCAGCTTTTATAAATACTTCAGAAGTTTCTCCATTTTTTGAATTTTCATACTCAAAATTGACCTTTCAAAACACTTGCTCTTTTCATCTCTGCAAATATAGCCTACTGAATCTTTCAGCTTCAGACAGAGTTGTTAGATTCATTATTTCCATTCATCATCTCTTTTATTTCTGCATGTCCAGATGCACATTCTTGTTTCTATCGCTACAGCTCATGCCGTGTATTATACTTAGAAGTGATTAGTAAGAACTCCAAATCATTATTTACATTCATCATGAATATTTACAGAAAGCTAACAAATATTGCAGAAGGGCGCTTTTGAGAGTGGGTGAGACACTCAAGTGTCAGTCAGACTATTAATACCAAACTAACAAATGCAACAATTACTAATTTAAGTGACAACTTTTCAGAGGATGCTGGATTTATCCTAAGCCTCTCAAGTAACTTAAAGTTGCCATTCAGGCAAGCTGAGCTTTGAAACTGTCCTTTATTTTATACAGCATTACTGTAAAGAAGTCCAATTTACAAATAAAGCTAATGTAAAAACAGTAAGCAAAACAAAACAACAATGGTGATGTGCAAATTCAGTTGCCTCCTTAGAAATAAACAGAAGTATTAAATAAATGAATAAACTAAGTATTTGATTGTGGTGATACTCCACATCTATACAAAGCAATCTACACATACATCACACTTCCAGTGATCTTGGACTCACTAGGGTAAAGCAGACCAAGTGCAACCACATCTAAAGGCTGTACACAAGTCCACATTTGTAACTGTGGTAGCTTAAAATGGCCAAAGCAAAGTAAACATATCTACAAACAAAATATAGCTGAAAGCTTAATTTCAGAGTTTCATCAGAAAGTTTAATTAATTCCTCTAATTTTCTGTTTTGCTCCATTTTAGGAGGTCATGGCAAAGTTAGGTGGCAGATATTTACTTCCCCTCCTCTCTCCCCCTCCCCACTCCTCTCCTCCCAAAAAATGGTTTCTAAGTTACAGGGATACTCACTAATAGTTCTTTAGGAAATACAATATACACTACTGAACACACAGAGGAATGATCAAAACAACCAATTCTCTAATAAGATCCTTATTTTAGAAAAAATATATTTTTATTAAATGGTCAGAACTAATGTTATCACTATGATCCATTTGTACTAACTTACTATGTATTCCTTAATATGTTTATTTTATAAATTTCTTTTTTTTTTTTTTCTTTTAGGTATTCGAAAACCTCCTTTCCAGGAACTAACAGGAGGTTTTTACATTGTACAATACTGATGGTATTTTGGACTGCGATTTTGTCTTTGTATGCTTCTTTTCCTGTATTTATTTATTTTTTAAATGATTGTTCTGTGAAACGTTTTCTCTGTATTTAGCACCAAAAGTATGATTACACAGCAAAATAAAAATGGACTGAGTTTTGCAAACATTTCATTTTAACTTCTTTTCTTTGTTTCTATTTATCTGCAAGCACGTGACTAAAAACATCAGGACTAAGGAGGTTGTTAAATACCACCTTTCTGTTCCTTATGAAAAGTTTTGATAACAAGCTATTAAATAGATCGTTATATTACTTACATTGATATCTTCCAAATCTAAGTTATTCAGAATGACATTGTTCCTCTTCCAGATGATGGGAGGTCTCAGAGCACCCTGAATCGCACAACTTAAGACAGCACTTTGTCCTACTGTTGCTGCAGTGGTGCTTATTTTTTGATCTTCTGGCAGACTCAGCTGAACCACCTCTGCAAAAGATATATTGTTTGTAAGGTTAATTAGCATGCAGTTTCACAAGGTTAATTAGCCTGCAGTTTTTGTACGCTAGTAATTTAAGGATTTTAATTGGAATTAAAGTAAAAAGAACTTCCAACAACGACAGGAAGGTTCAGAGTATTTTGAATAAAAGGTCAGCATGACATTTCAATTAAACTGACTGACAAGTATCACCTTATAAGAAGGAAAGCTCTTAACATGAATCTCAGAGGTAAGGCTATAATAACCATGACAGGCTATATCCAAAGATAGACAGTGGAAGTTATTTAACTGTTAGGGCAATGCAGTATAGTAGTTAGCATCTTCATCTGAACTGAAATGAGAGTATGGCTGTAGGAGTCATACATATGAGTTCATTTTCAGAAAAGTGAAAATGTGAATGAAGCTCAATGCCCAAAATATACAGGACAGAGAAGGAAATGAAAGGGATGATAAAGTGAATTCTGCTTTCATAATATAAAAGGAAGGTATTTGCTGAGGTCTCTTCACTGGTCTGCCAGTGTTTTTTGGTTTTTGCTTTTTTTGCCACTGTGTTGATGGCTTTCTTTCTTGATATAAGTGAGAACCCAGTTTTCTGATCAAACTGACATTACTCATCTCTTCTATTTCAGTCTCATGAGAACATGCATCACTCATAGTCCATCAAACACATTAGTTTATGTCATTTTCAGAAAACAATGTTAAAATAATTTCTTCTAATTTTCTCTAGTCAAACATGATTCCTCTTATAATTTGAGAAATCCAGAGCAAGAATAGTAAATAGTTATGGCACCTTAATAAATGTCTCCTAAATACCAAAAAACAAAGAAAAAAAAAGAGCACTTCTTTATAATACAAATTCTCAAACTGCTGTATCTGCCAAGTAACAGTAGCAACAACTATGATGGAATATAGCACCTAGCACAACTACAGAGTACAACACCGTAAAATAGTTGAAGACAAACCTGAAGTAAATGTAGCACTTCACGTGAAATATCCTGAACTGTTTCAGTCCACCAATATTCACCACCTATTCTTTGCATTTGCTGTGCAGAACACAGTAGAATTCACTAGTGCTAATAATAAGCAATTTTACAAGCCCTTATAAGCCACTTTTGTTTTATTTGGTATTACCTAAAATACCCTACTATAAAATATCTGCAAATCAGTAAATGTAGAGGATGCACTTTCAAAAGTGTGTCACCAGGACGGAGGGGGGCTGAGAGGTGTCTGTTTGTTTTTTGTGGGTTTTTTTGGTAAGAAAGGTACATTGCTAACCCATTTAGAAGCAAAGACATTAAGAACACGTGCAAATAAATCTGTTCTGCATGGATATATGAGTAAGAAAAAATTCAATCAACATGAGAAATCTGAAACAATGTTTTCACATTCATAGCTAGTTCATGAAAAAATTCAATATTGCTCATGAAAGTACCTGACATTTCTAAAATTAATACCAGTGCAGTATAATCAAATTCACTAATATCTTGTGAGAATGAAGACTATTTTTGGTATGGTATTTGAAATATCAAAAAAAGTACAATTATAATACAAATTAGATTTCATAAGTAAAAAAATAAAGTCAACAAAATGACTGAACAAATTAAAATTCAGTATGAATAAATATAATGGTAAATACAGACTATACAACCTTTAAAGGAAAAGTACTTTAATTTTAATTTAATGAAGCCTTTGTCATACAATTTTGGAACAAATTTATTTCATGTAAAAGCAAGTTAACTATTTCAAAACTACTACCAGTAGAGAACTACTCCCAGCCCTTTCAACCTAACAGTATACAGAAAGTAAATCTTCCTCCATTTTTCATTGACTCTGGCATTTCATATAGCAAAAAAAAAAAAAAAAAAAAAAGGCATAGCTTCATGAACTACCTTTGTATGGCACCACAAACTGAAAACAAACTGAGCAAATAACAATAAGAAAAAAAGAAACTATGTGAGCATCCATGTCCACTTCAACCCAAGGAGAAAGATCTAGTTTTTCAGGTTCATCTTTTTTCATATTTTTGAATGCTCTTTCAAAAATTCTGACATGTGCAATAACAGTCTGATAATAAACGCTTTCTCTGATAATCCATACAGCAAACAGCTCTGATTGTAAAAGAAGGCCATTGCCATGTTGCACAAATCACTTGAACATTTACATGGAAAGGGGTATATGTTGATTTGATGACACTGCATAGACTTCCTTCTTGTGTAATTCGCTGTATGTGAGGCTGAACAGCTGAGAGTTGTCTTTTTCCTTTAGGTAAGTCTGATTAAATAAAACATCTTAAAATTCTACCTTTGTAAGGATTTTGCTTTATTAGGCAGAAGAGGTATAGGAGTTGAAGGTGTTTCACATGATACTTGCCATGTAATGCACCCTTTTTACTTGACTTTCATAACCTTCTATAAAGAGCATCCAAATAACAATTCTTCAACTCAGCTGCTAGAGCGTCAAAAATCTCTGGTTATCTTATATTTCATTTTTAAAATTAACTACAAAAGGCATCATGTATCTATTCTCTGTTAATTACCAAATCAGTTTTGTGTAAGAGAGACATTAATCTTTTGATTATAGCAAAACAGCAACCTATGAACAAGCTAAGATCCTTTATTTTTTTTTTAGCCTCATAAAAGCAATACTTTGTAATTAACGCAATTAAAAAGCCAGTATATTTTGTTTAATGCTTTTTTTCCCCTCAATACAAGCATCAAAGAAGCATTTCAATAGCTTCAGGAAGCAAAGCTTTGTTGTTCTATAATTAAAGAATAAAATCCATGCCTCAATTTTGGAGTATGAGACAAAAAAGGCTTAATTTTTTCTTTTCCAGAAGGAATGTTCTACAACTCAAAACTCAGTAACACTGCCCACCAGACATGCACAAATGTGATCAGCTCATTTTTTTTCTAACTAGACACACTATGTGACAAAACTTATAACACTAGGAAAAGGAAATGTATAAATTGAATATTGTGCTGCTGTCTGGAGTTTCTAAGATGTACTGCATCCATCTGATGATTGATCGAAACCATTTTAGCTCCTACATCCCATTACAGGAGATGATTCTTCAGCAATGCTGTCACCTAGATTTCCTGAAACGTACCTGCATGAATTCTGAAAGATTCAAAACTCCTGGTAGACAATGACTGCCAACGCTAATATTTTGCTTCTTTATAGAATTCACTATGCAAAGATCTCAAAAGGAAGGTAAATATTATGAAAGTTAATTTATAGAGGGGTAATTATCTGCATTTTCCAAAGTCACTATTTAAGATATGATCATTGTTTCATGACTAAAATCAGCTTTTGTTATTGGACCCCCTATGAAAAATACTAACCTTCACATGATAAATTGAGCTACCTAATTTAAAGTCTACTAGATTTTGAAGCCTTTTTGCAAATAATAAAAGTATTACTGTGAATGCCTGTATATAGAAGGCCAGTAACTGTCTATTATAGAAGCATTTATCATTTTTTAATCAAAACGCAACAGTAGGAAAGGGAATAGTTAACAAATGTAATGTTTAGTGTTTTCCCCCTTAACAAAGATGATATTCAGAAATCAAAGAGAGATAGAAGTATTACTATATTATTTTGTTGAAACTAATGGTTCATTTTTTTTTTTTGAACTGCTTTATATTTACTTGTAATCATAGCCTTGTCTTACAGAATAACACTCAGGAAGAAGCAAAAAGTAATAATAAAAAAGGAAAATGACAATACTAATTTTGCCAGAGGAATTCCCTAAAAATGATTTAATTAGTTCTCAGTCTTCAATATTATATATGTCAATATTCCATTTATAACTTCTATCATTTACCTCTATTGTACCAAACAAGCTAAATGCATAATTTCTTAAAGTTAAGCACAGTTGTCCCACCTGGAACCAATCAATGCACTGAAGTGTTACATATTTGTTAACAGTTATAAAAACAAACACTTTAATAAATATGCTAGATATGTTAAATATGCTATTTGTGTATGCAGAGAAACCAGACCAAGACAGGGATGAGCCCCTCTTCATCAGTTCTAGAGGGCAAATTTGGCAGGAGGAGGAAAGTGCTTGCCAGTGCACAGATCCCTCGGGGCAGCAGCGCTCAGAGTCCAGGCGCTCTGACAGTCCCTTGGAAACAGAAGAGCTAGGCCCAGGAACTAAATAACACATGTACCATCTCTTCTTTCCTCCCCAAAAGAAATGAACCTGGTTCTGACAGTAAATTCTTTCTGCCAGGCAGTAACATTAAGTGTACGTAAGCAGTAGGTTTTAGCTTATAGTTTGCTCTTATCAGAAGTGTGAAAGGTCTACTAAGGTACACTATATGTATGAACTTGGTTGTGGCTCCTCCAGACACATCATTAGGTCAACAAAGATTTTGAGTTCTAAACCACAACAAATCACTGATGACAAAACAATCTGTTACTTTGTAACATTATATTTCATCTCATCTGAATAAATGTTAGAGGTTAGATACATCAGAAATAGTGAATGCAGAGTAAATGTTAAATGTTTGGAAGACATTTTATAACATTAACACTGGTCAGGAAAAAAGAACTCTTGCTGAAGAAGCTCAGAAATACTTGAGATGAAAAAATGCTACTGTTTTAAATACAAGACACTCCTGTGCTGTTGAGGGATGTACATCAGATGGTCGAAAAGCTTTGACAAATTTCATGGTTGCTACAGCCATTCTGCTAACTCTCCTACCCTCCATTCTCCCAAAAGTACAAAGCCAAGCTCTTTTGGTTCCTCCCCTTATACTTCTCCTTAATGATCTTTTCACTTGTACTAGATCCAGCTTGAATTCATCCTTCTTGAAAACAGATGAACTAGAACTGCACACAACATTTTGGATGAAAAATGTGCAATGTATTAGCCGATTCATATCTTTTATTGAAAGACTTCAATCAATACATGCGAAGAATGCAATTGCCATTTTCACATTTTCCTCATCTGGCACCTCACATTCACCCTGTGACTGACAAGTCCACACAGTTCTCTCCTCTTCTGCTGTTTCCAGTAGATGAATTCTCAGCTTGAAGTAGAATTTCTTACTATTAACTAAGTATAAGATCTGGTACTTTGTAACATTATATTTCATCTCATTTTTACTGTGCCAGATTTAAACGTTGTGAATTCCTCTACTATAAAAATCCAATATTTTTCCTGTATTGATGATGACTTCCAAATCTTGGTTTTCGAAGACTTCTCTTGCCTTTTTTTTTTTTTTTTTTTTGGTCAAGGTATTAGTGAAAGTATTAAATAAGTTTGCTTTCCAGATGAACACTGGAAAATTTCACTAAGAACTTCTTTCCAAAGTGATATTTCCCCACTTTGGGGAAAACTTTCCCCACTTATTTCCCCCATATCACCTCCCTTTTAACCAGCTCCTTATTCTCTACTAATTCTCAGTGTTTTAGTTGACTCAGCAGGTTCTCAGGTGACATCACACCAAGTGCTTTGCCGAAACTGATCAAAATAGTTCATTTCTCATCGCTTCTTTCTGGTTATCTAGAAACTCTGTTAGACACTTGCTTTTGTTTGTCCTTCAGTTAAAATTCAGTCAGTTTAAGATCACCTGATGCAAGGTTATTTTCAAAGCTATTTTTCTAAATATTTTTCTGATACAGATATTTTCCTGATGTCTTTATAAAGTAACCTAAGAACTTACTGAAACCGAGTGCAAAACATTATCACCTCTTACTGAATCAGCAAAGAAATTGGTCAATTATCATATGCTGCCTTTTTGTTTGTTTTGCTTTGCAATACATTGTATCATTGATACACCTTACTACTACATCATGGTTACCTTTGTTTCTAGGCTTATAATACTGTCTCTCTCTCTCTCTCAGGTCCCAGAGATCAGGAATTTTTGGAACCTATAAACAATGAATTTAAAGAAACAACCTTCCCCAAATAATTTACAACCTAAAATACATTAATAGTTACCCAGTGACTGGGTGCTCCTGTATGCATTTATAAAGCTTTTAGCTCTGCATGCTGGTGACTTTAGGAAGATTTTACAAATAAATATAACATAAATACTTCTGAGGAAGATATTTCAATATTGCAAGTGATGATCAATTATCAAACGCTGATAGAGCATCAGTGGTCCAGTTCTCTTCATTTGTCACATGTTTAGTAACCAAGCTACGGAAAACAGGGAAAAGGATTTTTTAAAGCTGGCATTTCATGAAAATATCCCAGCAGTAACAGGATAAATCAATAATGAAACATTACTTCAGTCATTATTTCTTCAAGCATCATACATCCTGGGTTGTCTTTCTTTGTGTAGTTAAGCTATATCAATACTCTTGCAAGCTAGCAGATGAAACAATATCACTATATTTTTAAAGCATATCAGCAAAAGAGTAGTGCTAGAGAAAAAAAAAAGATAGCAATAGTTCTGTGATGCTTTGATCCACCTATTTGTTTTCTTAAAAATCGGACAATGAGCTTCTGCCCATAACATGGAACATTCTGTGATGATCTAAAATGAGTTTGTTTATAAAAAGAGCTGGTACACTTGAAATTCTTTTAGTTTTCTGAAAAAGATAAAGAATAGGTGGTATAATTTGGGGTATTTCAGATCTCTCCCTATACATGAAAAAATCACATCTCTAACTCCCTTTATGGCCCAATACAGTCTGCAGGCACTGAACATAATTATAAAACCCATTATCTTATGGTACTAGATCAGGCTAATAGAGGGGGAAATGTCAATTACATATGAAATTTCATATGGGATTGAATAACTGGTTTCTTATGACCAATTTCTTATGACCAGCCACTAGACCACTTTGAATAAAAGTTTTCAAAAGATAAGTAGTACATGAAAATGTTGTATTTGGACTTTATATATCACATAATAATTGATTACCTATTGAAGGGAGGAAGACCTTATATAATTGTAGACTGTTTGGATTAATTAAATTCCACTAACAAATGTATAATTTGAGCCTTCTCATCTACTTATGTAAGTTTTATGTATTTATTCACAGCAGCCGCAAAACACTTTTTTGTCTAAACTAATGAACATTATGCAGACTGGTACTCACTATCTAAAATTAAGACTGCGTTAAGCCTGTATTTATTTTGTTTGCCTATTTAGAATGTAATTTAAAAGCAATCAACTTTTAAAACCAAGCAAAGAAGCCTTTTGTCTATGGCTTACAGTATGCTTTAAGCTTAAGGGATAGCATATAAAATCTAGCACAAAGAATCCAAAATGAGTGCTTTTAGAGGATAAATTTTTGCCTTTTGTTTTGCTACAGTTAACTGCCAGATCTTTTTTCAAAAAGTACCCTGCAATTACAGGGTATTTACAGCTACTGCTTTTCAACAGGATATGAAATGTTTGTTCTTGGCTCAGTTTCCAAGGTCATAAAAACCTATACTACACTTAAAGTAATTAACACAATTAAATAATGCTTAGAACCTCCTAGTCTAGACATAATACTTTAAAAGAACTTGAAAAGATGAAAAATAAAGAACAAAAAATTCCATAAAAATAGAAAGGATGTGAAATTTGAGACAAAATGCTTACTACTAGGAATTTTCTGACCAGTATTTTTCAGAAATGTCATATCAACAGATTCAAAGGCCTTGAAATCAATCAACAGCTGGATGTATTCCACCAACAGAAAATGCCAAATAAAGAAAGTTCTCAACAAACACCATCAGGTGTTAATTATTTCAGTTAACTGAGAAAAACATGGATTTACTGCCATTTAGCTGTGGCAAGTCTTACCACGACATTACTTGATAGCTTCAAATAGCTAAAATGCAAATATTTAATGTGTCTTTTCCTCCTCTGATGTCAAGGCTACCTTCTCAAAATGATGTAACAAGAGCTTTTTCATCAGCTTCACTTTACTCTTCTTTTAAACCAATTTATAAATCAGCATCAGTGGCATGACTAGTTTTGTCAGCTTAGAAATTAAATGATGCAAAAAGAGTTTCATGTTTTCATATAGCTCAGACTAGTTTTAGCATGTTAGGCTGAAGAAAGCATGCCGAATTTCATTTTACAGTGCAATGAAACTACCGAAAGAAGAAATTGTCTTTATCACAAACTTTTTTTTTTCCCTATAAACTTAGGGCAAGACACAGTGCATCTGAAAATAAACATTCATACTTCAAATAAAGGAAAAAAACAAAGACTGGGAGGCCAGAACTAAATCTGTCCGGAGGCTGTATTTCAATAGCTAGCACATCTTAATTGTTTCATCTAAAGGAAGATTTTTAAAGTTACTTTATTAAATCAAGAGGCTTTAATGTAAGCATGAAAGTGATTTTTCTACAGAAAAATATACTATTATTTCCAAATAATATCTTCTTTGTCAATCCATTTACCACAACAGCACAGCAGCACAGAGACAGTACAAAATAGTATATAGAGCACTGATGACCCTGAAGAATTCCTGCTCAAGCAGAATTTATATTTCTCAACTAAAAATCGATCCACATGAAGAATTCATGTTAGAATAAGTAGATGCAATGTTCCAAAATTTGCTAAGCTTATTATTTATTAGTATATAAAAACTGGACATAGCAATACTATTTTTCCCCTAAAGAGTACAGTGAATATATACTGTTCCATACTGATATTTCCATGTGGAAATCAATTTGATGTTTCATAACATCAGAGTGGTTTTCCAAAGCCAAGCAACACAGGAGACTGAATAAAGAGGAGAACAACTACCTTACAGGATCATATATGGATAAGTCTCAGGTTGCAAATGTATTTCCTGCTTTGAATTTGTCCTAAACAAATTATTCTCATACCTAGTTGAAAGTTTCAGTATGAAAAGTGAGGTACCATTGTTCCTGAATGGTTTTTCTTTAGGTAGGATGCCAGCAAAGGGATCTTTTTCAAAAGCTAAACTCTCTATTCATTAAATTAAAGCCAAAGAACCTTATTCCTGCTGACTGAAAAAAATGATACTGATTATGAAGTGAGGCAGTTTCCTTCCTAAATCTGAAACAATAAAAAATAACAAAAATGGCTTAAAATATGGAGAAAATTTAAGGAAAGCATGGTGCAGTACTTTCATAATCAAAGTGCTGAAAAACATCAATATTTAGAAATCTGAGAAACCTGTTAAAAAACAAGAGATCTGTTCTCATAATGCATTTAACCAAACAAAAAATACATAAGTAACTTTTTCATTACTACATAATATTTCAGCTGCAGTGCTTGTATTAAAACTGAGGAGGTCCTATTTCCAGTGTTATGGCCAGCTCAGCAGAGGTTTCCACTGTTCTATTACTGTAACAACAAAAGCTCTTAACAGGCTTATCACATTAATTAAAATATACTCATCTTTCATTTTGCTGACAAGAGATTTGAAAGTCATTTTGTTGACAATTACAGTTAATATTAGAATAGCTCATGTTTTTATGAACATCTGTACAAATCAATTCCATAAATTAATATAAACAATAAAAAAGCACAAACCTGTCTGCAAATGAGCTTTATTTTTAATGCTGGCCAATAAGATATAATAAAAGGTGATTTATAGATCATGCAAGGCAACATTTATTTCATGGAGAAACTTTCTTGGAAAGATAAACATTATGCAAAAACCTACAGTTTCTATTTCTGTTTCCATATCTGGAATGCAGTGTTCTTTATTCAGATACCTAGGAACATTAAGAATGTTTCAGGTTTTAAAAATAAGGATAAATAAAGTAAAATATCTCAACTGACTTCATTTAGTGAATTTAGCATCAAATACCTATATTAACTGAAACTGTAATAGCTTTCATCTTCTGATTGTATTATCATCAAAATGATCACATGAGCAGATTTCCAAACAAAAGGTATCACTGCTGAAGTAAGCAAAAGAACTAAATAAACTATAGAAGATTATATTTTACACAAGTATAAAGATGCACGCAGTAATAAAGTCTTTACAATTAAAGCGAAGGTCAATTTTTTTTTTTAAACAGTTTTCTTTGTTCAGTGCTAATGCCAGCTTTTCCTGGGATAGAAACAGAGCATGCTCCAGAGACATGCATTTAGGAAAAAAAWATATATATATATACACACACATACACTGTCTTTTAATTGTGTTAATTACAAAGTATTGCTTTTACGAGGCTAAAAAACAAACCAATAAAGGATCTTAGCTTGTTCAAAAGTTGGTGTTTTGCTAAATCAAAAGATTAATGTCTCTCTTATATGTAACAAATTTGGCAATTACAAGAGAATAGATGATGTGATGCTTTTGGTAGTTTATTTAAAAAAGAAAGATAAAGTAACTAAAAAGAACCAATGCAGGATCTTAGCTTGTTCGTAGGTTAACTATTTATATATTTTAAAGTTTTGTTATGCAATTTGAACACAACTTGCTTCAGCTTTGGTTCATTCTCCATCATGTTCTGTTCTAGAAAATTCTTTTCAACTAAACTACTGAAGGTAACTCACCACATGGTCATCTTTTTATTAACTTAATTAGACCGAGACCTTTATGTCTCTCATTGGAAGGCACTTCCCCAAGTAATTTTTACAGATACCTTCTATGTCTTCGCCGTTTTTCAACAATGTATTTGTAAGTTTGGTTTTCAGAACGCTGCACCACATCGTCCTACAAAAATAAGCCGTGAAGGAAGTTGCATCTCCTAAACCCAAAGCCACCAATATAGAGGTTATGTAATGCTTCAGAGGCCTCTAGTATCAACACTGGGTGCCTAAATTACCAAAGGAAGACTTTGGTAATTTATAGACAATTTAAAGACAAAATATCATATCAGAGAACCAATAGCATCATAATTAACCATTTAACTTCCAGTGAGCACAGTCCCAATACAACAGTGTCCTTTCTCATGTTAAATTAAAGTCAATGCTTTGTTCTTTATGTTGCAATCTTAACATGAAACACAGCAACCATTACAGTATCTGTGAAGGTATTCATTCCACCACAAAATATACTGACCCTGAAGAAAGTGATGGGGGTGGAAATACAAAGATCTGGTTCCTTGATCACCCTTATGCAATAAAAAATGGAAAAACTATTTCAAAAAAATTTTTATGTTTAATATTTTAGTGTAATCAAAGGAACAAAATACAATCTGATATTCTAAGAGAGTATTAACAATCTGACTAGGACTTGCTTCAGTTTTATAGCATAACCAAGCACGGAAAGCCACGTTCAGTTCGGTATCAAGGGTCTGCAGCCCTTGGGGTGACAGGAGCTTTGAACTTCGAGGAAGAAATGCATTCATCCCTAATGGGAGAAAAGCAGCTGCTTCCTGTCAGGCAGCAGTGACTTTTCTGACTAAGTACAACGTAACAGACACGGGCTTTTCAGAGAGACCTGTCCAGGCATTCAACCTCCTATAATAGGATGATGGCTTCTGCCACATGCTTTCAAAAAAACTGGGCTGAAGTTACAGTAGGGACTCAGTATTCTGTCAATGAAAAACCACATTTTAAGAGCTGCTTTCAAGTGGGCTGCTTTGTACTGACAATTTTCCTATTCAAATGCTTTGCATATGTCTTATGAAGAGGTAAAATGATCTGGACAAGCAGGGGAAAAAGGATAACTCTATCCCATAAAAATATAAATTTCCCAAACTACATTTTGTTTGAGAAGTAATTTTTTGTACAACACTCCTTTCTTCACTCTTCTTTACATGACAGGAATGCATGATGCCTTAGGAAAATGTGAGGTGACTTTCCTGCTCCTTGCAACCCTATCTCAAATCCTTTGAAGAAAGCTTCATGAAGGGAAGTCTATCAAGTTTTATTCTTTCCTGCTTGAACTTTTCCTTCTCTCCTGTATCATTAACTCTTTCTTGGTTCTTGTGTACCAGTCTATCCCCAAGGCACACAGAAGTAACTCCAAATGTAGAGGCACAGACAGACTACTGAAGCCTTCTGGAACCTGTTTTTGTAGGTCACAAACACAAAAAAAAGAAACTGTATTCAACAACAACGGTCTTCTGCTAAAAAACAACCAGGGAATTTTTTGAATTATGTGCTAACAAATGGCTTCTGCTGAGAGCACCTGTACTAAGAAAAAAATAAAAAAAATCTGTGTATTAAGGTCTTACTTTGAAACAAGTAACATCCATGACTACTTCATTTTGATTCTCAGACTGCATCGTGACTGAAGAGAATGATTAATGGTCTATATCATACATGCAATAGGAAACATATCAGAATTCTGGTAAGAAACTGTACTTTCTCCTAAATTTCGAAATATATGAATATTATTTTTGCTTGCTCTCTTCACTACTTGAGATTTAAGAAAGTTTACTGCACCCAGTCTAAAAATAAGAGCAAATCTTTAGCTTGTAAACATGCATCTAAATTCAGTACTTCATATCTGATTTAGACCAAATGAAAATCTATCTGATTTTTCTCTCAGAATTCTGTTTATAAAGGTGTCAAATTCATCAGGAATTGAAGACGCTTCTGTAATAAAACAGAGATGGACTTCACCTGAACTAAAAGAAAAACAAGGTGCCATATAAATCCAAGAGATTAGAAATTCAAAAGCTGTAGAGTGGAAAGCGACATGGAAAAGCATTTTTTAGGGCTGCTCAGGATGCAGAAATTAAAATTTTGTATCTGTAGGTGATGAACATGTTAGAGGATTTCAAACAGGATATGCAGCAGAAATGAACTGCAATTTAACTGGTGTGCCAAAGTAGGAACCAAAGAGTGGTACACATGCTCCTACACAAATACACATAGTCTAAGATTAAAGACAGAAATGCCCTACCCTAAACAAATATACTGGTTTATTAGGCACATCAGAAGTCTGGTAGAATGAAAACAACCACAGGAACACTGTGCTATAGGAAAGTCAAAGCAGTTTGAAGTGGTAAGACTGAATGCAGACTGTGAGGAGAAGCTGAAGGACCTTATGAGACTGAGAAGCTGAGCAATAAAATGGTAAATAAATTGTATGAAAATAAAAGTGTTACACAAGCGGAAAAACAATCTTAACTTTGCATCTAAAACAATGGGCTGTAAGTTGACTCCTCAGGAGTGAAGATAGATAGTTCCATAGACTTTGTCCTCTAGCAGTCAAAAATTCAAATCAAAGTTAAGAATTACTATGAAAGGAATTGAGAGCAAACAAAAAACATAAGTTTGCCCCTATATAAATCCATGGCTTGTCCACATGAATAATACATGCAGCTCTGGGTCCTCTGCTAAGGAACTAACAGAACTGGCAAAGATTCAGAGAAAAACAGCAAGCATAATAAGGGTATAGAAGAGTTTAAATATGAAAAATGACTAAGTAGGCTGGGATTTTTAATCTTCAAAACAGGTTTTACAAAATCATGACTGTCATGGAGATGCTTGAAAAGGTATTGATTGTTCATTATTTCTTCTAATACTGGAAGGCCATCAAATTAAGCAAATGGGAGTCAGGTTCAAAACAAATGATAGTAGGTTTCAACTTTCAGGCAATAGAGCTAAAGATCTCTTATCTAAAGGACATTACAGATTTAAGAAGCTTACATGCTCAGGAGAGACTGAACATGCACTTGGAAGAGTATGAGGGAAGTATCATGTCCTATTCTTATTCTTCTCTAGGCATCAATTTAAATCCATGGTTGAGAGAAAGTACCGGGCCAGCTGGATCTTAGTCTGAACCGGTACCACAACTCTTACATTCTAAAGACATGCTTCTTGATTTTACATGGAATTTACCCAGCAAATCTGATTTCTGAATTTTCCTTATAGTGCTTACATGCTCTAGTTTTAAGAGAGAGAACTGTAAGTATTTGACCCCCCCCCAATTAAATTAAAAGTATATTAATTGTAATACAGCTTAATTAATAAACAGTATGTGCTATCTTCCAATCAGATTATCCTGGATTACTCAATAAGTAAATTAATCTTCTGATATTTCTAATTGTTCTTAACAGAGGGGTCTTTGGATGTCAAAGCATTTTTCTGCATTTTTTTCCCCACACATTACAAATACTTGCTTTAAGAAAATGAAATGTGAATGATGGCAATGCAGACTTTGAAAATCGTTAATATTTTTTACTAATATCTAAGTCACAAGTTGATAAAACTAAAACAAAATTGCACAGCTCATCATATATGTGTTTAATTGCCACTGTTACTTTAATTAAATCAATTTTAGCTGTGATGTACATTGACTCAAACTGCTCCTTGAGACCTAATGTTTTTCACAAGTTGCCTGCACAGAGTATAGCATTTGACAGTCCTCAAGTTATGAATGATTGCCAAAAAGACTATAATGATTCACTTAAGTCTTTATAAAAATCAATAAAACATATACTTTCACTTGCTAGGATCATTACTTCGCTTGCGCTAGGATCATTATAAAATAGTTCAGAAGCATTGTTCATGGAAATATGAGAAGTCATTGATTATTTAAGACTCCCTTGTCATCATATACAGAAATGTAGAATGTGTCTATGCAGCTGTGGGCTGCATCTCATTTGACATATCACGCTAGATGTATCTCATTTGATATATCACACTAGGTCAAGAATTACCAGTATTGTAGCGCTAGCTGCACTGACTGAAAACACAAATATTTAACTGAGTTTTTCAAGCAACTATCCTATCACTGTTACATAGATAATAGATACTAGATAGACAGTTGTAGGTGGAGGATAGTTGGAGAATTGCTTTATGGACTGACTGTAATATCTGCAGCAAAGATACAATCTCTGCAGAGTATTTCCATTAAAAACAACAACATAAGATTAACTCTAATCCTTAACTCATTTCCATACATTTCACTTTGGAATGAGAGTATGTGTTATGTGCAAACTTTTCCAAGAAGAGGTACAGGAAAGGAATAATGGCTTTTGCGAATAAAAAATGTGCACAGAAAAATGACCTCTACAATTGGATGCTGTAAGAAAAGGAATTACTTTACAGAGCATCTGTAGCAATGTAAATCACTACAGCTCCTTAAAAGCCTGTGCAATTATCTGATTCACAAACAGGTAATTGAATCAGGGGATTTTGTGTCTCATAATAAACTGATAAGATAGGCAAAATCAAAATACAGCTGTGAAAACGCATAAAATTTAGGTTAGTAAAAATGACAGAACCACCAAAACAGAAGATTCAAATAGATGTTGAACAAAATATCGTATTTTTAAATAATTCCGATCTTATGAATACCTTGCAGATATTTCAAGCAATTTTAACATTTAGAACATTAATTTGCTGATACTTAAGCAAATGTTTCTTTGAAACCTATTTATAAATACACACAAGTACACTTAGCCAATTGTACTTGTACAATTATACAATTAGTGGATGCTATCCTCACATCCACTTATTTTCATAATGATGAAATGTAACATTTGTCATTCTATTCTAGTCAATTCATCTTACATTTGGTATGTGACTATAAATTACTACAGTCTGTCTTCTTAAAAGCCCTGGAATGTCTTTGAGTTTAAACATCCATCAAGTTTAACATTCCACTAATTTCAGTGATCATGTTTTCAGACCTTGATAGTGTTCATGTTCTTCATAAATAGCACAAAACTAATGATAAATAAGAAAGTGAATACCTAATCTCTACCCACACTGATCAGTACATCGAGGTAGAGCAAACGTTTCAACATTTCATATTATAAGGCTTCAGATAACCAACTGCAGTGTTCAGTACTACAAAAGCTACCTGGTACTGATACAAATTAAGGAAACTTAGGCAGCTGCAGATAACAGTGAACTGAAATTATGCTAAGAACATTATGGACTTTTTGTTAAAATACTTAAGATAGTTGATGCCATTTTATATACAAGTATTTTAATATTTTAAATAATAATGGCCATTTCACAGTCAAGATTATTTCTTATATTAAATTCTGGGGGAAAGAAGAAAATTTATTTCGTGAATTTGGTACTCAGAGACCAGTAGCAAGAAGGAAAAAAAAAMCCCCACAATTTAAAAAAAAACAAGGTAACATTAACTACTTCTCTTCCCACTCTCATTCTTTTTAAAGGTTTATCTGGCCATAGAATTTCACTCAGGCCACTAGAGCTACTTCCACAAACTTCATATACCAAAGGCTGGTATATATATGGTCTGGTATATACCAAATGCATCAGTGGTGTCTGCAATAATGAGACAGCAGGTTCACATAATGCCTTCATCTTGAGGTCAACATCTGACCTCAGGATGTTTCAGAAACGTAATCATAGATTGTAAACCATTCATTCATAATGAGTTTCATTTGTTCAAATCACTATTTAAGTGTTATCAGTCCCTGTTTTTACAAGCAAGAATACGATGCTTTAGTGCTACAATTTTAGATATAAATACACTAACAGAAGTAATAAATCATATATTTAAAGTATAATCAGTTAATAAGCTTCTAAATTAATGAAGAAACATCATTTGTTTATTGCATTTTATCAAGATCTAAAGATGTTTGACGAGAAATATAAGCCATTTTAAGCTGAGAAAATTCTTTTCAGTGCAGGCCTGCAGCACTAAAGAATTAAATTACTTACAGTGATATTGGCACTGATCAGAATCCTGCAAAGTGCTAAACATTCTCAAATCACACCAGAGTCAGGGAGAATGAGAACGTGCATTGTTCAGAAGGTTCTAAAAGCAGCCCGTACAAACTAAATCAGTCACTTTAACCAGGCAACAGCATTTGCCTTGCACTGTGAAACACGTAACAACTGACTGATACAACTGAAAACAACTGTTCCAATTCTTTTTCTTTTTTTTTTTTTTTTTAATCTCAAAAATCATTTTTTTGGTCAGAGCTTGGTTATCTGGAAAATGAGTTAAGATGCCAACAACTCCTTCTTCTTTATATATGTATTTACCTATTTCCATTTAATATATATCAGATACACTGCACACATTAAGCCATGTAATTTAGAAGATATAAGAATGGAACAGCATCCAGCTAAAAAACCCACATTGTATTTCCTAATGTTAAGAAGACAGAAGGAAAAATGGAAGAAAGGAACTTAAAGTTTAAAGACATTCCGCTTCCTAAATTTTGAATTAAGTATTTCTATTTGCTACACATAATTACAAATAGGTAAAACTTAAACCTGGATAATGTTGCTTTGGAAAATAGAAAGAAATATATATATTAGGTTTTACCTAATATTCTTATAGCAATACTACAAGAACACTAGGTAAAGCTGAACATATTTGGAACAGTATTGCTACTATTTACTGTAAGAATATTTACAATAGCACAGCTAAAGGATTCATCCTACGTATTGGTTAGTTATAAGAATCCTTTAACATTAGAGAGGCCAAACCATTCATATGAGAACTTTTTCAACCTAGAGGAAAACAAATGCCAACAAAGCCAACTCATTAGTAGTGCGGCTTCACAGCCTTGTGCTGCAGAGAAAATCAGTAATCTACTCCCGTAGCATTGACAACTTGTTTCCCATAGCCAATTTACTAGGGATGAGGAACACGATCCAAATTTTGCCCATACGAATTGACAGACTAGTGCTTGCTCCTTACAAAGGATGGAATTTCACTTTTATGAATTTCCATCTCCTGGAAGAGACAGTAAATGAACCGCCAAAGAATAAATCTCTCTCCCTCCTGTCTCTATTGACTACCATCACACAGACTGAAACTGCCTGTCCAACCTTAACGTCTCCCCACAGCATGTTCTGTAACTGATTTTATGTAGCATTCAATGAATCCTGAGGGAAATTTCAAAGTTAGTGTGATGTATTAAATTATATTTTGATGTACGTAATTGAAATTACTGATCAGAAAGTAGTCAGATATGGCATCCTAGGTTTATGCATATATAAATAAAGTTGCAACTTTTATAGACTAGTCAAAATTATACAACAACGAACGCTTTTCTAGCCAATAAAGTTGTTATGAATGTTAATTTTAAAGCACGTTTGGAAGAGATCTCCAAGTAAATGAAACTGAGTAATTTCTTAGTAACCTATTGCCCTTTCCAGGGTTTAATCATATTTTAAGAGTTGTACTTAAGATTGGTGAGATGCAGTTAAAACAGCCGTACACTAAAAAATATTTTCAAAAGAAACAAACCACAGCAGTCCAGAAAATATGATCACCCTCTCACTTACAACGCCACATCACTGTCTAAGAAAATATCCCCTTCAATGTTCATAGGTAATGAGCCATTCCAGTCATACCTGTCATGATATGTGATAATATGACATCCCAGCAATGACATCTTACTTTTCCAGTTTTTCTTATGGACACGCTTATTCACTATCCATCCACAGCACCACAAGTCCCTGTTGACATTTTCTTTAACACAGCTATCCTTACAGCAATAGCCACTTTTTAAAAATCCATAAGAAAATGCTTTCTTTTTATCTTAAGACAGGAGGAGAGTATATTCTAAGGGAAGCCTGTGTAAGAATAAAGGAGAAATGAGAATATAGTAGACCACTGAACTAATCAGTGTATGCACTTAAAGAATTTAGACAAAGCTCAGGGACTTGCAACTGAACTTTCTCATTTAGTGTATAACATTCAATACTTTACATTTGTGTTCACTGTAAATTCAGCAGAGAATAAGTGTTTCTGCTCAGAATTTTCAGAATAAGAAAACTCTTCACGATAAAACTGGTATTGTTGGTAACAAGATCACTGGTTGCGCTTAACTTTTAGAGGTTTTCTTAAAAAAGAAAAATAGTTCTTGTTATGCCAGTATATTGTTAATAACAACTGTTGCAGAATTGGACCGAGCTGTGTGGGTTTTTTTAAAACTACAGTCGCAGCGAACAAGGTTACTCAGTATTGACACAACTAACGGGATATTTATTCTCAGAACTTTTTTTGGAATCTCGGTGTTTAATTTGATGAAGTCAGTATTTAACATACACACAACTGAAACTGTAATCTAAAATTGCAGCAAGGAGTTTTGGAGTGGTGAGAAAGGTATTTCAGAGAGGAAGAAATGTACAAGACAGTAGAAAAACACAGATGGAAAAGAAAAACATATAAAAAAAGATACTAACATAAAAATGAGGAGGCAAAAATATAAATGCAAAAATAAGGAACACATAGTGAAATAATATATTTGCTTATTACAAACAGAAATTCATCAGAGCTTAGATTGTATGCAATTAATTTTTTTTCTAACTTTGAAATAAATGATAAAAATTTTGGTTGAAGAAAATTTCATTATCACTATTGTCTACATTCATTTCTAGCTATGCTATTCAAGGTGAGAGAAAAATAAAACAAAAATATAACAGCATACTCCATCCTGTTTCTTTAGGGGCAAGGGAGAGTTATTCTTCCTTGCCAAGTATAATAGCAACCCCAAAATGCCTCTCTGTTTTTCTTTATAATGTGACATCATTATCAGCCTCCTTAACCACACTGTCAAGCCTCTGAACAGCTTCACTTTGCATCCTGTTAACCAGTATCTCAGCAAACCTTTCATGACCTGCTTGTAGACACTGGACATTCTCTGCACCAGAACAGGGAGTATACCAGCTTAAACTCTGGGCCAAAATAAATATATTTGAAAGAATTTTGTAGGTTCTGGAAATGCTGAATACTGTGAGTGAACCCATGAGAGAAAGGCAAAGATGCCTTTGCTTTCCACAGTTGCTGAAAACACATGCCTACTTCGTTAGACTTGATAAAAACAAACAAACAAACAAACAAAACCCACCACCACCAACAACAACAGAGAAGTGCACCTCTGGAGTGACCTTGTGGAGTCATAAGCTGTGGATATCACGGACCACGATGCATCATGGACATATATGTGATTGCAGAGATATAACTTTCTTAACAGGTGATTAATTTAAAATAACAGGACAGGATATACCCAAGTGGAGGTCTTCATTTTGCTTGTTTTCTTGCTTGTGTCTCTTCAGTTAAACATTAGAGTTTTCTGGGTTTTGTTTGTTTCAAAACAGAATTATCTAAAATGCTGCATTTATTCACTTGAGTGGGTGGTTAATTATCAACCTATTACATTCCAATTTCAGAATGATGTAGACAGAAACAAGGGGTAAGTAGGTAGGGGTAAGTCTGCTGAAAAAGACATTGCATGTTCTTCTGCTGCACCAGAATTTGCAATGGGAGACAATACCAACTTCAGAGAAGCGAGAGGAAGCAATGCGATGGGGCCAGATCAAACTACAAACTCTCAGAACAGAGCTGAACTTGCAGCTTTGAGCAGCCTAAGCAAAATGCTTCTGAATAGACCAGCCAAAGTGCAAATCACCAAGATAGATAAAACCCTTAAAAAAAAAAAAAGATACTTTTTCCCAAGAAAATGCTTTGAAAAATGCCTATAATTCAATGCAATCTGTTCCACTCAAAAGACAAAAAGATTGCTTTTCAATAATACCTTCAAAGACTACGTCTCTTCAGGAGAAAAAAATATATATATGAAACTGATACTTTGTAGAAAGCAAAAGAGAAGGTTAAAATCCAACAACTTCAAGGTTTCTCCACAAATCTATAATGACTCCAAAGGATATCCATTGATATTATATGTGTACTTGCAACCTTACACAGGATTTTTATTTAAAAGCAGTATTTTGTCAGCCTCTATAGTAACTTTAAATTAAAAGCCGTTAATAATTCTTTGCCTTTATCTGTATTCACTTTCCCAGCCACACAAATAGCCCTACATGTATTTTCCTCTATCGTTCTTAGTGTAGCTCCACTTTTTTCTTTCCCGCTCTCTCACCTTGCTCTTATGCCCCTTCTTTTTCTCCTCACTCCTTCTTCCCTTTTTATGTCTTAACCTCACCTGCTCATGTCCACTGATTTTAATCAGTCCCACTTGTGCTTTCTTAACTATGCTCAGGCATGATTTTTATGCCATAACTCTAGATACTAAAGTGAGCATTACCTGGTTTCCTTTGTATGTGGAATTCATTTATTTGGATTTATCATGTGGCAGGGCAGGAGAGGAGGAGGAGGTTCATGGTCTGTCTACCCCATGACTCCAGTGCATGCCCCAGTGTGCTCAGAAGTCTTGGTTCCTGGAAACGCACCCTTGCCACTTCCTGCCTGAATTTGCACAGGGTGGATTCCTTCTCTTCTGTGTGTTCTTGTCCAGGAGCAGGGAGATCATGACAGTGAGCACAATTTAGTCTTACAGCTAATATTTTCTCTCAGCTATTTTATTCAGATTTAGATCTTAAACTGAACAATTCAAACCATCCTTTTAGAAAGTGCTAGTAAAAGGTAATTCTCTTTTTAACACTCAAAATACCAGAAATACATATAATTAGAGATAAAAAGCATTGCATTAATTCTGGTTTTGTATTGCTACTAAACTTCTATTTTGTTCTGAGGTGAGAAAAAGGTAGTTTTCAGAACACTGATTACTGATCAATTGAGTAGTTACTTTGTACTGATTTATATTGGCTAGACTTTTCCATTTGTGCACCAAATACTTAACAAAATAAAAGTGATTATGTCTCTCCATGTGCCTCCTGCAGATGTCACTCACCAAAATCCAGACATGAATCCAGCGACCGGGTCCCCATGGCTTTTAGACTTCTATAAACCAAAGAATCTAGAAACTGCTCTTTCGATCGCTCTCCTCTGATATTCCTGCATAGCATTTTCCCAGAGAGATGAGACTGCATTCACTTGTCTCTCCAGTGGCAAGTCCTGACATATCTGAAACACTTTCATTGCTTAAATACAAACTTTCCCAGCATCACATCTAGGACCCTTTTCTTTTACAGTTTCTCTTCTTCTAAGCCATGCAGAGAATAAGCCAGTAAGTATTGCAAGTACAGAGAGACTTTTTTTCTGAACTTCTGAACACTCCGTTCACTTTAAATTCAAGAATTCACAGATTTTTAGAAAAGTAAACTTAGTATCAGTTCCCTCTATTCCACATAACCTTTCCCTCAGAATCCCTCAGGATCTGGGCTCAGGAAAAGAGGCCAACTCATCAAGCTCGAGGTGCAGGAAGTCTATCCTCAATTTAAGCTGCTGAACACAGCAGCTGTAAATGACTCCAACCATGTCCTTTTCTACTTTTTCCTAATCAGCTTCTAATATATAATAATTCCTACTGAATAACAGTTGATAAATGCCCAGTCTTGAAAAGTGGTTCTCTTTGGTAACACTTTCTGATAAGTGCGGTTGAAAATAAATGATAAAATAGTGTGTGTGGGGGGGGAGGGGGATCAAAGATTAACCTTTGTAGTCTAAACCCAAAACCTAACATATCTGAATTTACAGTATCAAGCGGAATGCATAGCTCTACAGACAGATTCCCTATTCTGCCACAGTAACACAGCTGTATATTAAGCTATTTAAGCTATCCTAGTTAAAAATATATCAGCTTTTACACACTATAAAATGGGCACTAATGTTACTGAAATAAAGAAAAGAATCTACGGTTTTTCATGACTAGGAAAAGTGTGAGGCAAGAAGTGCAGAAGAATCCTGCCATAAGAACACATGGTCAGAAAAAAGGTCCATCTAGCCCAGCATTCTGTAACTGATAATGGCCAATTATGGTCAAAAATGGTCAAAAAGAGTACATTTACTGCAAAGAATAAGAACATAATACTAGCATTAGCTGGCCTGTTAGCTGAAAAGAATCAGAACTCCTACTGCCTTAACCTGAGGAATTCCTTAATTTGGAATGGAAGAGGTAGTTTCCTGTGAAGCAGAAAGAAAATTAAGTCCAGTCATCATACTGTATAATAATATGTTTTTTTCAATATTGTTAAAAAATGTTTTTTTCCTTATAGCAAAAAATCTCATGTCTAGGATGTTATAACAATTATGACCTCTAAATTAAAAACAAACCCTGCTCCAAAGCTGAAATCTATCCATATCTAAGGACTCCATTTGAATACTATGGTCTAAACTCATGAAACGTAGACCTCAGAAGCAGTCAGTAGGCAACATCTCCAAATTCTATAAGAAATGAAACCAATACTATCAGAGGAAAATAACAGTAGTTATTATGACAACTACTAATTTATTCCAATGATATAAGCACAAAAGGATGAAATTTTTGACACCTCTATCCACTCAGGCATATACAAATAGAAAATACATTTATAAACTTCACTATAAAAAATAAATGAAATAAAAGAGAAGGGACTGTCAATCCTTGAAGCTGAAATAGGGCCAGTCTAATTAGAAGACCCCTCTAGAAACTTAAAAATAAAATTTAGACAATTTCAGAGATTTAGTTTTGAAAGAAAATTGGAAAACTTCACAAGATCTTTTAGATCAAACATTTTGATTTTTTTCCCTAAATTACTAATTTCAATCATGTATAGACATATTACATTTTTAGTGCAACTTCTACTTTGACCCAGTCCAGGTATCAGCCCTTTGCTTCCCTCAAGCCAATCCCACTTGCTTGCCTGAGCTGTTCACATCAAAATGTCAATGATGCTTCACCTATTACCCAACTCCTTGTCTTAGACTTAGCCATTTGCTTTCTACCAAGAAATTGATCCTGGCTTGTATACATCCTTGAAGTCTCCTTTCCTGCAACTTCACAGGAGGCTGCCATGGGCATCAGCAGACTTTTCTCAGCTTTCTGGGAGAGAGGCCTTCCCCAGCCCTGTGATATGGTGTGTGAGAGACCATCTGTTCTCCAGAAAATCTATGTCATCAGGGAAATTTAAATTCAAATTTTAGCAAAAATTCTGAGTCAGTTTAAAATCAGGTTTTGTACCTCTAATTAGCTTCATATCTTACTCTCACTTTTAGCCTAATTCCAGGATAAATAAGCAAAGCTTAAGATGTTGAGACAAGACCTGATATTAAGGACAATTCTGCCAATAGGCCCTCACAACTGTTCAGTTTCTGCCTTGAATATTTTCAACATTTTTTGATTTGCAGAACCCTACAAATTATCCAGCTGTTGTGAAAGTTCTGAATAGTGAACATAAGCTACGAACAACAGATTTGCTTTTCTCATCTAACTTTCACAAATCTCTTATTAGTAACTTGATATGCCACCTGCCCCAGTTTTCATGAAATATTTGCCTCAGTGAATGGAATTCAACCTTTGGAGGCCTAGCTAGAATTATATGCACTACATGAACTCAGTATGAGACAAGTATTTCATGAAAACTGGGGCAGGTTGCTGATTTACAGAAATCAGGCAATGCCACAAGGTATCGAAAAAGTGACATTGCAGAAAACAAAACAAAAAAAAACCCAAACCAAAAGCAAAACACCACCACCCACACACACCCCTCCCCAGATTTAATGCATCTCTAAAAGACAGAATCTCATGTTTTGACACTTTAAAGATCAAAGAACACTACAAAAGTCTTGTACGTATATCTGAAATACAGTATGTTCATTTGCTTAACTACTGCTAGTATTTTCCTTTAAAACATCTTAAATACCTTCAAGCTAGATACAATTAATAAACCACAATGACGAAGACTTTCCAGCTTAAGGAATGCACAAAAGGCAAGAGTATCGATAAACACATAGAAGAATTAGACACTATATTTTCTAAATCCTCACAGGAAACGTAACGAGGAATAAAATCAAATCATAAGTCCAATTGTAAATGTTTAGCACATCGCTAGCACAAGATTCACTCAATACCAGAAATCAGAAAAGATAAAAATGGAATACTAGTAAGTTGAAAATAATGTTTCCCTTGGAAACAGTGGCACACATAGACGTTCATGAGTGGTGCTATGTGACAAAAATGATCTGCATGCTAATTTTTTGAACTTTAAATAAATTAGTTTAAATTATGCACGCTGTGTTGATGGCAAATTCAAATACAGACACTGGTAATGAGTGAATAATAATTTTTTATAAAATTACAAAAAAATTTCAAAAGAAAATTGTAGGCTGCATGGATAGACACAGGCAATGTTAACATTTAAGACTTCCTGGTGAAGTGAAAAAAAATCTGTATTTACTCAGCCGTTTAAGGAGGAAATATTTAGCAGGGTACCTGCCTAAAATTGAAGTCTGAACTGCCTTCTACAAGAAATGACTAGCTCTATAGATAATGGAAGAGTAGTGGCTGTCATTTACCTTAGCAAGGCTTTTGACACAGTCACTCGTAGCAACCTAGCCCAAGCTAGGGAGCTATGGACTGGATGAGTGGACTACAAAGTGAGCAAGTAACTTCCTGGACACATCAGGCTCAAAGGGCAGTGGTCAACATTTTAGAGTCTGAAGGTCAGCTAATTATGAGTGGTTCCAGTATTGAGGCTGATACTGTAACATCTTCATCGAGAACTTGGATGATGGTACAAAATGCACCTCAGAAATCTTGCAGATGGCACCAAACTGGTAGGATCAGTAGGTACACTTCTGTAAGACTGCCATTCAGAGGGATTTTTATAAGCAGGAGGAATGGGCTGACAAACTATGAAATACAACCAAGACCAATGAAAAAAGTCTTGCACTTGGGACAGAGTAAGTCTACACAACAGTATTGGACGGGGGTCAACTGATTAGAAATCACCTTTGCAGAAAAGGATGCAGGGGTCCTGGTAGATCACAGGACGAACATGAACCAACAAGGAATTTGGCTAAATGCCCTCAGGAAGTGTCCTCTGACCTGTTCTGTGATTCCATGATCAAGCTGTGAAGGAGTTTATGACAAATCCTGAATTAGAAACAGTAGTGGTAAAGATTGCTAAAGACTGGGTGATCTAGTTTGTTTAGTCCAGCTGGATTTCTGGAAAGCTCTTAATGTCCCTCAAGCCTTCTTCAAGGGCTTTTAAAGAGACTCTTAAGAGACAGCAACATGCTTTTCAAACTCCAAGGTGCTTTCATGGCCCAGTGAGAGTCTAGGGAGCAAAAATAATACCATCATAGTACAGGCATGGAACTGGGGCAAAGAAAAGATAAACTGTCCAAAGTGTTTAAGAAGCTTAGGTTCCCAACATGATACTGTTCTTTCACTGGATACGATTTTATTTGTTCAAATTATAGCTTCAGTTAACTTTAGCCTCATCTCAGAGCGCTCAGAGCTTGTGCAAATGAGACTCTCATTCTCAAAACACATATCCTGAAAGCGAGGAACATGCAATTCTGTCCAGTTAAACAGTTCAGTTAAACTGAATGCACTGTGTTAGGCTGAATGCATTATGCAGTTTAGGAGCTTTGATGCAAAGAGATATATATTTACCATTAGCTTCCTCTTTTTTTCATATTGTAACTATCTGCCTTAGTCATGGAACACCTTTTAGCTTCACTAACAAAACAGACAGAGGTTTTAACAGACAAAAGCTAGTTTTACTCTGTACTTCTGATTCACTCTCCATTCTCTTTATCAAAGCAGACAGGACCACTAAGGAATATGTGCAATCATATAATTAAAATTTGCTTCATAATGCAATAACAAAGCCAAATAATGTTGATGCAAACTTCTCTTTAATATCTTCATTACAAGACCGTAATTATGAATTATGTAAAAAGGATGATGATGAAAATCTCACCATGTAGAACTTTACTGAAAGCCCAGCTTACCTGGCTTAGATCTTCAGAGGGTGTACAAAACTCCAAACTGATCTAAGGAACTGTAGACCTAATAGCTACAGTAGCCTCTCATCCTCCACAGGCAGCATTCACTATTCCTGCAGTGGCAGCCAAGAGAAAACACTAAGGATCACGGCTTTCAATTTCAGGTTCTGAGGGAGTATTTGCTATTTACACTCTTCTGCATCTTTTTGCTTAGCAAGTTTCTTTCTCCCTCTATCCATCACTGCACAAAACTGGCTCCCTGCACACTTTGACTCTTCATCCCCTCTTGCCCCCAATGCTCTCTTTTTGCTAGGTATTGCTGTTAAGTCAGCTGAAATTAGTGGAAGTCTCTCTTGAATATCACATGATCCCAGACAGATCTACTAATCAGCCGCTTGAAATGGATCCATTTATGCTGTGGACTAGAAAGCTATCAAAAATGCTTAGTTACACACAGAAGCCTAATTCAAAGTTCAAATATAAAAATTCTATCATTCTACAAGTTCAGCTGAAGTGTTCCCTAAGTTTACTCCATGTAACCTTTTAAATCCTTACAGCATTCTAGGCACTGGATTGGAAAGCAGCCTAGACCACAGCAGTATTAAAGACATGGACACTTAAAAAAAAAAAAATAGAATAAAAATCTGAATTATCATTTGAACATCCACAGGTTAATGCCTCTTGGTACCTTTAATATTAATCATAACACACTGCCAAATCTGAAATTATGTATCGGCAGCCATATACGTGAAGATAAAAGGGCCTTGATTCTCAGTGAAAGTGCATGATCAAACATTTCAGTCAATTATGTATATTCTGAAGTATCCCAAGGTAAATGTGACCATAGAGAATGTTTTCTTATTCTGTTTTTCAAATTAACACTTCAACAGTTAAAATGAACCTCAAAATAACTGTAAATCTAGACCACCTGCTTGTAATGCAGTCCTGAAGAAGAACAATTAAAAACATCATAACACTGTATTATTCAAAAAGAGATGCAAAACCAAATATTGCTATGAGTTATGCTTGTACAAGTATATTAAAAACTGTATGATATCTGGCTATAAATAAGTAAGAGCAGAACTTGGGTAAAAATGGTCAGAATGGTAACACACACCAAGAATAATACATAATTTAAAAGGTATATTACTTATAGTGTAGTAACCATTAATACTACACTAATCTACTAATCTACATTAGTAGACTCCTGTTACTAACCTATCCATATTACTACTTGGGCTTTTTCGTTCGTTTTCCTCCTGATAACAGATTTCACAGGAAAAGTTATTCGTTAATACAGCTTTCTCTCCTAGATCATGTGCAAGTGCTAATTCACTAAAGTAATAGTGATAATTAGTTTTGACCTTATTTATCATAGACTATCCTGGCAAATTTGTCTAACTAAACAAGAAAATGTATGAAAAAATCAATTTCAGTATGTTTGTTGTGCTGCACACAACTAGCTCAAGCAAAAACATTCTATTTAAATGCTAAGAGTTGGCATAAATATTTTCAAGTAATTTTACTAGTATAGATCCAAATTTAATGCTGCTTATGTTTACTACAAATACAGATGCTGAACATCAATACTGCATACTTGCAGCTACCCCAAATGAAACATTTAAAATGCAGCAGCTCAATCTACCAAGTATTTCTGGAACTAATCAATAATGAAATGGGAATTTTAAGAGAAGAGTTGACAACCCCAGTAACGCACAGTTTTACGCATGGAGGTTTCAGTTTATAAAATATAATATTTGCCAATTTTATTTACTGCATAGCTTCATTTCATTTTTAAATTTCAAAGCTTCTTTCCCAGAATGGTAAAAGAATAGCTAAACATTTAAGCTATCTGGACTTATCCAAAGTTTTATGACAACCTGACTTTTTATAAAGTTGTCTCTTCTTCCAGTTCGGTCAGGAAAACAATAGAACAATACTCTGAAATAGTAAATCAGGATTAAATTATCTGAACACCAAAGGGGTGTTAGATGTGAAGCATAACAGAACTGCTCTACTTCCATTGCAAGAAGAAGGGGGAGGCTATGCAACTCTTATTCCATAGTTCCCCACAGTCTGAAGAGTAGAGTTATGAAGTAGCTCCTCACAGAAATCTGTAATGTGGAAAAAGCATGGATGGGAGTAGTAGTAGGATAAAAGTCATTCTAAAAATCTGTCAGCTGATTGACACGACAGTTTACATTTAGAGGGAAAAAGAAAAAACAGAATTCAAGGTAGGCTCTGTTACCTGACTGTACAGAGGCTTTTAACTTTTGTTATTAGGTAGGTAGAGTTTTACTCCCTCAAAGAGTAGATTTCCATGCAAAGGACCATGACCTTATGTGGAACACAAAACACGAATTGTTGAGTACAAGACAGAACATCTTTAAGCCTTTTTTTAGCCTATGTACCTTCTTGACATCAACATGCCATACCATATCAGATCCTCAACCTCATGCTATGAAACAGCAGGATTTTGGCAGGATCTTCAAAGATATTACTCAAGTTTGGATGACTATTAGAGTCCATTAAACTAAGCAAGTATAACGCAGTTATAGTTCAACTAATCTCAGATGAGAAAAAATATACGAAATATGATTCTGGTGGTGATGGAGATCTGTAAGCCTGAAATCCCTTTTTGCTCTACTGGTCTGAAATGGATAAATACATATTCAAGAAGGGGTTGGCAGTAATCTAAAAGTTCTAATCACAACAAGGTCTGTGAAGACAGACAGAGGTGAATATTTACACACCAAATCTGAAAATATTTAACTGTTGCTTTCAAAATCTTCAGTGGATAAATAGCTTCACTGTATAGTTGCTATCTCTACTAAGGAAAGTTTTGAAGAAAAGGTATGTATTTGCAGGCAAACTGAGACCACAAGAATTTTAAAAGGTATTTAAATTTAATATGCAATTTAGAGGTTTTTATCATGTCATATATACCTTTGAAGAACTAAAATATATGTGTGTATATATATACACACATACACACACAATATATGTATATATATAAAAATATATCGTGTGTGTGCATATATAAATATTTCTGTACACGTTTCTCTACACATTTCTGTAACAAATATATAAATATATAAATATTTCCAAAATATATAAATATTTCCAAAAACTCATTAAGTTAAAGTAGAACATAGGATGAATTTATAAAAAGTTTAATTATAGATATTCTGCATTTACTATGTGAAGAATGATGTACAGCAACTACCTAGCTTTACTTTTAAGTATGAATACTCTGTGTATTCCTCTTTTGGTTTTGAGGCCTGATATAGTTCCTTAAGATCACAGCATATTATGTGCTATGCAGCTAAGAATTTCAGCACAAAGCTTAAAGGACAAAAGAAAGAGACCAGCTTCAGCTATGGCTCTCCGCACTTCAGTCTTGCATGCTACAGTTTTGCTCACAGTATCTCTGCCTGATTAGTCTACCCTTTCACAAAAAAACATGCATCAGGTCTTATCGCGGGCTGCCAAAAAATCTTTCATTTCTCTGTTGAAGGAGTCTGTCTGCGGGTCTCTTATGAAGGTAAGTCAGCAGTGGAGTATCCCCTGGATCTCCTCTGTAATCTTGTGTTATTCAACATGATCTGGGAGAAAGGGTGAAAAATGAAGTGATAACATTTTCTGAGAACAAGAAATCAAGTAATTTGGTTAACAAAAATAAAAGCTAATTTGCATAAAGACCTTGCAATACTGGGATGCCAAATTCAGTATATTGAATTCAAAGCACTGTGTGCAGGGGAAGGGAAAAAAAAAAAAAGAAGCCCAACCTTGTTTACACAGCGATGGGCTCCAAACAAGTTATTATTGCTTAGGTATGAGATTTTGAGAGCATAATAGGCAGCTGTATGAAAACATCTACTCAGCCCTGACCACATAACAATAAAAGGAATTACTAGGCAAAGATCGGTATCCAAACACAAAACATCACTATGCCACTGCAGAAATTCAGGGTGTATGTGCAGCTTGGCTCTGTGTGCAGTTTTAGTCCTTATTTCTATAAAAAAAAGTTACAGTAAAACTTTAAAAAGAGAGGAACACAACCAGAATGACCAAAGGTGCAGGACACCTTCCACACAAAATATTAAATGAGGAATTTTTCAGCATAGAAAAGAGATGACTAGAAAGACATGGCAAGAGCTTACAAAAATTACAGTGTCACAGAGACTGAGAATATGGAACAATTGTTCAGGGTTTCTTATCATACAGGAACTAAATAAACTAAACTGAAGCCATGCACAACGAACACAAAAAGATACTTTTTTATGCAAGAAGTCATTTAGCTGTGAAAATCTCTGAAACAGGATGTTGTAGATGGTAATTTCACTCGGGCCCAAAAGGCAATCAAATTTATAAGTAAGGCATCCAACAAGGGCTATTAAAGACAGCAGGATTCTGCAGGCTCAGAAAGTCTATGAGACACAAACCACCTGAGCTGAGCACCTATATTAGAGGGGAATCTTGCATGCTTGTTCTTTTTTGGTAATCTTCCCTAAGCACTCCCAGAGATGAGATACTGGACTAAATGGATCTTTGTTCTAACCCAGAGCAGTTGTTGTTACACATATTTTGTGCTTAAATGAATATGAACTCAGCACTTCATAGGCACAAAGTGCCTTCTTTTTTTCTATGACCGAAATTGAATTTCACATATAAATCACTCGCTGACCTTGCATAGGATACTCACATAGGATATGATACTCTGAGAACATAAACTTTTAGGAAAACAGCCTTGAAAATCTGCTGTCAAGTTATTTCTGAATACAACACAACCCAGGAGTTATTTTGTTAGTCTGTTTCCTTCAATAGAAATTTTTTTTAAATGCAAAAGGGTCAAAATACATTTAGATAATTAGACATATGGTTTTATGTTGTGTATATAAAACAGAACAGTCATGCAACTAAATACAGCTCTAGCAATCACAGGGAGTAGAGGTGTCACAATATACAATTTCATCAAATACACACAACCCATACATACATAAATACTCCTACTGAATTCTGCTCACATACATCTCTATAATGAATACATAAATAATTATTATGTGCAATTATGAGACATTTGTTTCTGAGCAGTCAGAAAGCCAGGAGTGACGAGGAGTGAGAAACATCACAGTTTAGAACACCATTATCTGAGACCACGAAAACAGCTCTGGCAGACTAGACTATTTGATATTCTTTCCCTCTCAGACTAACTATACAGTTGTCAATATTTATAGGAAGTTATAACAGCTTAAATTCTGGGGTGCCACATTCTTTAACTCTATACATATCCAAAACTTTTTACTTCTTAGAAGTGACAACAGATGGGAAGCTGCTTGCAAACACTTACGAGATCTGTGGTATATTGACCAGGCAAACACTAGATGACAAGAGAGCAAGACTTCAGGGGGCGGGGGGGAAATCAGACATTTTCATGCATATGCATGCATTCACATGAAACTGATCCTGCTTTCCAAAACTTAAAAGAGCATGTAAATTACATTTTCCTTCATTCCTTATATGACTTTAGAAAATGAAGTTATCAGGTAGTCAGAAGTAAGAACTTGTCATGGAGGAACCCTTTTATCCAAACATCTTGTGAATGTACAGAAACAATGGGCATTATCTAATACGTGTACTGGCAACGGTTATTTTATAAACTAGCATGCTGAAATTATTAGCTGGTTAGAGAAAAATATTCTGTCTCTAAAAGAGTTCTTTATATTTTTTTCTTAAAGTGAATATTTCTTCAAATGTTTTTAGATTGCAATATCAATCACATAAAGCAAACTTTAAGCCTAAAAGGTATCTTTTAAAGATTTTTTTTTTAAATAAAGTATTCCCATTGGCTACTTCATGAACCTATGCATTTTTTAAAGACAGGTAATCAGGCAGGTGCGGAGAGGGTATTGTATTCCTTAAGAGCTTGCAGTGTGGTAAATATTTTCATCTTTCTGAACCTGAAAATCAAATCTTCAATTTACTATATATTAACTAGATTGTAGTAATGCCAACATAGAAATAATGTTTTTGCCATATTGAGCTAATACCATAGTAGTCCCACCCTTTCCAAAATTTGTAGCTTTTTATCTATGAAGTGAGCTGAGCACTGAAAATCCATGGCTTACTAGAAATATGATTCTAATTTAGAAGCAAGCCTCTTCCCTCTATAGCTCAAACTAGTTCAGGAGTCACAAGATAGCAGGATATATTAGTAGGATATATTTCTGCTTTCCTAAGGGATGCATCATGAGGTTCCTCAAAAATCACTGCTTTTTTCTTTTTCTCCCTTGCCATATTCTATGCACAAAAAAAACCTAAACAAATACAGGGTAAAAAGCTCAGGAAGCTCATGACTGAATTTCTCATTCTTCTTCCATGGCATCCTTTGGCATATGGTTCAAGAGCACTCATATGAGCATAACTTTTGCCTTTATTTAATTCTGTTTAGTTGGGAACAGGGAGGGAAAGACAAAACCAAAGCCTGAAAATATTACCTAGAAGGAAACTAAACAGAAATAATTTACTAGAAAATAAATAAATAAATAACTCTGAGGCAGGACAGATGATAAACAGAAGACAGAGAAGAAATGGTCCAGCTCTCTGAACACAGCAGAAGTGTATTAACAACTATGAAGATCACTGCGATTGAACACAGTTCAAGTTTCCTTGCCATAAAGCAGGATCTATGAGTAAGAGTATGGCAATAGGTTAGTTGGATGCTCTCTTCTTGCTTACTTATCAGACTGCTTGTGCTATTTTGCCGGGGGGGGGGKGGGGGGGTTAAAATGGGAAGGAATATGATTGAGGGTAGCACTAAGCAATGAATGCTTCCATTATTTCCAATACTTCCACTCCTCTGACCAGAGGGTCAAACCCAGTAGCAACTTTTGAACTCAGTATCGTGGAATTGGCCCAAAGATATTCTGAAAACTGACATAAAGAGGTTCTTTTCAAGTAAAATAAAAGGTAGTCATCAGATTAAGCTATTCACCTATATACTTTTATAAATGTGTACATATATATGTTATTCATACACATATCTCTATATATGGCACACAATTTTATAATAAACTAATCTTTTTTTAAGAGTAATCAAATGAGTATCAAATGGGCTTCAAATATTTCCTGAAACATTTAATTTGGAATGCTAAGATAAATAAATCATTCTTCATTTATTTTGACTCCAAATGTAAAATAATGAAAATTATTTTATCCACATTTTCTTTGAATTTTTCTATGAAATATTTACATCCAAATAATCCATTCACTCTTTATTTCAATTGGCCAAAATAGTGTCTTTTTTCCAATAGCATCTATTGACGTGCCAGGGAAGTAGTAAACTGCAAAAACATACAACATACCAAAACACACTATGAAAACATAACATTAAAGGGGAAGAAATATCAGGGTCAAAAGCTATGAAGGAATAATATGGTAACATTTGAAATGTGCTTATTATGTTTCGGAAATGAATTTAGTAATGAAATTTCCTGAAATAGAACATTTTGCCACAATCTTATTCTGTATGAACAATAGAATGAACTAAAAGAGTTTCTTTTGTAATATATTTCTCTGCAATGGAGATATTTTTCAGGTAATCTTTAGCTATAGTATGTATTGCATATTTGAGGGCATTCAATCAAAAAACCCACAAACTTTCCCAATATAGTATAATACACCTTCCTATAACACTCAGGTCTACAGAAAAGCTCACAAGCATTGCAAAGTTGAAATTATTCTTTTATTAACCCCATTTTCAGCATTTCCAGTGTACTTTCATATGGTCTATCTGTTCATCTCAAAATTGCATCTTCAGATTCTTTTTTATAGTGCAAATGTCAGATATGTTTAAGAAATCCAGATATCCTAGAAATTACTAAAAGCCTTTTCAATTTTCTTCTGACTGCAATATTTTTTCAAATTATTTTTTATTTACTCATACATCAGAACAGAGCCAGAGAAAATGAGAAGAGCAGATGAGTTTAAAAAAAACCACCAAGAGCAAAAAACAAAAACACAAGAACAAAAAACCCAAGAGCCTTCCTTCGGGAAGGTTTTGGACTCTATAACAGTCTATGAGGAATAAAGATAAAACAACACATGGTCCACATTCTTGGATAAAATTACTTAGCAACACTTTTCTAAAACAAACATTAGTGCTACATACTTAAGGATCACCAGTAAACTCAACCTTGCATGGAATACAAAGTAACACAAAGCAGCTCAAAACATCCTCTGAAAAAACAAATTCTTGAATAGAAAAGGGAATTTACTGATCCAGTCTTCATCTGAAATATTTAAATCCTGCTACAAATCAAAAGGCTGTCCCAGGCCACTAAGTGGAGCAATGACTTAGAACCACACTTTCCTTGGTAACCACCAAGTCCTACAGTGCTGCAGCAACTTTACCTCATTAGCGCAGTTTCCAACAGAAGTTTTTTTTTTTTTTAATTTCACATATATTTTATTATTTAAATTTAATGCTGGGCTAAAAAGCAGTTTACTTCTGCAGGCAGGATTAATCTCCTTTTTATTAAATGGATTTAAAATGGCTGCATTCAGCAACATGGAAAATCAAGCAACTTATCTACACAAGTCAGGAAATACCAAAGACTCAGTTTTGAAATTTCACCCATGACTTAAATTCAAACTAATACATTCTGCTTTGTAGAAGAGATAAAGGATGCATCTCTGCTGGTTCCTAATGAAATCAAAAAATTAAATACGATTTCTGTTGAAACCCTATTACATACCAATTCAGTTGACTGAAACAGTCAGTCAAGTTTGCTTCAGACAAATTTTTTATTTAGCAGGCAAATGACTTGGCTTATTACAATGTTCAGAATACTCATCTTCTTCTCTCCAAATTTGTCAAGGAATATTATCCTTATTTTCAGTTGCAAAAACTGACTTGGCAGTTTTAATAAAGAGAATTTCCTTTCATATCTTGCAATGATATGTATTTGTATTAATATAATAATTCTTTTTAAGGGAAGAGCCACTTATATTTAGAAATAAATATGATATTTTATATCAAATTATATTTAAAATTATCAGTTCAAATGAATAGTTATTGTTTGCTAACAGTGTTTATAGCCAGTTACTTTGGAGGTTGAAACTGGGGAGAAATCGTAACTATGAGATCCAGATAAGAAGGCAATGCTATGGGCGCAAAGGAAACAAGTAATGCAATAGTTACCAAGACTTTTTTACTAAATAGTATTTTATGAGCCTTTCAGTATTCAGTATAGTTCCATAAGTGCAATTCTGCGTTGAAACAGATATTTAATGTTCTTGCTTGTGGATTAGCTAGTGCTTGTCTCCTTTAACGCGTAGCCATTACTTACATTCTGGTAGAATTTTTTTTTTCCACCTGTTTTGGAGAAACAGAGCTTCCTTTAAAACTGTTAATAAAGGTCACTGTGGTTATAAATTATTATTTTAAATGGGCTTTGAAATGTTCCTTACAATATCTAGACAAAGGTATTTGTGGATGTTGAAACATCAGTCTTAGCTTAATCTTACAGGTACCTTCCCTTGCAGAAATGAGAATATTCTCAGAATCAACTACAAGCAAAATAGTTACAATAGTACGGAGAGGCACAGTGCATAGCAATTTGATTTCCAAGAGATAAACCGTTAGTTGACCACTGGGGGGTGGGAGGTGCTAATCATAGCCAAAAGCTTAGAATTGCTCTGGGCTTATTTTTTTCCTGAATATTCTGTGTCATTCTCTATAGCATTTAAATGAGTTCAGATGATAAACTCATTGAAAGGCTTATGAGAGTTTGTTCTTTGGCATTTTGATCTAATAACAAATATTATGCAAGCCAAGCTCTCCCCCAGTTAGAGGTCAGCAAACTCAGGAGTCATGAACAAAGTCTGCTAATTTTCTCAACTCTCCTGATAGCCAAAGAAGTTGCAAAATATTTGTTTCATTTATTCCTGCAAACTTAACTCAGCCTTTAATTTGTTATTTGATTCCAATAATATGAAAAAGAAAACCTTAGACACCTGGCCTTAGCAAAATGTGAAATTCTAGATATACAACTCACATGCAATACACAACTCATTTACAGTTGCAATGTCAGCAAGAGTAACTAAATTAGTATTCCATTTCTAGATATCTGAGGTTAGGAAATAATGGCTTATTCACTATCAAAGGTTACTGGTTCATTTTGACATATCTTATCCATTTCATAAGTTAGCTCAGTGTAAACCTTCTACAGCCTAGGACCGACAGTATCAGGGTACATAAAAACATGAATAAGGTATCTTATCAGAGCTTCAAGAGAAGCATGTACAATACCTGCTTATGTTGTATACCTTGATAAAATCTTTCATTTCTTTGTTCATCCATAATATTATTCAGGCAAAATTTTAAGAGAACAAAACATGTAGTAGCATGATACTATTAGACATTACCCAATGTTCAGAACGCATGCTACAAAGAATATGCAAAAAGAATGTATGCTAAAAACAGTTGTTTGTTTGCTACATTGATCCAGATCTGAGTAGACAAAATGCACTGAGAGCTCAGCATTTCCCTGAGGACTTCTACAACTACACAACCTGCCAAATAGCAACATTTAAGATTTAAAAATACTTTCAGGGTAGGTATTGTGAAAAGTAGAAAGCAATATGGGGGGCGGTGGGGGGGGAAGGCTTTTGACATAAAGTCAAATTCTAATAGCAGCTTTACCACAAATGTGATTGCATATAAAGTCCTGTGGATTGGTACTACCGTATAAATCTGTTATGGTTTTTACAGCTATAATGCACATAGCAGGATGATAGTGGTAAAACTGCACTCAAGGCATATATAATGCATACTACATGTACATATACTGGAAGCAATTTGGGGAAACATATTAGCACTGCACAGTAGTTTTTGGCTTTGTGCTGAATCACACGAAGCAGCTATGACTGTAGTTCTGTGGTCCCCAGTCACCTCACTGCTGGGTCCACCCTTGGCAGTAGTTCAAAGCACTCACTTCAAAGTCACATGAAATCTGTAAAAAGACTTACTGAGCTTTCGATCTTAGCCTGTATATGGACAGGGAACGCAAATAAGGGAAACTGACTTATCAATAAAAATTAATTAGAAATAAAAAGCTTGCACAGTTAATCTTTTATACAATGTCTTTTTTTAAAATAGAATTACAGTTCTTTTTCATTTTTAATACAGAACAAATTTTTGCAAGTCCAAATTCCTAGGAAAAAGGAATATCAAAATTTCTATCTGTATAGTAGAAGGCAAAAGTACTTTTTATTAAAACACATTTCAGAAAGAAACATCCCCTACTTCACTCTGAGATAGCCTTTTTCAAATAATAAACACAGTCTTAATGGGAAAGCACCAAATGAACACATTTTTGATTATTTGGGAATCCCTTGGTATAGCAATAAATTGATTATGATAGCGGCATGTCAGAAATTTTAGGCAGACAGTACTTTAAAACATGAAACACTATGTAACGTTCAAGTATTTGCTTCTTTGAAGCCATCAGTTTTACAATTCTGCCCACTTACCAAAAGAGGTTGTATTCTTTTCCAGCTGACAACCTCTTGATGGAAAATATGTATAACACAAGCAGGAATTTAAAAGACAGATTAAGTTAAGCAGAAAAATATTACCACCAAGTCCAAAGGCTCCTACTCAATATGATGTTAACTGGTATTTTCAGAGGCTAGTGCTAAAATGTAATACCCCCAGAACATTCTGAGACACACTAGCTGCTTCTGGAGAAGGAACTAATGGTGGCAGAAGACAGACCAATACCTCTTCCTCCCTCAGAAACTCTTTCCTCCACTATTTGTTAACTTGCTTTACTACTGAAGACTCATTATGGATATAAGCTCTGACTCATGTTTCACATTGAATAACAATATTTGGGACCACATAGTGAACTCAGTGGAAGTATAAATTCAAATAGGATTTCTTGAGTTAGGCTTTGTGGGCTTAAGGATAACGTACAGAAGCCAATGGTGAGACTCATTTATTTCAGTTAATAGTTCAGTATAGGCTTTATATATTTGTATTTTTTGTTAAACTCCGGTCTATTTTGCTTTGGAAAGAAAGAGAGACATTTCAAAACAGCATTTTGGAACATGCCCCTTTGATAATTGCATTCAGTAAATTTAAAACAGCAGTAAGGCTGTCTTAATGCATGCAGTGTGAACAGTGATGTTTTCAAAGCATTTTGGGGGGAATGAGAGAATCTGGTCATAACTAAGCATAAGTCCTCTACTTACAGGGACCTCTTGCCTTTCCACATAATCCAAGATAGCACAAAGCTGCATGTGTGACAACCACAGTAGGCCCTAGTCCCTCGCATTTTCTCTGAAAGCTATGCCTAAAGAGAAGCACTGTGATCTCAGCCTGGATTTTTTTTGGAACAGCTGCTATTGCTGTAGGTTTACACATAACTTCACACACATACCTCAGCAATAAGGAGTCTTTAAAACCTGAATCTGATATCTGTGACCTGAATAGCATTTCAAAACTTAAGGTACTTTTAAATATATTAAGCAATATTATGTACAGTAACAATACGCATGATTCTGAACAACAGCTGCAGGACAGATTAAGATATTGTTGATAATCTTGAGTGGTAACTGAAAGAACAAGTAGCTTCTGTGAAACTATAGGGTATCTCTAATGGAATAAGTAGTAATAAATTAGGTCCTATATTATTTTGGGTAGCTAATTCTTTCTGATAATTTCCTGTATACCTAGTGTTAATTTTAAAACTCAAATAAGTCCTCAATGTTTAAATTCACCTTTTGAACATAAAAGAGCATCAAAAATAGTTGAACACTAAAGACAGTGATTCTGAAAGACCACTTTTTTTTTTTTTCATTCTGTACAGGATTTCAATTGCTACATAAGAGCATTTAGTTCTGTTATTTACAATAAACTTATTTGTATTCATTGTATATTTAATCAGTTCTGTTCATAAACCTCTAAATTACCATCATTCTTTCTACTGTGATTAAAGGGAAGTGTCTACATATACATCTGCATCTGCTAAATGATCAAACAGAATAATTTATTACTATTTACTTGCTTGTGGTATGCCTTGAAATTTTGTAACTCATCATAAAGACCACCTGAAATACTCACTCTGAAATTTCATTTTAGAATTTACTTTACGAGAGAAAAGCATATGTTTTATTTCAGAAAACAGCAATGAAAGGCAAACAAAAAAAAGACAGCATTTAGAGCAAATACAGAATTATTTTGATACTATAGGGCACATTACCCGAAGTAAGATAGTCCTTGAAAAATAAAGGACATACATTAGTTATGTTTTAGTTTACATAAGGTAAACCTTTCAAGAATCTGTATCTTATGCTTGTAGCTTTTGGTTGGTTCCATCTTCCTACGTTTTCAGCCATTCCTTTGAGACAAAGCTAAATAATTTTTTTGTGCTTAAAATTCTGTTCCCTAAAATCCTTTAACTTGGGGTTGAGGCAACAAAAACTAAGATGAAGCTTGATCACTTTAGGACTAGAATTTTACATAATGTGGCCTGAGACAGGAGAGGATTGTGTTTGACGTTCCAAGTGGTTCCTTCAGCACCGTGTTCCTAGGATCTAACTAGATCTAAGCCTTCCATTTTTATCTTCTTACCCTAACGGAAATAATTCTTCATGCTCCCTTAGGCATATACTATTGTACACTATATGTGTTGTACGATACATGTGTATCTAGCAGACATGTTAGGGCATCTAACAGATAGATACTGTATCTGGTAGAGAGAAGCCACAACACAAAAAGAAAGCTGATGATATATGCAAAACCAGCAGATATCTAGAAAACTGCATCTGTCTTACCAGTATGTAAGCATCTACATATGCTTTTTCTTTCTTTTTCTTTTTTTTAATGAATTGGGACTCAAATAGCAAGGCAGGGCACCCACTTAAACATTTCCCTTCTCTTTTGTTACCTCAGTATTCGACCCTCCAAAGGGGAAAAGTGACTGAAGAGAGATTGCTTTTCCTGTCCAGAATACTTTTTTTTTTTTAAACAAGACATGCTGTCAGCTGACTGAAAAGTTTCCCCTTACAAGTAACAACAGGAATATACAAACACCACAATAGTTGAAAAAATTATTCTGTTCATATATGCTAAACACAAGTCTCAACGTAGTAGACAATGCACTTCTTCTTTGAATAACACATTGTACCTTGTAGCAAAATGATCTGTTACTCCTTCTTTGGCATCAGCCAGCTGTCTGTCTGTCTGATGCTCAGACATACCACATCAGGCCCTTTCCTTCATAATAGTGCTAAATGAGAGCATTCTAAACAACTTCTCCATTTAGTGAACCTAGGATCAGTTTTGATTTGCATATCTAGGCTCTCATAAAAATAGTATTCTTTATTTATAGTTTATTTTGATTACTTTTCCTGTGCAACTTGAATATCTTCTCAGCTCTGCGAAAGTTTAATAACTAATGATACCACATATCTGGAGCAAAATGCATACAAAGAGAAGATAAGCTTTAAAACTGATCCATATCAAGTCAGCCATAAACAAAATATTCCTTGACAGATGTTGAGTGCTCAGTTGTTGGTATTTTTATGTCTATCACAAGCAAGTCCAGTCTATTGGTTTAGATTTGTGGGCTTTTTAGAGGCATCATCCATAACTGATTTAAAAAACAAACAAACAAACAAACAAAACTACTAGCACCTTCTGTATGAAGACTGCACTTGTAAACAAGTTTAAAGTCAAGTTTAATGAGGATCAGAGTCCCCAGCACAGGAAAGACATCAACAGACTGAATCAATTTCAAGGAGAGTGATCACAATATTCAGGGGCTGGAGTACCCGACCTGTGAAGAGAGGCTGAGGAAACAGGGCTTGTTCAGCCAGGAGAAGACATGGCTTTGGGGAGACCCAAGAGCAGCCACCCAGAGCCTACAGGAAGGGCACTGAGAAGGAGGAGCCAGGCTCTTCACAGAGGTGCATGGTGGGACAACAAGAGACAGCAGGTATAAACAGAAACAAGAGGATCAGACTGGATATAAGGAATAACTTTTTCACCATGAGGATAGCCATCCATTGGCACAGCTTGCCCAGAGAGGTTGTGCCGTCCCTGTTCTTGGAGGTTTTCAAGACCCAAATGGATGAAGCCGTAAGCAGCCTGGGCTGACTTCATATATGACCCTGCTTTGAACAGCAGGTTGGGCTAGAGACCTCCTGGTGCTCCTTCCAGCCTGAATTATGCTATAATCCTAAAAAGGCCCAAAGACAGATTAAATCCCTTGGTTTTATAATTAACATTACAATCATTTTGCACACCCACACCTGTCTCACTTTCAGTGTCCCCAAACTATCACTGTCTTCATCCTTTGATACGGTCTTGTCTCTCTTCGAGGAAGGTATATTTTACAGGTGTTTTTCAGCCCAGAATCTATAGAATAAATTGTAAGTTATACCATAATACTTATTGAAGAATATTGATACTTATTTCATTTCCTTAATGTTCTCCTTGCATATTTTTCATATTTGTCCATTCTAGCATTTTAATTAGTTTTTTTAAAATATGTTTTTATGCTACAAGAAACTTTGCTTCCAACATTTCAACAGGAATACAACAGAGCAGATACTGCTGTCAGGTTTACTTGATTATGATCCTGCCATTGCTTGATTTTTATCCCATTGCTTACAATTATTCACGTCTGGCTGCTCATTTTAAACTCATTTTGTCAGATAAAATGAGCCCGTGAAAGTAATTTCCAGAATATACACTTGTGTGTGTGTATGTATATATACATATACACACACGCACCTATATATGTATGTTAATATTTCTAAGATAGGCAAAGACTAATCTTTGTCCTTAAGGTGACTTACTTTCTACCAGTAGAGAAAAAAGAGCTCCTGCTGTCTGTGGGGAGCTCTTCACAAAGCAGTACTATTTACTATCACGGTGGATTCTGAATTTACAGTCTTTAGATGACAGTCAAATTTTTTCTCTGCTTCCTTCCACTCCTTCTCCTTACTTAAAGAAACCATTCATTAGGGTTACAGCATTATTAAGAAAAAAAATCATAAAAGAACAAAACAAAAAACCCTTGAAATTCTGCACAGAGTTTTGAATAGGATCCATTTCTTCAATATTGCAAACCCAAATCTTCTCTACTGCCCTTTGGAATGAGTAAATGTCTGTAACATTTGTTCCAGCTGCTGGCATATAAACTTTAATGAGGAAGAGGAGAGCTCAACAATTCTCAGTTGAGATTGGTATCTAAATGTAGAAGGAAAAGGTAGAGATAAAAGAATGAAAAAATCAAAGACAGACACTCTCTATCAGCTCAAGTGACAGAGAACTGTGGCAGGGTCAAAAATTCTATGGTTCAAGCATTTTTGAATTAAAGTAGCTAATTTCTTTTAAACTTCTTTAAATAACAAATAAAACCAGAATATTTCAGAAAATATCCACTGGAAATATTGTTGCTCTGTTATAACCTTTCAGTCATGATATAATCATTAGAAAACGACACCATAAACTACACCACAAATTCTTATCTCTTTGTGAGGCCTTTGAAGACATCAAATACCTAATAAAAGTGTTACCTTTGTTGCTGGGTTTGTCAGAACTGGTTTCATCAGCACCCATAAATAAAGGAGGTGGGGAAGTGCCCTAGCTTTTTCAGCTATACTGATAATGTCAGTACACTGATAAGTTTTCATTTGTGCACAGCACAAACTTATCAACGCATGTCTGCATTAAGAAAGATTATCTATGAATTCACCATTACCAAAATCCCTCCGAAATCTGGACACTAATGGATCTCTTATTGATTTCTGCTATGAAGTTCTCCACTATTGTTAAATTGTACTCATGATTTAAGTAGTGTCATGACATTTCAAAATTAAAAAATATAAAAAACCCACTCTTTTAGAAAGATAAAGCAAGAGACAGAAAAGAAAACCAAGAGAATAATAAGCTAATCTTTGTACTTACGAAAAGCTCTGTAGAATTCTTCCAGAGCAAGGTGCTTGTCACTGTTATAATCATCATATTTCAGCAAATCGAACAGAGAGCAGTCAGATAGATCCTTGCCAAGCTCAGCCCGTTTTATTACCTGACAAGAAAATTATAACCATGAAATTACATTTGAACTCTTAGAGTTCTCTGGCATAATTAATTGTTTCTAATAATCACTTAATAGATCATTTTAAGGTTGCTTTGGGGCAATGAACTGCAACTGTGTAAAGTCAGGGATTTCCAGTTACTTTGTAATTATTTATTGCAGTTTTAAAAGTTAATACCTTTAGGACAGAGTCACTGAGATAACACAAAAGTTTTTGGAATGTATAGAATATATAATGTGACTAGACAGAAGCACTATAAAGACACTGTGAATGGCAAACCTGATTTTACATATCATGTATAGAATGGTGAATAAGAAAAGCTAAAATAGATGCCAGATAATAATTTCCCATATAAAGATGACGTAACGTCTTTTTCTCTCAGTCCTAATTCCTAACCTCAAAAGCAATTGAGAGCTTTTGAAATTAACTAAAACAAACCCCTATTACATTACTAATTATATCAACTTCTTACTGGCTTTTGACAAGCCTATTATCATCCCAAAGACCTGTTATAAAAGTAGCCGACCTGAAAAGACTTCTCAGTTTCTCAACAGGGGACACATCCACTTTGGAAGTGGATCATAATTAACAGTTGTTAGATTTCAACTCAAATGAACTCCCAGAGAAACTTTCTTTAATTTGTGCACCATTTAGGTTTGAAGTCTGTATATGTTGTAGACATCTACCTGGATTCCATCCAAGGAATTTTAAGATATTAATAACCACAAATGTTCAGAATTTGCATCTTACACTGCGTGTTAAAAACAAAGCAAAAAAAACCCCATGGAACTGAGAGAAACAGAACAACTCCTTGCTGAAAACTTGCATGGTTTAATTTTTTTAGTAGACTCACAAAGAGAGATTATAGTTCAGTCCTTTGTAAAATAATTACTCTTCCTACCCTCTACCATTCTCCCAAACAAACTGCAAAGCCATTATATTTGTATTATCATATGATAGCTTCTAAAAAGCAAAGGATACAGAGACTTTTTTCAGTTGCTCTGCAAAGGAATCAACAGGAGTAGAAAGGAATAGATTCAGTTATTATTCATGTATATAGAATATTTCCAAACAAATAACACAGAACAAAAGGAACATTAGAGCAAAGAGACAATATAAAAATTTTTTGCTCTTTCAAGTAATCTCCTATGCATTAATATAGAAGCATTATAAAAGATAATAACCTTGTTAGTAAGCTAGAAAGTATGAAAACCACTCACAAAGACATCAAGAATTGCCAAGCAGATAGCTTTAGCTATTATTAAAGGTACATATTGTGCTACCTGAACATTAGTGCCAGCTACTACTCATACTTTAAAAGCCTGTTTATTAGGTTTACATTAAAATGAAATAAGAAAAATGAAGTTGCATTCTATAAAGGACATAAATGTAGCCAGGGAAAATTAATAAACCTAAGCCCATTATTTTTACAAAGGTAGTACTGCAGATAAAATTATATGTATTGGAAACTTCATTATAAAAGAAATCTCTAAGCTTTTGAGGCTACAAAGGCTGTTTAATATCACAGCTGATCCATGAAAATAGAACATTTCGGGTGAGAAGTACTTGCTACTTTCCTTGTTTTTGATAAAAGTTGCTCTGAATTAGTTTAAAACACTTATTCTCATTAGCTTTGACCATACAGACAAGGATTAATCTTTAAACTTCTAAGGTGGTGCAATAAAACCCACTGTTAAAACCTCACAACATTTGCCATTATAGTACTGCATATCAGCGATCTCACCTTCAAACCTTTGGACTGAAATTTCGTATGTCTGAAATCTGTCTCATGATGTTTTTCATTTAGAATTGTTCCAATTTATATAAATTAATTAATTTAAATTAAATTGCAAGAATGATTCAGACATTTTCAAGCATAACACTACACACAGGTAAGACTGATTCTGGAAGTTATTTAATTTTAATGTTTAGTAGTCCTATCATTTTGATTGTGGATTTGAGATTCAGTGTTTGCGTATAAATCGCAATCTCTATGTCAGCAACATGCGTTGGTATTCTTTTAAAAAGTCACCCAGTTTTGACCACCATGTAGACCTCAAAAATGTCACTGAGTACAGATTTCAGAAAGTGAAGAAGCAATTTTGTATCATGATTAATCTGAATTAACCATGATCTGCTGCTAAAAGAGCAGTTCCAACTTTCACCAGCTTTCACGCCCATCTGTGCTCTGTGGATCAGATTAATTCTCCGACTGAAAGCAAAACTAATCTTTGTGGGTTTTTTTCTTTCCTCTCCCTTCAAGGGGTGGGGGATTAATATTCTATCACAAGATCCAACACAAAACAGGCATTAGGATGTAGGGATTTGGATTTTGAAAAAGTGGAATTACCTGTTCCTGTAGCAGACTGCAGTTAGAACAGATTGACCGTTACACGAAATTACAACCTATACGAGACTGTTGCACAGCAAAACTGGCTACTTTCCAAGCTATTAGCAAACAGAATTGATGTTAAGCAACTTATCTTATGGTCAAATGCTTTAAAATCAGCACAATCAAACAACCTGTGTCCTACAGTTCCTAAACCACAGGCTACAGGGACCTTTTTCTTGTTGATATTAACTTTCAATACATGTTCAAATATCAGTGAAATTCTGTAATGATGGGACCCATGCTGACACAGTGCAAATATTCAAACAAGGAAAGAAGAATGAACAGTATCAGTTCAAGAAATAAACACTGGAATTCACAAAAAAAAGTTTGTAAATATTTTTTGTATTACTAAGTTTGTCACGAAAGGATTTTTTAACGCCATCTTCTAGGAGCTACAGCCTGTCAGACAACTCTGATTTCATTTTCTTTTACTTAAATTTGAGATTTAATTTATAAAGGCAGCTTGGTAAGCATAATAGATTCTTGTAAGTATTTTTAATTTAGCACTCTACACCATTACAAGATAAACTAATACTAAGAAGTATCAATAAGGCACCTCCTGTATGAATAAAAACGTCAGTAATTGCAAAACCTGAAGAAATAGATGTCAATGAGGAATCATCAATGGCTGAAGCAATCTAGTGGGATTTTGAAAGGGCTGGGACTCATCTCAATCTTTTTAAATATAAAATAAAAAGAAAACTGGCAGATGGTAAATCCTGGTGAGGTGAATAAGAATGAGGAGAAGGACAGGGTAGCATGTGGAATGAAATGGATCACATGGTTAGATTTTTTCAGAAAAAGGATATGTGGTTCCATAAAGCCAAATGCAAGGTCACTCATCTAAAAACAAGAATCTAGACTATACCTTAACAGGGATAAATGTATCCTGGAAAGCACTATCTGAAAAAGAGGCAGGAGTTGCTGCAGGTGAGGAAGCCATTAAAAATTCTAGGCTCATTCTGTAGTGTAAGTAAGCAATATGATGTTTGGCTATATAACAAGGTAACTGGGAGTAGAAAGAATATTTTTACTTCTGTATATTGCAATGGTGGGACTGGTACTAAAACACAGCATTCAATTTTGACTTGCACGTACTAAATTTAATGAAAAACTAGAAGGGAACTTTTCAAGTTAGAAAGGATCCATAAAAGTAATTGGAAATCTGCTGAAGACAGTTTACATCAAGGGAGTTAAAAATCTCTACCTTTATTGGTTTTTTTTTTCAAAAGGGAGACTAACAAGTCACTTTATCACATGCTACAGGTACCTCTGTAGGGGGAAAAAAATAGATAAATATGGACTCTTCAATTTAGCAAACAGAAGTTAATGGGACAGAAAATTTGAATAAAGACTCTAAAATTCAAAAAAGAAAAAATACAAAAACAATTAACCTTAAATCCTGGGGCTCTAAAGTTCTCCTTGACATTTTCAAATCAAGGCTGCATACCTTTCTCGTATATTTTTTGCTTCAGTTAAAAGCAAGTTATTACAGTTTCTGAACTAAACACAAAACAAATTGAATGAAATTCCATCTCTATGATAAAGAAGTTAGATTAGATGATCTAATAGTCTCCCTTAAGTTTTAGATTCTATTAATCTCTGTGAAAGAGAGGAGAGTAAAATTCAAGGAAACTGATTCTTGAACCAATTCATTAAACACAGTGTGTCTACTCCCTGGTCAAATTAAACAGAAAGAAAAAAGATTAATTACAGAGGAGAGAAACAGGCAAAATTTTAATGAATCATATGCTAGAAAAAAAATTCTTACTGTAAAAGTTAAAACTTTATAAAGATGATCTGCATAGTTTTACGAGTGTGCCATACCAGTCATACATGTGATTATTTGATTTCAAACTCTTCTGAGATTCATATCAGAGCATGCTCAAGTATGGCAAACTTTCCTTTGCATTTCCATAAATATACTATTTACTTTACATAGATCAGAATAAATTTTATTTTGAAAGACATTTATAATAGCCCTTTTCCCCACATGCCATTCCAATAGCTAACTACATAAATTCTAATCCAGCAGAGTTATGATATAATTATGAGTAGCTATGAGAATTACTCATAATGCAAGAAAATCATGGGAAGTGCATCTACTTGTTAAAAACAAGGTCAGCAAACACAGACCAAGATGTCAGGCATTTAGGACTATGATTACAGTATTTATAAGCAATATCCAACTTCTAGTTCTTAATATATTCTCTTTTCTTTTCCCTCTATTTTAGCCTTGTCTTGTTTTTATTTTACGTGCAGAATAGAACATAGGACACTAAGTTTTTCTTAAATTAATGATAGTAAAAATAAATAGTACAACCTATATAATAATTTATCTCTAAGTAATAGGGAGAGAATACATAAACAAGTTTAGCAGACAAAATGCAGTTCTGCCTATGATGTATGGGGAAAAAAGCAACAAAGTTCATTAAAAAAATTTTAAAAGGAAAGATGATCGATATCCCTTCTCTCAGCTCCAAATTCTCCAAATAACAGATAAATAATTCTACTGATAATAAAGAAGTAAAACCAAAAGTCTTAAAGAAGAGGTAAAAAAGTAAGGGTTAGGGCTCCACAAGGTACACTGATCAAAAAGTTTGGGATATAAATACTGAAAGTAAAGATGTAATTTATATTAGATGTAGCTGAGCAAACAGGTGCCACATAGTATCAGCTGGCAAAAAGTGCAACATCATTATCATTAATGCAAAAATAAAAATCGAAGATATAATTTTGTTGTTATTTCTCAGATCTCAGTGGCACAACACAGAGAACATGGCTTAGGAATCTTAATCTCTGCAGGAAAGATGCAGCCATAATTCGGTCCAAGTTGTCAGTCACATAAAAAAGGACATGCATCTGTTCTCCATTAATAAATGAGCAACTTTTTGTTGTTAAATATAATAACTGACAGTCACTGAAGCAAATCTGAGAAAAAGGGTCTTAAAGATCAAACAAGAAACTAATTAAAATTGTTATCTCATCATCACATTTAGCAACAATTAATGCTGCATTACAGATTAAAATTAGGTTTATAATACCTTCAGATTCGATTTTTTTAAGCTAATATACAATAGCCAAGCTGTTCATAGATACAGCTCTACTGATCTATAGAGGACTGTTCTAATACGATATAGCATATTCTTGAAAATTACAGATAACTACAACTACATGCACACAGCAATATAAGCAACAGCATTTAATTTGCTATTTTAGAATGTTCCTTTTTTTAAAACTTATTTTGCATTAGAACTCTTGAGTTGACGTTTATAAAGATGCTATACATATACCAACCTTGTGTATTTATCTACAAACCTACATGGATTTGCAACACTGTTCAAATGTTCACCACACTTTATGAGATGTCTGTCACTTTGATACCACCTGTGCTCGAAGCACATAAAATTGATATGCAAAAAAAGTATATTATTTAATAAAAAAATAGTTCTCATAACTTCCACCTATCCTTGAACAGCGGTGAACTTTGTACAGTTTCCTGAGAGTGAGTGGTTTGTTTGATTTTTTGTTTGTTTGTTTGTTTGGTCTCCATAACCGGAATTAAATGACATTGAGTAAACATCGAAATAAAAGGCAGGAATAGCAATGAGTTTTAATAAAAATGTAACATGTTTTTATCTGTCCTATGTTAAGCTGGTAAATAAGAGAAACATAGCCAGATATTTGAGATATTAAATAATAAAGAAGAATGATAAATTCTTTCTTTGATTTCAGAAAGTAGATCATTAAAAAGAGGGAAAAGAAAGAAGAAGATCTATTATTTATAATTATCCTATATTCAACTTGCTTTTGCATCGTGTCACTTGAGGAAAATTTTCCCTTTTCCATTAAATTTTGTTTTATTAACTCACCAGTATAAGCAAATAAATAGAAGGAAAACAGCTCTAAGTTTAATCAAGTATGTATTATTTCACTTTCACACACAAAAGAAACTTTAATTTCACTGTTGAGCAAGATGAAGTACGCTTAAACTTCACTGATGGTAAACAGAAAAGGTTTACTGTTATAAAAGGGCTGTTATCATTTCAAATCTGCAGGTGATTCATTTGAATTTTAAATTAGGTAGGATGAATACACAGATAAGATAATAATATGCAGTCAGAGAACCTGACTGCTCCTGTATTCTTCAGCATGGCAAGATGGAAGAGCTGTCAAATTTAGGATGCAGTAAAAACTGAAGTTTTAGCTCAAATTCACATGAACATAAACTACTCAGGATTACTTATTGTTTTCTACAATAAATGTTATTTTTCATACTCCACTAATATGTTTAAATTTAAAATGCAGAAAAGGACTATTATGTATGATAGGCCTGCATATTGCAAAACTTCACTGGAATTGTGAGCGGAACTAAAGATGAAAAATTATGCTAATCTTGAGAATATTTTCAAGAGTACAATAAGGTCTCCCATTCAGTCTTGGGGAATTATCAAGACCTTTCAAAGGTGTGTCTCCCTCCTTACTCCTCCCCNAAAAAAAAAGACAGTAAACCATCTTCTCAAGGTTAATGGGCCCACCATTCTCTCACAGCCAGGGACCTTTCTTACATTATAAATCAATACCTACAACCTTCCAGATAGGATATTCAAGACTGTCTTTTTGTTTCTTCTCTCCTCTTAAAGCAATTCCAATTTGCAGAAATACTGATTGCTATCACGTACATTAAGGGCAGAAGAGAGCAAGAGACTAATCCCACTTGGCAAAAAATTCTTGATTTATCAAGTTTTGTGTTCAACAAAAAAATTTCAGTTGGATAAATCACAGCAGGATCGAAAAAAGTGTCAAGTATTCAACAATCACAAATAATGCTCTGAAAAACAGTGCATTTAATTTAAAAATATTGCATTAAATTCTCTTAATTTGCCTTCCTGTTTTGAGTCTTCAGAGAAAATTGAATCATATGCTCAGTTTGTTCTCAGCAAATATGCAGGCTAAAAATTCCCTCCATCAGACAAAGGCTAAGATTTATAAATATCAGGGTTATCCAGGTGCTGGGTCTTAACTGCGAAGTTGCATGTTATTATGGATATCAAAGATCTTTCAGTGCTCCCTTTCATCACACAAAAAGGCAGACAAAGGCTCTCAGCTGAAGCTGCTGCTATCCAGAAGGCTTCAAGAGAAGTACATACATCACTGCTTTTCTTCTTTGTTCAAAGTGATTAAAGACCAGTTTCTGAGGGCAACAGGTCAGCTCATTGTTTCTCTTGGCCAAACATGCAATAACAAACCACACAGCACTAAATGATTTTTTTTTCCATTATCCTTTAGATTAGTTAACTTCATGTTTCTGCTATGAATTCTAGTAAAATAATAATTTAAAATGTCATGACTGGGTTTTAAGGCTGCTTGACAGGTTTCCATACCTGTGAAAAAGAATTAATTTATAATTCCCTTTATAAATTTATTTTTACAGACAAGAAGTATGTAGAAAAAGTATGTAAAACAGTGCTGACAACACTGTACTGTAAGAACTTACAGGGTTTTTAAAAACACTTCAACATGAAGAAAAAAAGGAAAGAAAAAAAGTATAGATATAGCAACTGAAGACTGAGAAGAATTGTTTCTTTATATACACCTGTAAAACATGCAAACGTCTCTTCATCCCGACCTTCAGCACTAGTACCTTAAGCCTAATCCTCTACTGAACAGATCATGATTCTCTGATAATTAGGTGATGGATTTGTAGTGATGAAAAATATTCAGCTATTTTCCAGGGCCTACGTGGGGATATGTCAAAGAAACCAAACTATTTTCTAGTGGTAAAATAAAGAAGGTTTTAAAATTCAGTTTCTATTGCCAACCAATACATTAATCACTATCACATTCTGTTTCAAGTGTTGATTATATATATCTATCAAGTATTAAACCTAAAAATAAATATCTATGAATCCTAGGTATGTTATATATTCATACGGTATGTAAATCTAAAAAATATTGTTTGTAAAATATACATATATGCAAATTCCTGCAAAAGTTGAAAAAATCAAAAATTATTATAAAGTATGGATGAATGATTTCTCTCTTTTTTAAATGAATAATTTATTATTATTTAAAATTTAACCCATATTTGCATGCAGCTTTTATTCATAGGAAATGTATTTATTCTGGAAGTTGCCACCTAAACTTCAAAAGTGACCTGTAATGGAAATGATAACTCCAGCTGTTTTTAAAACCATAGGTATTATATCTTCACTTGTAAACAGTTTTTAACTCTGCCACTCAATTTAAAATATGGGATTCTGAACAACAGTGCCATATAGGAAACCATACTTCTCTTGAATTTTAGGTGGCTTCGCAGTATTTGACTTATTAATGTAGCTCTGTCACAATCAGATTTCTCAAACGTGAACTTCTGCATGGGCTAGTAAATCAAAGTTCATTTGCTCTTCTTACCCTTTTTGGGAGATTAAAGCTAGCACTGTCATGCTTCYCAAAGCAAAAAGTCTCTGTTTAGATCTCTAATTAGTTAGTAGAGCTTGCTGTTTAGAGAGTCCCATGAACTCTGATACCGCTGCTCTGTTCCTCCAGACCTCTTAGCTATTTTGCCATCTCCATAAAACAATACTCACATAGTATAAAAGTGTTTTAAAATTCTAAAAGAGATCACTCTATTGTTTTAGAAGTCTAAAATACATCTATATGGTCAGACTTTATAACACTTTGTGGCTTTTGAAAGAAAGAGATATGAAAAAAACACTAATAACACATTTAAAAACATTTATTCCCTCTCCCTCTTATAGAGGAATTGTTCCATACACAGAAGAGAATAATATAAAGATAATAGTGAGAGAAAAAATAAAATACTTCATGGTCAAAACAACCTATAAGTGTTTTAACCACCTAACTTAAATTCTTTAAAATTATATTCAATTTTCTGAATAATTAAGTTGTTCCAAAGTTCTTGAATAAATTCTTCCACCTAAGAGGCTCATATATATTCTCTAAAGTAAAAATATCCTAACACATAATATGCCATGTACACAAATGACATCACTGACTTTGCAGTCTCAAAGGCGGTTGAATAGCTCTTATGCTAATGGAAATAAAATCTAAATCTTACCTGAGATAATTCATTACTATCCACAAGTCCATTTTTGTCAGAATCAAAATAATTAAACATGCGATCTACGAGAATTTTCTTTAGAGACGTTTTCTCATCGATGTTTTTATCTTTTGATTGTGCGACATATCTCTGGTTTTGTAGATCCAGTAACATACTTTTCACTTTGTTGTATTCAGTAGGTTTACATTTATCCCCTGAAAAGGAAATACACAATACAAGCTTATTTTGAATTTGATTTCCTTTGAGAGGTTTTTTTTTTTTTTTTTTTAAGGCAGAGAGTTTTGACTTCTTATAACCACATTAACGGGGTTGCTTGATGAGGCAAGGAATTTGCTCTATAACCATTTGATCCAAATCATTTCCTTATCTGGTCTTCAGAATAGGCCAAAAAATGATTGCACTTCTAGATACTTTGTGCTAAGAAAGTTTTCGGTCTATGGAAATTAAGGAAAACTTTTTAATAGTTTCTAAGCCCACTCTTATTCCATTTTAGATCATCCTGGAATGCCATATCTGAAGATTTTTAAAAGTGTTATCCTTGGTAAAGCATTTTGTATAAACATTCATAAGGTGAATACTGCAATGTAATATATGCTGTAAAAACAGCAAACATAATAGAAAATGGTGCATGACAAAAATAATATATTTTATTAACAACATTTGACTTCAGGAGAAATTACAATTGAGTGCTCATAAACTAACCCTATCTTTTATTACGGGACATACCAAATTAATCTGAACAAGGGAAGGTGAGGTTGCCAGGGGATGAGAAAGGATATCTATGACAAGATCCAGTAGTCTCTTCATTATCAAATCTGTTTATAAAGCTGAAATTGCTACAGCAAACATCCTGGAAATACTGATTATAGTCACTGTTTGTTCTAAACCAAAATACAATATAGCCTATTTTGCTATTCTTGCACATCAATCAGTGTACGTTTTAAGTTAAACAAAGAAAGTGTTTAGAAGCTTTTGTTTTTATAAGGATGACCTTAAAATTTCAAAACAGTTGTTTGTTAAGACAGGCCATGTAAATGCAGACCAACAAAATACAATTACCATGTCTTTGTTACAAAAATACATTTACACTCAGCTATTTCTTCAGTTAAGGCCCTTCTTCAATGCCCAACACTATGCTGCTTCGCAAAGAATGTTTTGCGCTTGCTTTTAGGTGCTATGATAAAAATACAAGTATTTATGAGGAACTATGAGTTTAACCTCCCAAATGGAGGTTAAACTGTGGAAGAGACAAAATGTTTCCAAGAACCTAAAGCACTCCTGGGTAAGATCCTTCTGTAAGCCGCTGCCTGTGAGGTAGCTGCTGGCAATCCTAGCTGAAGTGACGGGAAGAAACAAAAATCAAGCTATTTTTAACTGACCACCTAAGCTACATGTAATATTTGCATGTTTATCCTGACCTGCCAGAGGCATGGAGACTGACGACACACAACGTGTAAAAGCTGAGTTCCGTGTGGCTGCTTTTCAGGGGTCAAATACAGGAATATTCTGTGGGGAAACGTGTTTACTCCTTAGCCTTTCTGGAGCTCTCCTGAGCAAACTTTTCCTTCAGAACGAATGGAAGGTGTCGGAGGTGCAGAGGGAGGAGAGCACTTACTGATAAAACACTACTGCTTTTGGGTGGAATCCGGGGGACTGGGCTAGTGTCACCTTTGCTTCCTCTAGGTAACTTTTCTGGCTGTGGTACCCTCAGACACACAGAGTTTGGTTTTCCTCTGGCGCAGCTGAAGCCTAGCACAACCCTTCTATCCACAATTTAAATAGAAGAGGTATATGACATGCAGTGCATTTGAATTTTACCAATACTCCTGGCAAAAACGTGAAAACAAATTCTAGCTATGTATTCAGTATGGCAGTGCTCAGAGCTAGTTACCATGTTCAGATTTTATCCTCTGTAAATTATTTTTGACAAAACAAGTTCAGTCTATGATTCTAGAACAGCAAAGAGATATTTCTATCTCAGAGATACAGAAAGTAATTAAAGCTGTTTCTTTTTTAATAATGTCAGTTAAATCTAAGCTTTGTCAGAATATCTATGAGTCGTCACTACAGGTCTGAATTAAAAAGCACTTTTTAAAAACTTTAGGCATAGGTCATTGCCTCTCATTTTAATGATTGATTGAGACATGAATATACATTCACTTCTCCCACCTGTAAAAAAAATTATGATGCAAATGTTCAATAGAACATTAAAGAGGACTTTTGCTTTTAATATGGAGAACATTTTCATGTGTAGTACAAAGCCTTCCACATGGAAGATTATATAAAGTTGACTAAGTTCAGAAGAAAAAATAAAATTTATATTGCATATTACAATGAAAAAATACTGTAATAATTTTCATTTTAAAAAATTTTAACTGAGAAGTTCAATCTCAATATAATAAAGACTTTTGATGTGCCTTTGGCATTTGTTTAAGATCTAAAGTTTACAGAATGGATCAACCACTTTGTTTTCTCACAATACCTCCTCAGAAAAAAAATGCAGACAGTGGTATATTTTCTGCAATTATATTTCTTTCTTTTCTCTGTGTTTCCCAGTGCTTAGCACACATTACTGAAATTAGCTCAATAGTCACATAAGGGCATATACTATTACATATTTATAATCTATACTTACATTTTTCCAGAAGGGAAAAATATTTCTATAATTCTTTTTGATATACAACATAAACACTACCTTATACAAAGTCAACTGAGAGAGTCCTATTGGTACAACAGGTTAGACTCTCTTCGTTCAGATATTTACAGTAGTAATAAATTAAGAATAGGATGCAGTTAAATTTTTGGCCGCACTTCTAATTATGCTACCAGAATGTTATTTCCAGTCAAACACCTTACATTAAATTGCACTGGTGCATACAATGTTTATATTACCACATCAACAAAAAAACCACAACTGTTAGACAACATGTTGCTAATTTCTGTTACAGGCATTCTACATTGAGATAACATTTCATTTTTATTCTTCCTATTCCTATAATTTCCTTTGGAAATACTTTTCATCGTAAAAGTAGCTCAAACTTGTCAATATGTTCCATTAATTACCAACAGAAAAGAGCAAAGTCTCTTTAATCTTAAGGAAAACAGAATTAGGAAAAGAGACTGTTATTTAACTACAGAGAAAAAGAATAGCTAATTATTTTATAGATTCTGAAACATTAATCATAACGACAGTTTGTTGAAAACCAGCTACAAATAAGGTGAATGGAGTTCTCAAAGGCATTTCATGTTTCTACAACCCATCTTCGGTAGATGATTATCTTATACTCAACAACAATGGTAAAGCCTATCCTCTCTATGGGGTTGTCTGTACCATTTCTGTAAGATAATAGCTGTAATTTCCTCTCGGTGTGTACCTGTTCACTCTACAGATCAACCTGAGTCTGAATTACAGTTCCAGTCACGGTAGCCTGTTCACTTCTCATATGGTTGCTATGTCTGGTAGAGCCCAGGACAATTTTTTTTAGTGTTTAACTAACTAACTTGTTTGAGAGCCGGTCCTCATGATGAAACACTGCTAACACCTTTCAGAAAATCACTTCTTCAGTCATCAATTATGGTTTAAAAGAGATGTTATTTTATTTCTCATTTATCTAAATAGGTTAGTTTAACCCATATAGAAGACCCTCTTTATCAACAGTTGCTTTCTCAGATGCATCATACTTCCTTTGACCGCATTGTGCTGCAATTCTCTATCTATAACATAGGAGTAATATTCCCCCCTTCCCCTCTATCTGAAAAGTATGTCAAGGTAATTGCACACAAGCACACAGTTTGCATATGGTAGAGTGAAAAACAATACTCGGGCATTTTATCATACTGTCAGTAGTCTACAATATCTTAAAAATGAGCTTACAAAAGAACACTAAAAATATATTTTCATTTCTGTTGCTCTTAGAGGAGTGTTCTTGACAGTTCACAATGAATAATGTAAAAATAGCATGACTTATTTGTCCTTCAGACACAGTGTGAAATTAAACTATTTGATAAACCTTGGGAGGAAGGTAGAAGTTCAGAGGTCTGGGCAGACAGGGTACAGGTCGCACGTGATGAATGGTTACCTTACCTTTTCCCCTACCTTATTATATTGACCAAGATTATCAAACTGATTTTAAAGTGTGTGACAAAAACTAGGGAAAATGCTTCACTATTATAGATAAGAATAAATACATAAATAAAAGTGGCAATCACTTACAAACACTATTGAAGTTCTTTAGAATTCACTTTCTTCACACTAATTTGTTTATGTCGCAGCAAGTCAAACAAGAGAGAACAGGGAGAAAAGTATTGTCTGTAACTTATAATCTTTAATCAGTATACTTACATAAATGCTTACAATCCTCAAAAATAACCTGAACAGTGTATGGCAATGCCACCCCAAAGTGTAGGTACATCCAGCTTTTTCTATTACTATGTTATTTTTCACTGTATTTGGCAGAGAAAAGTAATCTCTTATAATAGAATTATTTCATAAATGTTGATCTAATGTCCATCTCTTAAATCTCACTATGCATTCTAACACAGATTTTAAGTTAGTGACAATTTAATCTTCAGTTTATCTTCTAGGCTAATTACACTTGCGATAAAACAGGATTACACAGCCGTATTGCATTACAATATTTGAGTTTTATACAAAATTCAAGATGGTCTTTATGCCAAGGACTCTATAAAATTGAACATAAGGCCAAATATGATAGATGGGTGCAAGTGACAGACAAGGAGATCATAAGGAAACAACGAGACACTACTAGTCAACACAATACACAACTATTTTAAAAGATCACCCTCTTCTCCTTGCCATGACTGCCCTTTTCTGGGGCAAGAAAACAAGAAAAGTTTAAGACAATACAAGAAAGTAGATGTTTAAATTAGGAGAATGAGGCTCTGCTGCTGTTTACCCTCAGGTTGGAGTAGCAGCACAGGGAAAGACTTAAGAGTTATTTTACTAATGTTTTGATTTAATAAGAATTACTTGTGAAATAGTCATTTGAATGGAACACAAGCGGTAAATAGAGATTAAGTATGACGACCTTGAAGGTGAGGAAAAGCAAGTTGTGTTTAATGTAATGGAGAAGGACAAACTGCTGGAAATGTTTTAAATTGCATTACTCACGATGCTATAAAAGCCAAAGAAGATGGCATTTGACATAACCTGAGGGGATTATTTTGCAGTTATCAAGACACATGATGAAAATCATGATAACAGACTCTTTCAGACCATTGACAGATTTTCAAATTTATCACAATGATTATACTGCTACATTCAGACCAGCACAGATGAAGAAAACATAGTATACTTTCAGTTCTGAATACTATGGTTTCATAGAAAATCCTTAAGGTATTTTATATTTTGAAGCTTTCATTCATAATTCAGTTAGACTATACAATTTGTCACCATTAATTAATGAATTGCATGATGATTATTATCATACAAAATTCCTGATTTTTACATAACAATTTATGAAAGCCTGAAGAACACTGGAACATCTAGTCTAGAAAGTACCTACTAAGTTTTATATAAATTATATACATAATATATAATTAACCTATTTATTGTATATAATTTCTTAACTTAATTCAGTTTTCCTAATATAAGTAAATGGCTAATTTTTTAAAAAATTAAAATTTAAAAAAATTACTAGAAAGCAATAATGAAAAATAAATTTTTCTTGTTCTATCATCCCAATATTGCTTTATCTAGGGAAAGGACTAAGTCTATCACATAGAGTTCATAGCACATAGCTTCTCTACTATGATTTATTTTACAAGTTTTATCTTGTCTTCTGCGGATTTCTTGCAGGTGTGCAGAAATCTAAAAGCAAAAAAAAATAATCAAAAGGATCAAAGAAAGCAAAATATCTGTGAAATAGCAGTAGTCTTAGGCTTTGCTTAATACAAATTTAAAAATAGTGGAAAAGTGGAAACACCTGACAATCTTTTTTTCCTTCCATTCTACACAACACAATTCTGCAGCTGTGTTTTAGTTACCTAGGAAACAGCTGAAGTTAGAGAGTCTGAGTGCTACTGTCCTCCTAGACAATTCTGAATTGATGATATTTGCTCATCATACTGGAAAAAATGTTATATTTGACAATTTAAGTCTTACTTAATTTGTAGAGAAAGAGACATATGAAAAACTAATTACTTACTTAGGAAAACATAGCAAATGAATATTGCACCAGTGTTATTCTTCGCACTTGTAGAAAAATATTAAAGATTGAACTAGGATAAAACTTTTAGGAGACAGCTCCTTAAATCCAAATCTCTGATATTTTTATCTCCTTTTTGGAAAATAATGGAGTATGTAGAGAAAGAAAGAAATAGTGTGATTTAAAAAAAGAAAGAAATACAAACCTTCTGATTTCTGTTCTCACTGGTTTCATATGCAATACAAGCCTTTTACCCTTCCATGCCTCAGTATCTTCATCGGCAAAACAGGAATAACTCTTGCCTCAAAGAGGCATCAAGAGCCGTTATTATTCATCGAGTGTCTTTACCCCCACAAATACACTACAGAAGCCAGCAGCTGCTGAGATAAAATCGGATTCTCAGGTATTTTATGATTTTGAGCTGAGTTGCACTTTTTATACTACAAATGGTTTCCACAAAGTTATCTTTCCTTCAATTTTCAAGTAACATCAGCCCTTCCAGAAATGGCAACTAGTCTTTAGTGGGACATGTTGTGTAGTATTCCAAAATGGATATAAATCAGATTTTTGAAAATGGAATAAACCTGATAAGCAGCAAGCCTACTATTAATCTTCTACATTACTCTGAACATATTAAGATTAATCTAAAAGACAAAATGCTTAACTACAAAAGTAAAAATGGTACTCCACATAGCAAAAATGAGCAATTCATCCAAAGTAACATACATCTATATATATATACACATCCAAGTGCACGCACGCACACACACACACACACCCCACAGAAAGGATGGAGAAGTTATCAAAGAAATAGTCTGATCTCAATTCAATTTCAAACATAACAAGAGTGGCAACTTTCAGGTCTTCATCGGTTCAGTTATCTTTCTAGATCCAGTCAGTATAGATGAAACATAAAAAGTTGTAATCTTATTCCTAGCCCTAACATATAAAGAAGCATTTTAAGCCACCAAAATTGCTTGGGCTTATCTGAAAGAAACTTCAGGTTGAGGTAGCGTTTAACAATGTCTTATTTTCCAATATCAAATTCACATTTTCCACATCAAGAGCTCAACAGTTTTGACCCTTGTTTTCCATCCTCCTCACTGAAGGCCTGCACCTGCATTTAAAGAGAAGCAATTTCATTTGTACACAGACCTAAGTCGTGATCTATAGTCCAGGGACTAGGAAGGGGGGTGGGGGAAGTCAGAAGCAAGCCCAGTATTTTTCAATACAAAATGGATAAATAGAGATTAACATCAATGCATTTCTCTGCTGCAACTATGTTTTAAGTAAAAGGTGTAAATTTTACACCATTTTTGAAAAGCATGACAGTCTGGGGCTGCAAATCTTGACCCTGCAGCTCCAGCATTAGGTATTCAGAGCTCCTAAGAAGTAAAGATCTCTTTCCCCATTTTTGGCATTTCTTTTAGCTGAGACAACGGCCAGTCAGCACAATGGCAGCTTTGTGCCTTACTTATTTGTAGCATCTGTACTTTCCAATGACTTGTGTCTAAATCAAATCTGTGTATTTCAGGATTATTGTCTGAAAATTAGGTATTACAGGGTTAAGAACTGCAATTCTTTAGTTCTTCTGTGGAAATACTTTTAAGTAACTACAGATATTGTTAAGACTTTTTAATCCATTGTTGCATATTTACATTAAATATAAGTATAAAAACACCTCCCACACACGTAAACACTCAACTCAACTCAACTCATCTATGGAATTTTAAAGTTATATCTGCTGTTTTCCCTACACAAACACTTTTAAGTGATTATCATAGCTTGTACAARATAGAATTGAAGCTAAATTTTCAAAATCTTTTTTCACTGTGTAAATAAAGAATAATGCTTCCCTTTCCTCAGATAGTACTGGTGAAAATACCCTTCCCCCCTGCTCCCCCCAAGGTGCTTAATCATACTGATCTTGCAAAACTAATTCATAAGATGGAAGTCATAATTTCCCTTAATTACACATGCCTGCATGAATCTGGTGTCCAGTCTTAGCTGTGGACATACATAAAATACTCTTCAGTGCTAAAACAATAAATAGTTCAGATAAATTATTCAGTTTTTCCTTAAAGACATCTCATTTAGGTTAAATACTATTAGAAACTGAACTATATTTGCATTAAAAAATAAAAAAAACAGGTATTAGTATTTCAAAGTAACATTTTTTTTCTGAGAAGACTAGTTAGAACTAATGCTGTACGGTGTGAAAAAGAGATTAATCCAAAAACTAACCAGGGGATGAAAAAAGCACTTTCCCTTGAATTAGATGCTTTAACCAAAAATCAGTATTGGGTGTGAGTGGATACTTCTACTTGTTAACACACCGTGGTTAATATATCACAGATCTCCTGATAGAAAAAAATAGTTTATATAACCTTTCACCTTAAAATGATATTTGAAGGCTAAATCAGGTTGACAGTAATGATCAAAATTCATTATCATCTGCCACAGCTGAGAAAATGTTGAATGCACTGGTTGTTTGTACTGCATATGATAACACCACAAACACCATAAACGGAATTGGTACACAAGTGGCAAAGGCAAAACTAAGGACTGACCCTCCTTTCACATAAAAAATAAATCCACACAGATTTCAACCAGTGATACTACTTTTCAATATTTCTTGAAGTCTCTGATGCTTAAGTCTGAGCATTCTACCATAAAAACGAAAAGATGAAAATGTAAAGATTTAATAAGTGTGCCCAATTTTCCAAACATATCAGATTATTTCAGATACATTAGTCACCTTTTCCCAACAGGTGGTGAAGAGATTACTTATTCAATATTTTTTTGATTCCTTGCATCTGGCTCAAGCTTTCAGTTTGGTTTTTCTATTTGTCCTATATATTGCAAAAATAATTTCAATTTTCAATTTCACCAGAACCATTTAACTTGCAATATTAATAACAAGATAACCTGGACTTCCCTGTAGCTTATTAAAGAAAACCTGAGAGAGAAAGGAAAAGGATAAAAGCAAAGTGTCCCAAAGGCAGACACGAATGAAGGCTGGGACAAGAGTTTAATGTAGTGTTTTATTTTCCCCTCTAGTGGAGTTAATCCAACCATCACTGTTAGACTTCCTCCCACAGGGCTTGGACAATTTTTATCTTGCAATATTTATTTAGAGTGATACTATGAAAGCTATATAATGCTATAGTTTTACATTTGTAAAAAATAAATAATGAAAGATTAAAAAGTATTCTAAAGCCAGAGGGAAATTATTTATGGGATGTAAGCTTAATAACAAATCTACAGAGAGTTTTGCTTTTGCTTCTTGGAAAGCATGTGTCAGAGGGCTCTCTTTTTATTTAAAAAAAATTATTGAAAGAAATGAAACATGACATCCGAAACCACAATCTTTTTTTTCTTAAGTGCTTCCCAAAATGTGGAGTATTTACAGGTTTATGAAGGTGAGGTTTCAAGACTGGGTTAAGCCTAACTAAAATAGCACTACGGTTAACAGGGACAGTTCTGTTGTTCAATTCCTATTTCTTCCCCTCGATTGCATATTCCCACCAGTTCCTTTGTTTCAGCTTTAGCACAGTTAGCTTTTGGTGCTAAGGTAATGACAGAAGTTGTTACACTCAGACTTTTGTTGTAGGCCAAGGGAATGGATTTATATATACACATGCACACACACATATATATATATGGAACTAAAAATGTACTAATTAATACTTTAACAATCTATTGGCCCAATTTATCTAATTAATTCAGAAAAGCCTCAATAATATAGATAAAATTACTATTAAAAAAAACTTCCTAGTATCTTCTCTGGTGTTAACGTATCCTTCCAGTTTTCCTCTGGGTACTAGGGTTTCACTCTGCCCCAGGAGGAGTGGGGCCAAAAGGGTTATAAGGAGTCAAGAGCATCCTAATATAGTTCATCGGGAGGAGTATGAAGTTATGGTGAGGAGTTCTTCCTCCTGAGTGTTGAGAACTGCTTGAGGCTATTTTTACATGTTTCCCTATCACAGCCTGCTTCTTTTTTTCTGGATAAGCTTAAGTTTGAAAGATGGACAAATCTTCCTCCAGCCTCAATCAAAATAAAGAGCTATTGTTTGTTAAACCAGGTTTTTCAGACCTTTAACATATGGTATTAACAGGACTTAAGATAAAACTGGTTAGACAATAGTCATTTGACTACTAAGTAATTTTTAGGACAGGTAAAATGACCTTAGGGCAAGGTAAGCTCAGACAAGTCCTGAGACCCTGCACTGTGAGTTCAATATAATGGCTAATATAATGGCTTTTTTTTTTTTTTTTTTTAACTAGCAATGGCAAAAATCACATTTAATGGGGCTATCTACCTTAGAGGCATAATTAAAGTATAAGCAAGAGTGATTCAGAGAAATCTGAGCTACAGGAGACCAAAGCCAGTAAATCCACGTAATACAACTTGAGTTTAGGTGACCTAGGTAGCACATATAAAGAATATTTCCCAAGTTGAACACCATAGCTCTGTACCTGTTCTCCACTTTCTCCATTCTTTCCACAGAGGTACAAGGAAAAATGCTGGTTTGGCAACAGAAGAAGGAAAAAGAGACTTATAAACTTAAACTCATGTAAGGAGCAGCCAATTTGCCATTGAATCCACAACTGAGAGTGACCTAACCATATTGGTCTGGCACCACCATAAGCCTGTGATCAAGCTGATAAGTCTCATCAGTTTCATATATCACTTCTGGCTTGAGTGTTTCTCTACTGAATTTTTATGACAGTTCTTACATCTACATACTTTTAAAAAAAAAGAAAAAGAAAAAAGAAGTATATATAATTCTGTAAAACACCAACTAGATGCAGAGAGCAAACATGCAACAGCTGAAAGCATACTGAATTTTTCAGCTCTAGCTTGATACCGTTTCATTCAAAAAAGAGCCAATAGCTGGAAATTTATGACTGAAAATTGCTAGAATACTATGTCATGCAATGCTAACTCGGTCACTTTAATTTGCCAAAAATTTGAGGACATAAATTTTCATGAGAATTACAGAATTTTGTTGTTTCTCCACCATCACCTCACTTCTCAGTACCCACAGGGTATTAAGGGTTTTTTTTTTGTTTTAATATTTCCTAAAGTAATGCCCCTTTGAAATTAGAAATACATCACTTCCAGTTTATTGTCCTAACCTGGCTAAGTAACAATTTCTTCTAGGAACATCTAAAGGGTGTTGTGAAGCTTTCACTATGTCAGACTGCCACTCGTTCCTTTAGTAGAACTGATCTCACTTTAATCTGGGGACATTTCCTCTCAAGATAATTGTAATCTCATAGGCACGTATTTAACAGACTGTAGTGTGTGATCATGGAAGTGCACAGACTGAGCTACTTTCATTTTGTGGAAATCTGACTTTTTTGTAAAAGCCCCTGAATAGCTCAGTTTCTATGGCATAAAAAGCATATTGGAAGTTCCACCACACTGAACTTTTCAGGAAAGTTGGGGTACTTTTTATGCAATTGTATTTTCTCTGCAAAGAATATTTAAGAGATTATGTGATACTGCTTAACAACACAAGTTCCATCAAAAATACTTTTCAATAAGATATGCCTATACTCCACAAAAGTTACATGCTTTATTCATCGAGTTGTTAATATAGTAGATGAGTTTCAATTTAAATTTAGGGAGAAAATATTAAAGAGGGGCACCTGGCAAGATTTGGTCTTGATATGCTTCATTTTACTTACTAAAGTGAAATATATGATCCTATTTCAAGACAAGCCTTGAAGACATAGAAATTTTTTTTCTTCCTCCTTAGAGTTTTGGAAATACCAGGTTAAATCCTTTAAATGAAAAGATATTCAAAGCAAAGGAAAACATGATAAAATTAGGTAATGAATTATTAGAAATCTACCTTACCTCCTTCTGCAAGTAAATCAGCTATTTTCTATCTCATTATACATTACTGAATTTTAATCCTTTTCTTTATAGGAATATATTGATAGATTTATACTAACATATCAGAACCAAAATTTTAGATTCAATAAAATTTTGAATTATCACCCAGCCAGGTAACCTTTTTAGGTTATATGAATTCCTTGCTTTGTTATGTTATATGACCTTGTTAAGCTATATGAATTCTATAAGCAGCAATAGCTATATCCCTGGGCCAAAGAGCATTCATCACTGTCAGCAGCTATGATAAAGATCCTGGCAAGAAACATCTCCATCAGAAATTTGAAAACATAAATTTATTCAAAAAAAATAATTCTGTATACCATGTTGGTAAGAAAGTTTTCTTTGTTTGAGAGAGATGCAAACCAAAGCTATCTCAAGGTAACAAGAAAAAAAATCCAACCAAATTTCTTACCATTTTGTTTTTTGCATTTTGTGTCCTTACTTCTCTTGATTAAAGTAAAATATAGGGGTTAGTTCTGTTTTGGTTTTAACCGTCCTAACTATTTTCAAATTGTTATTATCTTCTTGCTTTTTGTGACTGTTGGATAGTGTTTTGTTACCAATTTAGTACAGCTGCCTTCCTACCCCAATTATTCCTAACAATAACTCAAGATGACTGTCAGGCATATCAAGATGGCTATAAAAAGAGTAGTATATATTTGTCAATCAATATTCAATATTGACTATTAAGATGGTCAAAACAAAAAGTTATATGAAGGCCATCTTTTACATATAACCTTTCATCTGAAGCAAAGAGAACAGATTTAAATATGTAATTTCAGCATTGAGTTAATTTTGTTGATGGAGTCTCACATCTTACTGTTGGTGTATACACCAAAGAGAGCTAATTTTCGAAGTAAACATGGAATGAAATTACAATTTAGAAAGTTTTAATGATTCTGCAATCATATTTCTTTTCCTGGAACAGTTAGCACGTCTTTTAAAAGTCTCAGATTTTAGATCAAGTTTTAGGGTAAAAACATATGCAGAATCAAGCCACGCTCTTACCAAATGACAGCACCTGACTTGAAGGCCACTTATGAATGGAAGTAACATATAACAATTCTTATCATAATTTTTAGACTTTTAAAAACTTATTCTAGCTCTGGATTATTTTCTGTCAATAAAAAGAGAAATACTTTCTTAATTTTTGGTTGACTATTTTTACAATCTAACTAAATAAATTTTTTCCTTGGTAATATTAAAGTTTACTTGTATTTAATCTATCTAGTTAATTGTGTTTCATAGGATCATTTTGGACATCATTTCATGATAAAGTCATCAAATAAATACAGTTGACTGAGTACAATGCTGAGAGATTACAGAAACTTGTCTTAGTTGAATACCTATTTTATAGGTATTTGAAAATGGTGGGAAAAAAAAAAAATCTTGTAATTTACTACAACAGAATCCTCCATAGCTCTAAAAGTGTTTTGTTTGGAGTTGTGGGTTTTTTTCTTTTTTTAATTTCTTCAGTAATTAGGATTTGCTACCTAAAGTGTATTTTTGAACACTCATGAGTGGAAATAAAAAGCATGTATTAACTCCTATTCAGCTTGAAGACTTCTAACTCTAGTAACCATATGTGGACATAACTGATTTTAAAGACTGAAGTCTTTAGACAAAGAAGTAAATTGGAAAGAAATTTCTTCCTGAGGTGTATGCCACTATGTGAAGGGATTGCATTTTTATTCTACTGATTTGTAAATTTGAGCAGGTTTAACCCAAATTTGCCTTTAGACCTTGACTGAAGAGGGAGGAATATGAGAAGAGGTGGGAAAGAACTTTGTATTGCCCTGGACTTTTCCAAGATTATTTTCAGGCTGTGTAATTTTCATAGCTTTCTAGCACTAATGGGTCACCAGACCCTAGTCTGTCATCAAACAGTGATTGAATTCTATCATTTACTAACAGGGTTTACTTTCCACAACATTCATGTAGTAAAGCAAGAAGTCTTTATCTTTTTATTGTTATTACTATTCCTGCCCTGAGAAAAGAGGGGAATTGAAGTACTGCATAAATTAGCTTGGCAAGATTAAATTTGCCTATGAGTCAGATCCAGGCTTTTAGCCTGTGTGTCATCTGTTCAACACCACCTGAAAAAAAAAATTGATTTCCTACTTTTCCTCCAACTTAAATAATATAAGGCAGCCTTCCCAGACAAAAAGTCACTCAAAAATAATCTTCAGGAAACTCAGTCATTTTTTCTTGTTTTTATTTTCCTTAGCCAGAAAGGGGTATGCATAAATTATCTTTTTAAAAAGTAAAATAACGCTGAATTTATAGCAAGATAAAGATGTTAAAGGCCATTGCTACTATTGCTCTATTCCTTTTTTCAGAGTTCTGACTATGGACAGTTTCTTGGGGTTTGGGAGATTTTATTATTATTTTTAAGAAAAACAGTAACAGAAACAAATTCTCACTTACTACTTCCCAGAAGTTCATTATTCTCCCATTATATTTAATAACAGGAAATACAATGAATAGGAAATAAAGTTTTCACCTTTATGAATAAATAAGCTTATTTCATCTCATTAATATCAGCTGCTCCGTTGTTAGAAGCAATAATCAAAATCCTTTCCCAAATATTCGGAATATATATTTCTGAAGTCTCAAAAAAAATTAATAATTACCAGTAACCAGAATTCTCTAAGATGCAAAGTCCACAAGTACATTTAAACTTTTTGATTTCTACAGTGAGTTAGGTTAAAAGACTTTTTTTAGCCTTACTTAATAAATGGGCTAGCATAGTGTGTTAGAGTTAGAACATACTCCCTTGTGCCCAAACTGCACGTAGTATATCACTGCACTGCACTGAATAGGAAAAGAATGGGAAGTGAGTATACACGTGGGCTACACTTCCTGAAGAACTCAGCTTTTGATAAATTATTTTTTCTTTAAACTTCTAAGGATCTGTCACCATGACAATTCAAGCTTTTAGTGATTCTAAGCAATAGCCCAGTCACTCAAAATTACCTTGAATCCTTCCTTTGAATAAGGATCTTCATTAAAGGCTGTGTCAACCCTAACTAAATCAGCAAGGATTCACTGCTGCATGAAAGTAAACAGAAACAGCAAGGGACCATGATATAGACATCAGTGAAAAGGATGTCATATCCAAATTTGTAGGTCAGCTGAAATGTGTTATAATCTCTCCAGGCAATTCTACCTTGCCTCATTTGTAAGAGGTTTCAGTGCAATCTGTTCTTCCTTTAAAGTTCACTGAGAGAAATGGTCAGGAATCCTGGGAATGTATTCGATATCTAGTGCTTGATACATGGCCAGCTTCACAGAGTTGTAAGTCACTGAAGCATTGGAGGTAGAAACAGGTTATTAAATAAAAAAGTTATTACCTAGGTCAAACAAAGTACTTGAATTCATTCCTGAGAGATGTAGAAGTGAAAGGACTTCCTTCAGAATGCCCTTTTGACTTTAAGAATAGCCTTAATCATGAGGAGGAAGATTTAAAGAAATCAATTATGTCAAAGTACTTATTTGCCTAGACTGATACTCAATTTTTCAATTAAGTTCTCAGCTTAAAAGTGTAAAGCCTGCAGTACTCTTTTAACCACCTTTAATTCATTTGGATATCTTTAAAGTACAGTATGTTCTGAGACACAACAGTGTGCCAAGTACCCATGGACTTTCGCACATTCCAGGTAGTAGAGAAATGATGTGATGAAGGAAAGGACATTTTGCTTCAATGGCCTTAATTCTAATGCAAGTAAATTATTATGTGTACCAGAGATAACGGAATGAGCACCTGTGCTCCTGGTGATAAAGCTATCTGACCCTGAAGAGGGTGGGGAGAGCCTTCCTGTCCTTGGATCAGTGGCCAGGCTTCAGAGATCTCCCTGAGGCATCTTGGCAGACTCAGTCTCAGATGTTAAACAAGTCTCAATCTCAGAGTGACATCCTCCTGGTGTAATCTATTCCTTTTTCTTGATTTTTGTTTCATTGAGTGGGACCTTGAAGGACATAAGGCTTCAGAGGCCACCAAGAACTAGAAGAAAAGGAACTGGACAAGAAAATCTATTTCAGAAGAGATTTAAGAGGAGATCTGAGACTAAAGAGTTAGAAAACGGAGATCACCCTTCCAAGTCATGTTCTTCAGGAGAGCAGATGGTGACAACCATGGCATGAGCACTGACATTGCTGCTACCTAATGCATCTCAGCCATTTATTGGCTCAGGCCAATAGCTTTGGGTTCATAGTGGGAGCCCTGCGGTTATAAGCCACTATGCTGGACCCATTTCGGGTTCTGAGAGCGGCCATTCTGGCTACAAGCTGAGAAACTGACCTATAACCTGCTGGGCATGACCTTGTAGGTTCCCAACTTCTGACAGTTCTAAGGGACTCAAGAGAAAGAAAGTGAACAATCCTCAATGGAAGAAATCTACATGTCCGTATGTGCCAGGTGTGCTATGGCCTATAGCCCAAGCAATTCAGGAGCTGTGAAGGTCACAGATAAATTATCAAATCTCTTCTTCCACTCCCTCCTTCCCTTCCCCTGGGCAACCAAATATGCAAAAGGAAAATCAAAATGGTAAGAACAAGTGTAGAGAAAGTTGAGCAAGAGACAGTTAGTAGGACTGATTCAAAGACCAGATTACTCTCAATGAACCATTTAAATAAGGCTGAGAAGAGAGAATGAAGGATGTGGGGACATACACTGACTTTTGCATCTGAGCATCAGTACAAAACACCACCAGTGGATACTGCTGAGACCAAAACACTCACCATTCACATTCATTTGTGGCCTCTAACATTTGAACATATATATATATGGAGTATTCTTAAAAATATGTATATATTTAAAAATACATATATAAACCACACTGAATGCAACTGAATGCATCACTGGTTTGTTGCAAAGTTTCTTACTAAAGGTCAAACATTGGAATCTACACTCTTCTCTGTGGATAGACTAACTGTGCAGTGAGTATCTCAGCAAAAAAGCTGAAGAATAGTCAGAAACTCTTCACAGCAGAAAATTCTCCATTTAACGTTCCCAAGTGGATATATGATTGGGTAGTTCTTTAAAAAAAAAAAAAAAAGTGAGAAGGTTCAAAGTCATCAGCATACCGCTATGTTGTGACCTTCTGGGACAGTAGTCTATACTTTCCCTTCAAATCTAGTTCTCATCACAGAGATGAATAGTGACTTTTTTGCCAAAGTTCTTTAAAAAAAAAAAAAAAAAGTGAGAAGGTTCAAAGTCATCAGCATACCGCTATGTTGTGACCTTCTGGGACAGTAGTCTATACTTTCCCTTCAAATCTAGTTCTCATCACAGAGATGAATAGTGACTTTTTTGCCAAAGTTACTCCTCTAAGCAGAATTTCACCAGGCATAATGTAATATAAACAATTTTTTTTTTGTATTAGCATATTGTCAGATGTGAAGAGAAATGTTTTGTCAGAACAAAAATATTTAGTCAGCAACAAGAACTGGCTGTTTAAATAGCAGCTTCCAAAAGAAACACAGTTTCTACTATTGTCCCTTTGTCATCTGACACTACAGTCAGGTCCAGCTTACTTAGATAATCAATTATTTGTTCAATGCTAACAAAATTTGCTGGCTTGACAAATATAAATGTTGTGTTTTCTGAAGAACTTATATCTTAGAGGCAAATCACCAAATATGATTGCAGCTATCTTCCCCTTGCCCCATTCTACTTGTTTACCACTAAATTTTCCTTGACAGTTTGACTTGTTGCACAAGTAGTTTTACTCACCACAGTAGAATTAATCATATTAATCATGTTAAAAGCAAATGAGACCATGCAATCGCACATTAGCACTGAATTGCTCAACTATCATGTTTTGTTTCTCAGTTACTCAATGAATTAGCATGCAAAGATTCTCACCAGTATACTCTGAACACTTTTGCTTATTGCAATTGTTCTAGATCATCATCCATCCTCCCTTTCCCTCTCCCTCCCTCAACCCAAAAGAATGGTGCTAAAAGGCTTGATGTGCTTCCCCATGGATATAATGCTTCTATCAAACAGATGGGTGGATTTTCTCAATCCTTCTAATAAGAATTAATGGAAATTAAGAAAGGATTTATTGTCTGATAGCAGATGGCTGAAGGATTTTGTGGAGGTGTGACTTATGTAAATTACAGTAAGAGCAAATTCAACCTCTTGCAGTGGACAAAAGGTTAGCTCTGCATTAAATTAAGAGCATTCTGCTCAATTTTATGTTAAAAGGAAGAAAACATTTGTTTTTAATTTGTTAGATATGAGCATGTTAAGACTCAAACTGTCTCTTGATCATCGTACATAGTGCAGACCTACTTAGCATTCCTGAGCAGAAGCACAGTATAAACACTCATGATAACATATATTATGCTCAGCCTTAAATAACAGGTGTCTATATAGGTACTTTAAACTGCCTCCTGCAGTTCCATGTTCCGACAAGCTATAGCCTCCTCCATGCCTGCTGACAGACTCCACTGTTTTGTGTTCCTTATGAGCAAGGCAAAGAGAAAAAAAAAGCTAGAAGGAAAAGCACAAACAGTACAGTTTGGGGTTGGGTTTTTTTTTTTTTCCTCCCTCTCATTTCAAGGTTACCACGTTCCCCCAAGTTTGAACTCATATTAGTAAGCATCCTACTGAATCAGTTATTATTCACAGATGTAAGAAAAGCTGACTTGGTATCTGCAGATAGTAAAGAGTTCCCCTTCCTTTCTCTCAGCTGACTTTGGGTATCAGTAGATCGATACGAATGTATGCCAGACGTGCATACTGCTGCTGCTGAGCCTTCAATGACTTTTGCAAATCTTTGATACAGGTACATCAGCAACTGCAAATCTATGGAAAGCCATGAAGAAAATGATCAGTTGGCTAACCCTGTCAACACCAGCGACAGAGTATTGTGGTGTGCAGGCCACCTAGCCCTGCAAGTATGTGGTGCTCCACATCAGCTCATATTTTCCCAACTACTGAAAGTTTCTTGCTACTGCTTCCTTTTGGGCAGCTAGAATACGAGGATTCTTCGTGGCCAAATCATACTTTTAACAAATGCCAAAACATGGGTTGCTAGAATGATCAGATAGGCAGTTCAATAGAAGATGGATGTTATTTTAGCAGAGAATGTCTAGCCCAGTATTTGAGCTTACAGAGTGGTGTTGCTTATTCCAGAAGATAAATGTTTGCAAACATTGGATCAAAAGAATATGAGATTTTGATTTTACAGAGGCATGGAAAGAGAGAACAAGATTTCTTGTTCTAAAGGACAGAAGTTTTACTCTAAGACTGAAATCCAAATTATAGTAGAGTTCAGCAGTTTATTTCTTTAATAATCTTTTTACATGCTTGTAATATTCTATTACTACATGGAAAATGTATTAGTTCTTAGACAAAGATTATTTATTCTAAAAAGCTATTTAATTTAAATTAATCCCATCATAAAATACCTTTCCTAATCCATAAAGGTCTTTGTTAACTTAACGCAATATTAAGTTACAGACTCTGAAACCTCAGAAATTCTACATTAAAATAACAACCATTTGTCCTATTAAAGTTTACGTTACTTGAGAAAAAAATCCTTCTAGTTCACATTGTTGTTTCAAAGAAACTCATTACAGAACTAACTCCAATCCCTCAGAAGAGAATAAATTAATTAAAAATGTCTTTTTCTCAAGGCATCATAGTATTAAACCAATATTTATATTTTAATACATGTTATCTTCTAATTTTTGTCTGGTTTTATGTTCCATCTCATTTTAAAAAGCACACTGAGAAAAAGGTAAAGAAGATGGTGTCGGGGCACTGGTTTGCTTTGCGGTTCTTTGATATTTCTACAAAATGAGATGTTATATCTGGGCAATGTATGTGAAATACATTTCTTCACTAAAAAACAAACAAAAAACACCTATGTGAACAGTAAACATATGATTACAACCATCTAGACAATAATAACATAAAATGTGATTTTAATATGTTGATGGATTTTAATCAGCTTTTGATATTCAAGAATTTGTGTGAAATGTCCTTTAATCAACTTTACTCAAGAAAAATTGCAAAACTAATCTTAAAATGACATGCAAGAATTTTTACCTCATTGCACAGCATATTTCCAGTAAAGTAACAGGAACATTTTCAAGCAAAGCCATTGCCAGAAATATTCATTGTAGCTGAAATTATGATTGTACTTGTATGAAGAATACATACATTATCAATTGTATCCAGATCCATTCAAAAGTTGAAGAAAGTCTACACGAAGTTTATGATTTGCTGGCAGATCATTACATTTTGACAAACCACTGCAATTTTGAAAGTAGTCATCTCCAATTTCAGATGCAATTTGTACTCTAGACCAATTTTCTTCAATAATGAAATACGGATACTTTAACAAACTGAATGACTATACCATAAGTAAATTAAAGGACATGACCCCCAATACGTTGATAAAAAATAGGACTTGTCCAGTTCATTCATTGACAATACTGCTGGTCTTCTGAAAAAAGAAGCATTTGTAGGTGGAAGAGTCAATGACTAAGTCATTAAAAACAAGACAACTGCTTCTAGAGGAATAGCTAAAGATTTTTTGTTTTGTAATACCTGACAGCTTTTAAGAGACAGAATACAGTGAATTATACTGGACAGAAACTGTTACTTTGTTACTCTTTCTCTTCTTTCTCTTTTTTTTAATCTACCCTAGCCCTTCATAAACAGCAAAATAAGACTCAATACTATCAAGCATTATTCCTTCCAAAATTGTTTTGCCATTTATGACACAAAGCAAAAGGAATCTACAATAGTTATCCTGATGGTACCAGCTTTGCTTGTCCATAGGCAAAACAACTGAGTGGGTGGGACACTGATGATCATATCATTGTTTGTCCTTCTGTAAAACTGTTTTAATTTTTTTTAACTTCCCATCATGCAAGTAACATTAACAGGCTGCCAAAAATACAACAGGTCTACTTTAGGGTGCCTGATTTTTTGTTTTCTTAACACTGAGAACTAGTGTTTCTCATTTATTCCATTCAAAAGGCTAAAAAGACTAAAATCTGGTCACTCTGAGCTACTATCTCACCAATATTTTTGGCAACTTCAGAAATACACCTAAGAGAACTCAAACTCAAGCAAAAAAATACTGTATCTCTAGTCTAAGACTTCAATTTTTAGCATAGCTAAGTAACAGGAGCCAATAGGCTCATAATAGCTTTATGAACAGGCAATTAAACTGACAGAAAATACAACCCTGTTCTAACATAACATATACCTACAAGTGTACATATGCCATAAGAAATTTTAGGTTGGGTAGAAACCATATGCTTGCATGAACTCTCCAAAACTTTGTAAACCAAACAAAAAAATCAGTTTACAAAATTACTGTCAACTCTTAATAGCTCCATTGATAAAACTAAATTAGCGGACTCAAATTGTTACATGCACTTACTGCTGGTAGTTCTCAAAGCTGCTTTCCATGTCCTGTTAGCCTGCTGTGGGAGCTAGAGTATCAGAAAGTGACCTGTAGAATAGGTCTGGGAAAACAGTAGCTAGAAAATTTCAAACTGTGGTTCACACTAACATGTGTGGGAGATGCATGTTCCTTATCTCAAGTCCAATTGAATTCTAATACCTTTAAAGGTTAAATATGTGGTTTTACCAAAAGATTTTATACTGTTTTGCTATATTCCAATTACAGCTAAATGAGTCTACAGACATTTAGTTTGTCTTCCTATGGACTTCAAGGCTTTAAAATGAAGAAAGTGGGAGGTAAAGCAGTTCAAATCTTTAAGGCTTAATTGGAATTAATGAACTTTAAATAAGTTTTTAAACAAATGTATGTAGGATGAAAACCTGAATTCTTCACATTGCTACAAATGTACTTTCTCAAAGAGTATTCATCCTGAATACATCTCTGATTTCTCTTTTGGAAATTAGTGTTTGTATTCTTATGAATATTTACAATAATAGTTGAAAAAGATCTTTTTCTTTTCTCAGTGGACTATTTGCATTTAAAGGTCTTTGTGTAAAGTACTTATATGACAAAGTACGACAAATTATTAAATTAAGCAGCATTTTGCTTCCTTCCACAAGGTAAGATTTTCCTGAAAGTACCAAACATAGGAGGCTTTTTTTTTTTTTTGATTAGGACCACCAAAATATATATAAAGTAAGGGCCAATTTTGTTTAATTTATACACAAACAACTTTGAAAGAGGTACGATTGGCACATATGTTTATCTGAAAAAAAATCTGAAGGGAGCAAGTCAGCATACTAATTATTTTGTGCAGATTAGTTTATAAATAGATTAGTCATTCCTGAAGTTTGGAATAAAGATGCATAGGACAGTGACATGAGGAACTAAAAATACTTGTTTGGGTTACAGTTTATAAGAAGGGAATAAATATAAAATGCAAAAGTGTGATATGAGTTTCACAAAACCATTCAGCAAAAGTATCTATTTAATGTCTCGCTAAGTGGCAAAAACAAGGCTAGTTAATACAGATTAGCTAAGTTTATTTATAAGCCACCCTTCATAATTAATTTTAATTGTTAAAAAATTGCTGAAAAACTTCAACACAAGCAACTGTTTATATTGAAGCTCATATAGGAAAAGCTACAGAGTGTAGTCACATATTTCAAGAAAGAAACACAACATTATTTATGGGGAAAAAATGCAATAACCATTTTTGGACTGAATCCTCAATAAAATTACTCAATACATATTTCTACAGGCATAGCAATATCCTTTGAACCTTTTTCAGCACCTCCAAGCCTCCTGAAAATTTATTTTCATTTTTTTCATCTTCATGTCTCTCCTATTTTGTATTCTCCCCATTATGCTTAGCAATGTCTTCTTCCTCCTCCCTTGATCTTTATTATTAGAATTAAACAGGGTCTACAGTGTTTTTATAGAACATTTTGCATTGTCTGTGAGGAATCTGTTTTGCAAAGAGGAGAAAAATGTCAAAGTTCTTTTAGTCCAATGAAAGCTTAGTAGCAACGAATATCAAGTAAACATTCTTCATAAGTCAAACCCTTGGCTTGAAATTCAGGATGAGAGTAGATGGATTAGCTCAAAAATACACAAGGATGGAAAAAAGTTAGTAATCTAGGTTCTGGTACTTCAGCTGCCCAAGGAGATTCGCATGCACCTGGGAAGAAGGAACACACCAACTCCAACCTATTGGTGTGTGTGTCTCTCTCTGACCTAAAGGTTGGTGATCACTGCACTTTCTTCCTATAGTGGTACCGACTGTTACTAGGAGATTTCTGACTCCTGATTGCTTACCACATTCCTATGCCTCATTTTCAAATGACTAGGGGGTAGGTCTAGGTGGGTCTCTGGAAGGTGATTCTTAATGATGTTCTATAGAAAGTAGAGCTCTGTTTTTGCATTCCACAAATACTGTAACTATTACTCATAGTTTTCATCAGGCTCTGAATAATTTATCATCCTTAATTTTCTGGAGTTTAATTTTGTGGTTTAAACATTTGACCAAACCAGTGTTGAATCATGTAAATTTCTGACGACTATAAAAATTGATGGACTTAACCTATATAGGTGGTTGGCTAAACAAAAATAGTAAGAACAGAAAAAAATATCTGTATTGATTCAGATCAGTAGGTCTAGCCTACAATTTTGTCTTCAAAAGTGGCTACCTACCAGTCCCAGAAGAGGATAAGAAGAGGGCAAGTGTATTGGAGATTTTTCTTTCAAAAAAACTTATTTTCAGCTCTGGGGATTTCCTGGTCCTGATGTAACTTGTCTATTAACAAACTCATCCACTGCCAGACATCTGTGTAACAATGCTCCCTCCCACTCAGTCTATACTGCTAAGGGTCTTTATAGCCAGGTGTTGACACAGTCCACCAGTGAGATACATCAGCAATGATATTACAGCACAGTTTTCCAAAAGCTTCAGGTATTGCTCTCCTGTCAGTTGTTGACCCTGAGCCCACACCAAGGTTCATCACATTCAGGTCTTGTTTGTATTGTCTGGTGTGCCACAGCTCACCACACTCAACTGCAGATTGTGTTGCACTCTGCTCTCGGCCAAAGAGAGGCCATGATATTCCCATGTCACCTTGATAGGACACTCTCCCAGATATCTGTGCAGTCCTTCCAAACTCATGAGAAATTTTCTACATCTATATCTTTTGGCAAGACATTCCACAGTTGTTCTACACAGTGCGTGAACAACCAACTCTTTTTATTTCAGTCTAGCTCCTTACTTTGTTTGATGGCCCCTTATTTTCGTATACGTAGAAACAGTTAAGCAGTCCTTATCCAACTTCTCCATGACATTCATGATTTTGTCTTATACCTCCCCAAGGCATCCCTATTCCAGGCTGAAGATCCCTAGTCTGCTCAGTTGTTTCTCATGGAAGCAGTTTCATCCTTTTGAACATTTTTTTTGCCCAAAATAATTCCTCCAAGTAGAAATCCAGAGTTAAACCTCTGGAATTAAGGAGGACAAATGGAGATGACTTGGTCAATAATGCTCTATACATCTGCCCAGATGGATGCCAGACAGAAACATCAGTCAGTAGCCTGATTTCAAACATTTGCATGTTCTAAAGAAATTGATATTTTAATCAGTTTCTATTAATTGTATCGAGAAAGTTAAATAGCACCACTACAAGAAAAGAGACAGAGACTTTGAATCACTAACTGCAAGAAAAATCTTGAGACAGTATCAAAACAAAAGAAAACCCTTCACAACTACAAGACCTACATTAATGGACAACAATGCTACTGATTGAATTACAGAAGGAAATAATGTAATCCCTCATCAAAATATTGGCAAACAGCTATGATAAAACAGTTAGATTATTGCAACAGCATGATTTAACTCCTCACAAAGCATTGAGATTTTGGCAGAACAAGGTAAGCTCAAAGACAATTGAGTTGTAATAGAGACTTCAAAAGAAGAATGTCATAAGACAGACGTACAGAATTCAGTGTCAGAGAACACAAAACTTGCCACAGTAGCTCACTGTGTTGAATGTCACAAACTAGGATAATATCTGGTATCTAGAAAAAAGATAAAAGAGCAGCAACCTATTAAACCACTTTGCCTGAGTTAAAGGGCTTCAGAACGGACAAAAAGGATAAGAAAGTTTTTATCGAGTGAGAATGGAAGACACTGAAGCAGAGCATAAGCAAACCACCAGCCAGTAAATAACTAAGCTAACCTCAAGAGCGTGAGCCAGTATGGTTCCAAAGACACCAGTAGCAATACTATTGGAAGGGATACACTACGGATGGGTTACTGTGCATGAGCCTCAAAGCATACAGTAATAAGTTGATTGCTAACCCCTTCCCCCTCCCCCCAAAAAGTGCCCATGTATATCATTATGGCATAATAGCAAGATAGTCAGTTAACTGGCATTCTTTTTGGTAACCTGATCACACATCTAGATTAATCATAGACTACTTATTACCAAAAAAGACCTCACAATCCTAGCTCTCCAAGATTATTTTCACCTGCTGGTATTTACTTAATACTTTGTCACCTGCTGAAGAGGATAAGAAATCACTCTCTTCAGGATTTAGGACTACTAAACTACAGAATGGTACCAGTGACTCATGGATTGTCACCTGCTGACATTTTATTCAACAACAACAACAGAAAAAGAAAAAAAAAGTATGTTTGCACAGTTAGAAACTAATGTCAGTGTCATTGTGGACCTGCAGAGAGATAAAAAGAAACAGATAAGGCAAAAGAAAAAAACAGATGCGATTTTCAGTTTAGGAACTGCCATCTCTTTCTGAAAATTCTATCAATTACTCTAGAAAGTCGCATGCTGCAAAGATATAGGAAACAACTTTCCAGAGAGAAGAAAACATTTTGCTCTGAAGTCCAAGAAAATATTAGTTTTTTTCATTAGGTCCAGATAACTGAGCCTTAGTGATGGAACAAACAAAATTAATGCATTTATTATACTCTGACAATAGCCGTGCTGGTAACTCAGTGAGACCTGCATATGCCTTTGATATCTGAAGAGACCAGCTCAACGTTCCTAATCCATTAATTTAGACAGTTTAGATTCTGTATTGTGTTACTTGAAATGTGTATGTTTTCTGGGAATAAATTTTAAAAAAATTGAAGTAACTATCTTCAAAAGCTTTGTTATGAAATCCACCAATTGAAAACTCTTCAGGATCAATAATAAGAAAAAGGACACACACTCTGTAACTTTTACTTATGATTTGGCAAAGTGAAAGCAATACTGAAGCAAAAACTAGCAGATGGAAAGGATACCTTTAAGCTCTCAGGAAAAAATACCTATGTACTTATGCCATGCTGTGGTATCCAAAATGCTTATTAATTTATACTATGAGATGTTCCTCCTGAACAGTGCTGACAATATTAGTATCCTCCTTTTTTGCCTTTTTCCCCTTATAGCAGAAGGGACTGAATAGCTCTGGGCTGACAGACAGTGCTCRGAGCCTTAAGTGCCCAACAGTTTCATTGTTCCAGAAGAATGCAGTTCTTATGGGAGGTCACAGTCACAGAGTAAAAGAGACGGTCTCTCACACTTGGCTGAATCCTGTGAATCTGTTTGATGATTAGAACTGGGACCTTGAATTCCAATCGGTATTCAAGCAGGGAGCTGGTGTGGCAAGCACAGTATAGCAGGGAAGGGGCTGTGGTGCTCTTTGTTATTAACCAGGCTATTGAATTATAAACATACTGAAGCATTTCTCAGAATTGAGACTTATTTCTATGCACAATTATCAATACTTGAACTTGAGTCATTTATGGAACATCAAGTTTGGAGCCACATATTGCAAGATACCTCATCTTCTAGCTAGCTCCAGGTGGATTTTTTTTCTTCTTTTTAATTTTAAGAAGACATAACTACTCGGAGAGTAGTATCACTGAGGATTCCGGAGGTGCCCTGAGGTCCTAATAACTCGGGGACAGGAAATGTTTGATGAACAGGGACATTACAAAAAGGTCCCAGGAATAAATGTCTCTCACATGCCAAAGAAGCAAGAATATATTTGGCTACTGCAAAAGCAGGAGGACTTAACAGCAGCTCTGTTAAAATAAGAACCACCTTGTTGTTATATAGTTAACATCTGTGCTTCCTAAATGGTAAAGTAAATGAACATAATGGTTATTGCCCTGTATTCACATGTTGCCACCTGCATATGTATGGCAATATACTCAGTAATCAAACCAGAAAGGAAAAAAACAAACAAAAAAGCAACGAAACATCCCCCTCCACACCCCCCCCCCCAATTTCTATCTTTCCATCTCCCTTTGGACAAACATATACAACATATTTATATACTGCTATACAATACACCACAAAATTTTAGGGACAAAACCACCAGCTTTGTCAACACTAGTAATTGCAAAGCAATATGGACATAATCAGCAATGCTGCTTTATATCTTGGCAAGATGGAATAAAAATGCTGGAGTAGGTCATAGCGTATTTCACTACTTGCTTGAATTATTTAGTAGTTTTACAAATGTAGTTATGCAGTAATATTGGAGATCTCAGGCAATTACTACAGGTTTGCACACTTGAGAATTTTAAGACGAAAGGTAGCTAAAAAAAAAATATCTTTCAAATATTATAATTTACTCCTGAAAACCCTCAAATAAGATTCTGGAGCCAGAGCTGGCACTTTATAAACCTATCAGTCTTTTGAATCTTGTTAATATTATTAAAATAAAGAAAAAAAAGTTTCTGTATGGACTGTACACCTTTCTGTAGCGTGGAGAGACCTATGGACTGCTATTCCCCAAGCAAATGGGATCTAAAGCTAGGATTTCAGCTAAGGAAAAACAATGGGAATCTTTTCAGGAGACCTACTTCTTTCTAAGTTTAAGAAACTGGATACCATGTGCAGTTGAGGTTGCATCTTTGGAGTGCCAGAAATCTTACATTCATTCTTAAAAGACCATATTTATTTTAAACCATGATATCTCATCAGTTTGTAACTAGTTGTCTGCATTTTTCAGGAAGAACAATATGGTTCAAAGCTAGATTGCAGCAGTACTCCTAAAAAATGGTGGAGTTGTGACAATATTGTTTCAATGCTAAACTGTAAGAGATTAACTGCAATTTTGAACCAAAAGTTTAATGGGACAAACAAGCCTGTTAAAACTGCTTAGGCTAGTTAAAGTGCACTGGAAGAACACTGTTTTGAATATCAGTATATGAACCTTCCTCATATCTTCATCTTTAACTAGCAAGATTTACTTTTTTTTTTAAAAAAACCCTTTTTAAACTCAGGAATAAATGTGTATGTGCACAGGCGTGCGTGCATGTATGCTCACACACACATTTTACAGGTTTCAGTATTTACATGATTTTTAAACCTTATGAATAGTCCCTAGATCAGAAAGTTACAGAAGAAGCTTCCAATAGTGCAGCCATTTGGTTTTTCTGAGCTTGAGAAACAATCTGAGAGCATTTTATTAAATCTGGAGGGAGAGTGTTGACCCCAAGGAAATTCAAATCTGTTTGTCTCTTGTAACTAGTGTTAAGGCTTCCTCAAGTCTAAAGCAGCTGGAATCCAACCGACATTACGTATTTGTTCTATACATCAACTCTATGAATGCTGACACCACACCTGAAGAAGTAAAATGATTTGGTATTAACTGTCTGTTAGCATACACACTTTTAAAAAAAGGTTGGCTGGAATAAAATGTTTAATAAAAATAGTATTACACAGTTTAATAAAAATACAGTGCTCCGTCAAATAGAAATATTCAGGTCCCACATATGTTGCAGTCCTCAATATTTGCAGTAGTTAGTAAACACTCATTTTGTCTGTCATAGAGAATACTGAATATAGGCATTCCCATCCTGACTGTGGGCAGGACTTGCTGGACATATAACAGTTACATACACCTATATTAGTTACTATCTCCTCAATGTTTATATTAGGCAAAATCATAGTGAAACGTGAGATTGGCAAAATACTGGAAACATTACAACTAGAGGTAATTAGCCCAGCTGGAAATGCATTCTGAAGAGATTTTGATGAGAGGTGACATGAGAGAGAGAAATGTTTCCAAACAGAGAACACAGTACACAAGTAAACATCAGGAGTTTGCTGAAATTCCTATGCTTGTTTTCATATGTTGTTTACGGAATGTACATTTAATGTCATTCTGTAATTTACAGTGTTGTCCAAATAACTACACACATATGTATTGCTCTGTATTAAAACAAATATTTTTATTAATTCTCTTAAATTTCCTCTACATAGAATTTACTTATTTTTAAAATGTTAGAAAGAAACCGACACTAGACAGAAGAAAAAATATATGGGAAGGTATTAGAACCCTCTCTCTCACCTGTACTCTGCCTTCATTTATAATGAAGATATGCATAGGGTTGAGAACATGCAAAATTTCAATGTTTTTAATTCTGCGGAAAATGAGCCAAGTGTGTGTGGGGGGGGGGGGGAGGTTGTTTTCAGTCCATCTTGATTTTTATCTAACCCTGTGGTGTAAAACCCCACAGCCAAATCTTTTCTGCAAAGCAAAGCATGTGTTGGCTCAAAGCAATTAAGAAAAACTTAATTTTGGTTACTAAAAAAAAAAAAAGATCATTCTTTAGCTCAGATGTTCTAGACACAGGTTGGCTTTTGTTTTTGAATGCTAAAGCTGCCATCCTTTTTTAATGGCCCCATGTCATTCCTAAAAGCTGGCAGATTTTCCTTTTTTCCCCCCACCTTTTCCACAATCCTACTTAGTACCTAAAGCCACTAAAGCTAAAGCTTTAACATATGTTATGCAAACCCTGAGCAAAAAATGGGACAATATATTGTATACATTATAATACATTATGCTAGATTATAATATTGATTTTATTAAGCTAATTAATATATGGAAGTTTGAGCATACAGTTTTTGAGTGCATTTAATTATCAGGTTGTCACTAAATATATATAATTGAGATTTTAAAAAAAATTACTAAAAATCTTTTGGAAAAGGTCAATAAATGTGTTGGAATTTATAAGCCAACTGAAAGCAAAATTATTAAGCAGTATACCTGAACAGATGCTCCCACCCTGAAACGTCCCATCAGGATACTGGAATTTCCGTAAGTCTCTTAAGGCAATTCTCTTATCTATTGCAAAATTCATAGATAAAATAACTTCAAAAGCAGGTTAACAAAAACATTCACAAACCCAACAAACCAAAATGTTAATAATAATGATGCCCTTGATCAAGTGCAAGTAAGAGAATATGCTAAATTATTGCTTAAATAGTCTTTTTATTTGGATTTTAGGTATTCAAAACTTTTAAAGATAACTAGTTGGTTACATTAGTTAATGCAGATCAGGAGTAGTACTTCTAGAAGTAATTTTAATGATCTCAGTGGGCTTCCAGTAGTATGTTGCTCAGTTAGAACAAAGTTCCTGGCTTTTACTTTTTTCCTCTCTCCCCTCTAATCTGTCTATGTCACAGAGTTTTCACCTTTCATATTAAATAAATCAACATTATCAAAATAGCCTGAACTGACTGAATAATCAGATCGCACTTATAAATTTTACAAGCAGGGTCCAACACTAAGCAAGGGCTTCACAAAGTGTGATTACACATATGGTATCACACATTGTCCTGCTAATCATAAATGCTTTTTTCTTCTAGAAAATGTATTAGAAAATGTTCAGGTAAAAATTTATCAGCTATTTACTTTACTAATCTAAAACAGCCATATACTAGGAAATATGAAATAACCCTCTCGAGAAGCAGAAAAAAATACATCTGCACAAATTCCAATAGAGCAGAAGTCCTTGTATCTAGATGAATGCTCATTTTTACAGTTGTTTCCTACAGAAGATCAGAATAGACACACAGAACCACAAAATATGCACAATGGCCACAAAGATCCATCTGCTGCAAATAACAAAACTCTGAAAACCAAGCCAAAATTCAACAAAGCATTTATGCACATAATTCCCTCAAAGACAACAGATCTTCATTTAAGTGCCATGCTGGATATGGATGGGCAAATGCATGCCTGACTGCACTGCTGAATTGGGACCTTAGTGTGTGTGCCTCTACCTTCATACCCTGAATAGAAAAGGATAGAAAAAGAAATAAAATAGAAAGAATAATACTAAAACAACATTCTACACTTTTAAACCTAGGTTTATGATGGATTTGTTACTATAAATACCTCATAGAAAGATGACAAAAAGATAATAATTTGCAAAATTAATGACAGTTGGGTAACATCAGACTGCTATCCTAGACTCCAATACTGAAAACTCAACAGGGAACCAGAAAGAGATCCCCCATCCTCAGGGTTTGTTTGCTTTTTGGTATAAATCAGGATTTAGCAAAGTTCCATTTTACTAAAATAACTCCACGATGAGAGTTAGATGCAAACACATTCATTCACCTTGACCATGTACCCTTTCCCCTTTTTCAGTTCTTCAAGGTGTGACATGATACCTTCAGGATTAACATCACAACCAACCAAGACAGAAACGGATTCTTTAAAATTCCACAAACATGGCTTTAGAATAAACTAAAGTTTAAATTTAGTTATCCTTGACATTGTTTCTTTAAGCTAGCTAGTGGTTCACTAAACATACTTGGCATACAAAAGCCCCACTGCAGTCAATGTCCCTGTGCATTAACAGGTGTGCTGTAAGAACATCGTTTTGAATTTCATCAGCTCTGATCATTAACTTATCATGTGGTGAGAGGATATCTCAGACTGACTGTAGTGCCAAGACATATTGTAAAGGCTTAGGAAAAAGTACTCGGGCAAGAACCAACAACAGATTTTGTTTACAAGGAGGGACCAAGAAAAAAAAATCATTAACACACTACAGTGTTTTGAAAGACAGATGGCAGAACACTAGACTCAAATTCAGCCATATAACTAAAATCATATAATTCATGGAGAAAAAAGGGCACTTAAAACCTGAAAATCATTTCTTTTGCTGGTACAGACATAATACATGCCTTTTTTTCCTCTAGTTAACTCTTGCATCATTAAAAGCATATGGAGTTAACTTAAAACTCAGAGCATCAGTGATAATTTATTAAGGAAAGCAGAACCTGCTTATGCAATTTTTAACTGAATTTTTTCCCCTATATAAATTTAGACTGAGCCCATCAGAAAACTGTCAGATTGCTTTTTGGGATGTGCACTAAGCAATGGAAATTACATGACATTAACCTTCTTGTGCACACATCCTCTTGTCAGAAGGTGCATGTAGCAGAATGTTATACTTCATTAGTGTCTGTGTGGGGTGGGGGTGGGGGGTTAAAGCAACTGTCTTCTGTTGTACATATATATCTGCTGTTAGAGAAAGCAGTGTTCAAGAAAAGTGTGCAGTACTGGAGCAGAATATAGCAATGCTTCCTTAGTTCCTGACAGAATTCAATTTACAGTCTTGAACAGGCCTCCAAATAAAACTGTTTTCTGCACAGATACAATTTCTACATTGTTCCTTCTAAATTACTTTTTGCTGGTGGATAATTGTTAAAAATGCTCTTCACCTGAGATCATCAGGTAGTCTGTTATATATTAAGGATGTAGAACTTACTGAAGCCAAACCCTGAATCTAGAGTTTAGCATATACTCGTTTCACAGTAATTGTCATATTTCAGAATGTGATATTTAAACCTTAAATTAAGATGTACCAAAAGATGACAGTATTATCCATTGATTCCAGCTCCTCAAATAGCACCATCTCTGACGAGTCTTGCATCATTCCATAGCTACATAACTGTATAGTCCTATCCACCAAATTAACTTTCTCAGTGGCTTGAAAAATCATCCCTTTGACTGTCACCTCATGCATGATTCAGTTAAATTCAGATTGAGCCAGTTTCAGTGAAATTGAGCTAATCTCACCCAATCATTTGTACAGAAGTAAGAGGAAAAAAACTGTATGTCACCTGCATATGGACAAACAACTCCAGTCATTCCAGCTACTGGTTGTATACACAGGTTGGAAAAGAATTACATATCTTGAACTGAGTTTGTTTTATGACATATTGTTTTCTTTGATAGATGAAGGTCAAACTTCTGGATTACCAATAGGCTGTGGAATGGATATGGACTGGATGGATTCAGATGAGCAATAGAGATGCACTGTCCTTTCACAATAAGTTAATAGTTATTAACAACTCTTGCTGATAAATTTTGACGTGGCTCATAGATCTTTAAGACAGATTAAGCAATTTATTGCCTTGAATAGGCAATGAACTAGGCAGCGATGCTAGGTCTGCTTCAGTGGAGACCAGTGAAAAAAGTTCTGATTCATCATACAGCCTTGATAGAAATCATTTCAGCTAGTCTATAAATAATTATATAATCAGAAGTACTGGATCGCAATTCACATGAGATGGGTATGTTCATGGGCCCATGAATATGCTCCTCACATAGAGTGTCCTTCAGCTAGGCCTGTAATCTCACCCATTCACAGTGCTGGAAAGAATAAATAACTGCCTGTTAGGTCAAGTAGTGCTAGAGCGGCTGCAGTGCTGTATTGCAGTGTCATCTCTTTTATAGTCATCACCTCCTGTGGTCACCCTCACGCGCAGTCTGCTGACCAGCTTTGGCACACAGTGCCAGGTGGCAGCGAAGAGGCCGTGGTCCTGCCCAGCAGGTACTGAGTACTGCCTAGCGGTGTCCTGCATTCAAAGCAGCCTTGCTCATATGCCCACTCCCAACATTAGCTTAATGCCACAGTTCCTCCATACTCCCGTTATGTCAGGCATGGCATTCCACAGTGGAGAAAGGATGCTCCAGAAGTCTAATAGGCTGGTTTGAGTTAACTAACAACACACACAAAAACCCACAGCTTTCAGTACAGTTTATATATTTCTGTGACACTTCACAGTTATATTTTAGAGACACAAGCTGTGTGATTGTCCACAGCTGCCTTCATGCTGTATTAAAATCACATGCTTATGATTTACTTTGTGCAGAGCTTCTTAGCAAAGTAAGCTGTACACATCTAATTTAACAGCATTTCTTTTGGCTTGCAGGGTCTTCTTTAAACAAGCGTTCTTCTAAAGTTTACCAGAAGTATGCATTAATGCCAGGAAAACAAGTTATAAGGTTATGTGACTTCCTCATATGTCTATGAGAATAAAGGGCATTGGTGGATAGTTTTATTCCTAGGAAATGTGTCATTTTACATTGAAAAAGATTCCCCTGCATCTGTTATGAAACCCCAAAAGAATCAGGCAATTATCACAACATAACCCAGCTTTTCTGTTTGTTTGTTCTTAATGCCAATTCAAGAAAGGAGGCTTTCTTATCAGATATTTTAAAAAGCTGGCCTCAATACTGAAGTAAAGGCTGAGTGGATAATAGCATGCATAAGGCATACATACAATGAGGACAAAGAGAATGATGATTTTTACTGTATGATCACATTCATAAGAAAACTGAAGAGCCTCAACAATAACATATTTCCCACACCAAAGGATCAGTATTTCTATAATAATGAAAAAAAATCAGTTTAGAAACTGGGGAAAGGAACAGGGAATTCTGATTTAGTCACAAACCCTATGTTCACGATTAAATCACAATGAAAAGCTTAAGATTTTGTAAATTTACAATTTTGAGGGGGGGGGGTTGTGCTTACTTTCGCTATTGCTGTTTCCCCCAAACTGCTACCACTGATGATTTCAAAATGTCAAAAATAAAGTTACATGACAAGAGGTGGTGTAATACAAGCATACTTCGGAGATATCACGTGTTCAGTTCCAGACCACTGCAATAAAGCGAATATCTCAATAAAGTGAGTCACACAAATTTCTGGGTTTCCCAGTGCATATAAAAGTTATGTTTATGCTATACTGTAGTCTATTAGGTGTACAATAGCATTATGTCTAAAAAAACAATGTACATACCTTAATTAAAAGAATACTTCATTGCTAAAAAATGCTAACCATCGTCTGAGCCTTCAGTGAGTCGTCATCTTTTTGCTGATGCAGGGTCTTGCCTCGATGCTGATGGCTACTGACTGATCAGGGTGGCGGCTGCTGAAGGCTGGGGTGGCTGTGGCAATTTCTTAAAACAAGACAGCAATGAAGTTTGCCACATCAATTGACTCTTCCTTTCACAAAGGATTTCTCTGTAACATGCGATGCTGTTTGATGGCATTTTACCCACAACAGAACTTTCTGCAAAATTGGAGTCAATCCTCTCAAACCCTGCCTCTGCTTTATCAACTCAGTTTATGTAATATTCTAAATCCTTGGTTGTCATTTCAACAATGTTCACAGCATCTTCAGGAGGAGCAGACTCCATCTCAAGAAACCACTTTCTTTGCTCATCCATAAGAAGCAACTCCTCGTCCGTGAAAGTTTTATCATGTGATTGCAGCAATTCAGTCACATCTTCAGGCTCCACTTCTAATTCTAGTTCTCTTGCTGTCAGTTCGAGTTCTCTCTGACTGCTGTCAGTTCTCTAGTTCTCTAGTCTGTCCTCTGAAGCTTTGAAGCCAGGCATTGACTTCTCCTCTCTAGCTATGGAAGTCCTAGATGGCATCTTCTTCAAACAGAAGGCTGTTTCATCTACGTTGAAAATCTGTTGTTTAGCGTAGCCACCTTCATCAGTTATCTTAGCTAGAGCTTCTGGATAACTTGCTGCAGCTTCTACATCAGCACTTGCTGCTTCCCCTTGCACTTTTATGTTATGGAGATGGCTTCTGTACTTAAACCTCATGAACCAACCTCTGCTAGCTTCAGACTTTTCTGCAGCTTCCGCATCTCTCTCAGCCTTCACAGAATTGAAGAGAGAGTTTGGGCCTTGCTCTGGATAAGGCTTTGGCTTAAGGGAACGTTGTGGCTGGTTTGATCTTCTATCCAGACCACTAAAACTTTCTCCATATCAGCAATATGGCTGCTTCACTTTCTTATCATTCATGTGTTCACTGGTGTAGCACTTTGAATTTCCTTCAAGAACTTTTCCTTTGCATTCTTAACTTGGCTGTTTGGTGCCAGAGGCCGAGCTTTCAGCCTATCTTGGCTTTTGACATGCCTTCCTCACTAAGCTTCATCATTTCTAGCTTCTGATTTAAAGTGAGAGACGTGCGACTCTTCCTTTCACTTGAACACTTGGAGGCCACCGCAAGGTTATTAATTGACCTCGTTTCAATATTTATCACACAACATTTATCGATTCAGTTCACCATCTTATATGGGCACAGTTTGTGGTGCCCCAAAACAATAGTAACATCAAAGATCACTGATCACAGATCACCATAACAGATGTAATAATAATGAAAAAGTTTGAAATATTGCGAGAATTACCAAAATGTGACAGACTCGAAGTGAGCACATGCTTTTGGAAAAATGGCACCGATAGACTTGCTCAACACAGGGTTGCCCCAAACCTTCAATTTGTAAAAAATGCAGCATCTGCGAAGCGCAATAAAGCAAAGCACAATAACGCAAGGTATGCCTGTATCGAATAATAAAGCAGCAACTTAAAGAATTCAAAAGAACAAAACTACTGGCTTATGGGAGAATATCTAGGAATAATGCTTTGAGCTCCATTTTGATGGAACAAAAGAATTTTAGTATCGAGGATGATTTTATTGTAAAAATAGGTTATAAGCTGTCAGCACAAGATAAGATAATTCACAATAATAGAAGAATTAGAGAAGGTAATGTACTAAGCCACTGCCTACAGTGTTACAGATTTTTTTTTTTCTGGAATGTTTTTTCATTGGCTAAGAAAAACTCAAATACAATGAAAGTTTCTTTTGATTTCATTTTTAGAAAGCACATTTGGACAGGGTAAATGAATACTACTAAGTTAATGCTCTTCTTCACTAGGAAGACATTTTTGCACAGTTCCAGCCACATGGGAAATCTCCAACTTTATATAACATCTTTCATCAGTAGATTTTACAGCACTTCACAGAGGAGACAGTTATCATTCCACTCCAATTTACAGCAAGAAAAACAGATATTAAGAAAGATGCTCAAGGCTGGAACTGCCTAGGAATTTTCCAACAAAATTGTGATGCTGAAGACTAACTTCCTTAACCCTAAAAGGCCTGCAAAATCTCAGTGAACTAGTCTAATCATACATGGGGTCCAATGGAAGTGTGCCTAACTTGCTTAGTAGTTTCTGCGCTTCTGGCTTCCCAGGAACTATTTATCTTCAGTTTTACCCAGCTCTAACCAGCAGCATGGCAACAGAGCCAGAAATAAAGGTCAGGTCTCCAAGTATGAGAATAATATCTACCCACTACAAGTCTGATAAAACACACTGATTTCTAGACAGCGATTTGACCAGCATCATCTATGATGATTGAACTGACGCTTTCAGCATCCCATTTTATAATCTCAAGCCTAAGTGATTTCACAGTATTTTTCATAGATTAAAATTTTATCAAGCTGCTGTTGGACTGAAACTCAGAAGTTTTTCTTCAAAGACAATTTTTAAACAAAAATCTTGAAGAGCAAATCAGAGAGATGAAAACCTCACCACAAGCAATGCCAAACACCCAGGTAAAAGCTGGTAAAATCTTGGCTAAGGACTTCAAATCTTTCCATTTGATACTCCAATATAACTTAAATCTAATTGTAAGTTACTGAAAGTTGAACTTGTATGCTTCTAATGGATCTATCTTTGTATAATTTGATTATGAAGTCCATTACTGCAAATATGAATGCATCAATATAGGGAGAAAAGTAAAAGCAAATGGCTTAAATTTCTATAAACTTTTAATTTCTATCTCATTTCTCTAGCACAAATGGATTTCATTTTCACTAAAAAAAATCCTATTCAATTTACAAAGTATCAATGTTCACATTTCACATCTGAAATAGTGTGATTAGCAATTATGATCAGATACAGATAATGCACCCACACCATTCAGGCTTTCACAAGGTCTGGAAAATATTATTAAACTACTGAAAAACAGGTTTGGAACATGCCACAAGCTCACTAAGGGAGAGTAATTCAGAAGGTCAAGATTTTACACCAGACTCCTTGCTAAATATTAGCTTATTCTTCTGATTATTCATCTGGTATCAGAAAATCACATGAATCTTAGGAAAGACTTTTTGAGTTAGCAACAGCGAGAATGTCTTCCTAGCTTAATGTTTAGGGAGCTTATCAGTAAGATATGCATGTTCAAAGGAACTGATACTGACCTGATTCACGCCCTAATATACCTTGACAATTTTATCGTCATCAACTAGAGTACTCGAAAGCAAACAACTGCAGACATCTGCTTGCTAAGAGGTTAAGACATTATTCCTGGGCACCTGAGGTTCAAAATTAATATTTTTTTCAAGCGGAGAAGAGAAACAGCCCTCTCAAGCTCAGATCAGCATAGCTAACCTGCCACTCCTGGTAAAGGCGAGCCAAGCTTAGAAGTGTTCAAAGCGGCACAGGCTGCCAAGTTCYAAAAGCCTTACCAGGCTGGGTTTCATCTCGCTACTATAAAGCGAGAAGTGAGACATAAGAGTCTGTGGAAGCAGTGGCCAGTAACTAAGGGGAAAAAAAGAAAGAGGCCACATCCAGAGAAAATGAAAGGGCGCATTATCTTGCCTGTCTTATACATAGGCAGGAGAGAGAGAGAGAGTTAATGCAAATCCTTGAAACACATACAGCTAATGCACAAAGTAAGGTGGCAAATCAATTTTTCCTTCTTAGGGTAATCTGCAAAGAGGATCCTCCTTCAATATTGTGATCCTAGCTAAATAACTTTCTTTGATTCAGATTCTTGTTTTAAAAAATGCTTACTAGTCATAATACTTTGAGTTACCTTCTCCTAAGAGGAAATCTGCGTCGCTCCACTGACTTTAGTTGAGCCACATTGTTTACACTGTTTAAAGATGTGATCCACCCTAATTTGAGACTCAAATACAGATATAATAAAATTTAACATAGCTTGGGAAGGATCTATTTCTATCAAGAAACAGCTTGTAAGCATCAGATAATTACTCTCTTCAGATAGTTACAAGGGAGGATTAATTTAACACCTTGCTCATTTCTACTCCGTATATGATGCAGAAGAATAAGTGCAACCTAAAAAAAATAATAGGAATGCTATTAAAATATGTAAACATATTTACAGTCCTTTGCTGCATGTTTTCATTTTCATTGTTGCATCTCATTTTTACTTAAGTGCAGAAATTTTTGAGTAGCTATGAAAAGAGTTTCTGAAAGAATCCCTTGCTACTTAACTGTAAAATTACAAAAAGTCCAGAAGGCTTGTTCTTCTGTATGGACTTTCTCTAAAGTCATGGTGATCTCATGAGATCTCATAAAGGTATCTCTCCCTTTTGCTTCAGTTATATAAATACGTCAAGTTTTAAAAGGAGTGTCATGAGTCTGAGTGATGAGAGAAATTAAATCATTTGTCAGATAGATTTCATTGTGAGAGAAGATGTAAATGAAAGTTGCCTTTAGTTTCTAGAACCTGGATTACAGTTTTATGCTATAAAAATCTATACTCTGAAATATCCGTCCTGCAGATTAGGAGGAGAGTTTTGGCCATTTGCTTCTTATATTCAGAATCCACAAAAAGATCAGGCAGCTTTTTCTAGAGGAATGAAGCAATTCCTTATGGATCTAAGCTCTTCTCCCTTGTAAAGGATTCCTCACTCAATCTTAAGAGAAGGTGTTAAGTAATGGAAGAGCTTTAAATGAGAGTCATTTTCCCTTTTACCAATTTTATTAACTAAGTACAGAACTTTGAAAATGGAAATTGCTATACAAGAGGTAAATATTATCACTAATATCCTGTTGCCAAGGGACAGCTGCTATTGAAGTCTTTCTCTGTACAATTATTGATTTAGTGTTTTTCATTACATGCCCTGTTTTAAGTTATTCTTAACTAAGACAAATTTTAACCATTTGGACTGCAATTTTTCTTGCTAAAAGTCAGTTTTCTCATTTTGAAATTTCAACAGTGACCATTGGGTTTTTTTGATTCTTTTTTAATAATAATATACAAAAAAATCACATTTTTAAAAAAAATTAAAGTTTTCCTATAATTTCTGGAATGCTTATTTCCCATAGATACAAAGAATGTCTTCAGTGCACACACTTGAAACCTGACTGGGATTTCTTCTGTGACTACAAAGATGCATTTTGTGATTCTTTCAAAAATTTATTTTCAACAGAGTTTTTATTGACTCTGGTGGCTATATTAACAGATTCCCACTTCAACAAGCATGCTTCAAATTCAGGGAGATTGCAGACCACAAAAGGATTTTCTCTTTTTTAATTGCTTTTGCTAGATTCCAAAAGAAGCTACGGCAAGAGAGCTACAAAATGAAAACAGGGATTCTGTTTCAGCTGTCATCTCAGTGTTGCTCTTGCCCAGATAAGGGAGAAAGCATCCTAAAGGGTACACAAAAGGGTAAGGAACTATTAATAGAAATAAGAGATGGGAGGTGGGGAAGGGTCTACTCACTGGGAAGGGAATAATTGTATGTTAGAGGAGGGTCAGACGGAGCTAAAAGTTAAAGAGTCATTGAACTCAGATCCTGAGTTCTTCTTTTTTCCTCAACTTTCTAGAAAATAACTATCAAAACTTAAGGGCAAGTATATACTTGGTTCTTTTTAAGTGATGGCCTGCCAGGGTTATATTCTGCTATTGCTGCCCATCGTTCTAGTTGGCCATGCAGGAGAGGCATTTTGTACATCTAAAAATTCCAGCCCAGCTAGCTGGGAGCAACATGGTACCACACGTTAATTTGTTCTGGATTATGTATTAAAAATAATTAAAAATATTAAAAATTATGAAAGGAATACAAGAATTGCAAAGAACTAAGTAAAGCTTAGGAAATCACAAACTAATGTCACTTAGTTCAAACTCAGTTTAACTCTGTTGAACATACCCATTCAAATATGGTTTTAATTAAAGGAGCAAATATCAGTCTTAGTATCATTAAGTGCATAGGACAAGGAGTGATCAAAAAAAATATTCTGGTTCAAAGAAATGGTTATCAAATCTCTGCCTCAGTATAATACATTAAACAGTTACACATGTTCAGATAAAAATCAAAAGCATTTTATAGGATATGCTCCTTTCCTGAGCTGACTTTTCACTTTAATATTGCCTGCGTTTCTACCTAGCCTCAGGAAAGGCTGAAGAATTAATATTGAGAGGGCACATGGAGGAAGAGAAGAAAGCTTATTATTCCTGCAAGAGCCAGAAAGTGTCTGAACAGAAATTTATATAGCAGATACTCATAACTACTATAGCTTATCCATAACTAAAGGTCTTATTTTGACTAAGTCTTATTCACATATGTACTTTCAATGATGAAAAAAATGAAACTATTTGCTGAGTAAAGGATGCCTTTGGGACCCTGAAAGCTATACTCTACATATTACAAGAGAGAACAGATTACACTGGATTGAGAAAGGGAATATTAATGCTTTCTTTACTAGGACTGATTAAGGGAATGCTTGTTTGCTTTACTGAATTAGGCCTACAAAATACATAGGGTCATTCATATCTAAAGCAGCCTAGTGTTCTGGATTTGTAATATGCAAGTAAGCAATATCAAAAGTTAATTTAAAAGTGGAAAAGAAATAGAAGTGTCAATTCACAGGGAGGAAAACAGTCACTCAATTTTGTCATACAATTTCTGATTGAATCTCATAGTTATTCAGAAGAGCATGGGAAAAAGAGAAACAAAAACAACAGTGAAATAAAACTATTCCTATTTTAGTGAGTCTTTTAATACAGTCACAAAATTAATTCACACTTATTTAAATTCAAAAGAGAAGAAAACTCAGATAATCTTCACCCAGTGGAGTTTTAAGACATGGTATGTATTGAATAGTGAAATATCCCTTCCAGGATGATACGCAGATCTTTATTTGGCCTCGTACCCAGCATCCTCAGTAATGGCCTACAAGATTCAATAAGTAACAAGGTAAAGAAATATTCAAAGTATATAAATTCAGAGATAAATAAAGGAACACCAATGAGACAAAGATTTTCAAAACATGATCTGAAAACAATGAAACTGGATTTGAGTGGAAAAATAATAATTTGGAACAGTTTTCGATAAAAGAATTTTCAGAGCAACAACATCAAAACAAGGGAGTTAAGAAGAAAGCCAACGTATTTTATTGGTGTGAACTGGTAGCAAGAAAGCCTTTGCAGTGTTAAGCTGTGTATATCAAGAGGTATGTATATATATATATGACAGTGCTTGGGTACTTAGCATACTGCTCTTCCACAGCTGCCTCTGGAACAGCACGTTCAGTTCTGGGCATATTACCAGAAAATTATTGCCAAATTAGAGCACACTTCAAGAACAGCAAAGGAATTAAATGCCTGAGGGAGTTTTATATGATGAGATTTAGGTGAGCTAAATATGAATTTCTTTCCTCAGCAAGGACCAAAAAAGAAGAATATAAACAACTCTCATGTAAGGTTAAATAATATGGCTGAAGAGGAACTAATCGGCATGGGAAGCATAAACAGGAATAATGATATCAAACTAAGAAGTGTAGTATTTAACTTGACTATCTGGGAAAATATTCTAAGAATAGAATGAAAGTGCTAATGCAATTTTCTCGTGGTGAAACTAGTGAAAGCTGCCTCTGGCATATTTAAAACTAGGATAATGCAGAAGTTTACAGAGAGGAGAAGCCAGGAAGAGGGACCAGGGGCAGGACAAGATTAGGAGACGGCATGACATGGCAAAGGTTTCAGACCTGAGAAAAGGGAAGCAGCATAAAGAGCAAGAGCAACAAGAATGCATGAATGCCAGCAACTCCTAAACCAAGCTACCACTTCTCAGCAACTTATTTGATATCTCAGTACTCCTGCTAATTAAATGATGATTAGTAGTTTCCATCTGTAGCATCTAGTTCTATAAAGTATGTTTCTCAATACTGGATGTATATTTACAGGCCTTTCAGACCACACATTCCTTCCTCACTTATAGGAAGTCATTTCTAAGTGTAAACAAGAACTGAACTAGATAAGGTAACCCAAACCAAAAATCAGATGAAGTCTAGCTTTCTTACAACAGAGTTATTTTACTCTCAAAACAATTAGCTTATCTCAACTGAAACGGACAAACAAAAACCGCAGAAAGAGTTTTCTTAAACAAGTTTGCCATATAGGAACCTCTGTTGCAGGATAAAATAAGTCATTTGAAAATACTTCCTAGACATTTCAAGGGTGAAAGATGGGAATTTTAAAAAGGTTAATTTCAGCTCTAAGGTATGCCTGACCAAAGCCAGATTTTAGAAAGAAATTGCTTTATTTGTTGCGAGACAGCTAACAGTATCCCTAAAGTTTTTACCTCTAACAGCCATAGTTAAAGAATTTTGAGTGATTCTATAATAACCAGCACATTTATATCAAAGCACCATTTGGGACCAAATTTTGCTCTTAGTTATATCATTTCAAATCAGTATTAAACTCTGTGAATTAACTTGGATCCCATTTACAAAAGCCTTCAGACTTACAAAACAGTCAGACAATTGAACATGCCTTTAATAAGTAAAACAGTAGGGAATATTTCTTACAATTCATACTTTCACTTAAAACACATCCTCTAGAAGTTACTTCTTTACAGATATTACATCTCCAGGAAAATTCTCTAGCTATGAGATTATAGAGCATTATGAAAAAGGTACCTTTTAATCTCTTTCGCTGAACTTCCTTCTCTTGCTTAAGCAGTAATTGGAGCAAAGACTAGAACCCAATCCTTGCATATTAGTGCTCCAACTACCAAGCTGGAAAAAATTTATTCAACCATTGGCTGGCACCAGGACCATTTTAAACAAGACTTTTTTCAACCAGAAGAGGACAACCTTCAAACCTCTTGTAGTTTAAATATAAGCACTGTTTTTGTGAGGTGGAATTCTTGAGTTGGAGTCTCCATCACAAGTGAGGCTGAAAAGAAATCTGATTCTTGTTGCCCACAGTCTGTTGAATGCAAGAGGGACACCAACACCTCTATTTGAATGAGTTTCATGACTGATTCAACAGAGCTGAGTACAATTAGCAAAATGGGTCCTACTGATGCAGTACACAGAAGAAAACCTAAGTTCTGACTCTTTCTATACGTCTATGTGGTCAAGGAATTCAGTACAGACTTTGGCAGTTGCATACCTTGACACCAACAAGCTCTTGGGACATTATCTAAAGAAATATATGTACTTATTTGTGGCACAAAAATGATGAACTAAGATGCCAAATGGACAGTTAAGCAAAAAAAGAATTAATCCACTCTTTAGTCTTCAAGGGATTTAGGGAGGAAATGAAGTGTTTAAAATGAAAATTACTACAAGAAAGGAAAGTTCAATGGTTTGTCTCAATGAACCTTTCCATTATCTTCCCCCAAAAAGTCTTTCTTATGTGATTAGCTATGTCATTAGCTTGAGAGTGTTTTCTGAGTACCATGCCTCACTCAGTTCAACCACCTTTCCTCTCCGATTATTTGTTTAAAAGATTCTTCCCAATACCTATTTCTTCTGCTACCACAAGATATTTTCTTATCTTTAAAATTCACCAGTAAATCTTACAATTTTTACTAAGGCAAAATCTGTCCTAGGAACAGTATATAAGTAGCTCAAGAATCCCAGACTTAGGCATAGTGATGCTGAGTATTGCCATGCCATACATTATCTGCCTTGCTCAATGAGTGGAACTGAAAATGAACTTTCCAGGAAGCATATTTAAAACACAAAAGGAAGTCCTTTTTCATGTAAGGCACAATTGAATTGAAGAAGTCCTTATTACAGGATGTTGTATAAATCAAATGCATAAATGGGATTATCTGCAGAACAGGCCAATTGGGGAATATTAAACATGATATTCAAACAATTTTTAGCTCAGAGTCCTTGAACTCTTGGTTATCAGAAAGTGTGAAGACATAACAGGGGAGAATCACTGCATGCATATTCTTTTTTTGTATTTTTTTCAGAAGTGTCCACCACTGTCAGTTACTAGAAACAAGACATCAAACTAAGTAGACATTTAATCTGACCTATTCACTATTACTGTACTTGCATACAATGCCAAGACTGATGTTCACACCTCCTCTACACTAGGTTTGTGAGGTACGTGCTTAGCAATAGTGACAGCATATTGAGTAGAAGAATGACTAAGCCAGTAAATATGAAAAAAAGATAAATTTGAAAATCTGCATTTTCCCAGACTCAAAACTGAATTACTGGTTTGTGTTCAACAGCACAGAAGATTCAGTGCTATTTTACATCTTGTTCAGATTCAGAAAAATTTCAAAAAGCTAATAAGCCTAATGTGCATGGAAATTAACTGAAGGTATGAAGAAGAGCTAAATACAGAAGTTTCTAAAAAATACATTTTGCATTGGTAAATAAAGTAACACCAAATGGTCAGAGAAAGCAGATATGCTGGTGCAAAGAAAGTGAAGAAAATGTCCTCATAAAGGAAAAAGAAAAGTTAAGATTTACAAGATTATTAAGTACCTATGGGGGGGGATATTTCTCTCTCTCTCTCTTTCTCTCTCTCTCTATATATATACATATACACACATATATACACACAGGTATAATTCTAAACTACTACTAACATTTAATGCTTAAAAAGGGGAGGGAAAGCTGTAAAAGCATTAAAACTAAGAACACTGCTTGTAATTTAAAGAAATGTGGATATGAATGCATTTGTGAAAGAGGGGGAAATAAAAAATGTGAGAAAAAACTTGAGGTATGCTTTCCTTACACTTCAGTCTCTACATAATAAAGTAACTTGACACATTTTACAATTTGATGTCAATACACTGGTATATACTAAGAAAGTATCAAGAGCACAGGAGCTACTGCAGCTTTGAGAAGCAGCTAAAGACAGTTTTGCTAAAGGCAGGACAAAATAATAAATATATCAGCCAAAATAAGGCTTGATTATCCCTGCATTTATTAGCTAGGCAAGATTTGGAACTTTAAACTGTTGCTGTTAATATTCTACCTTTCATTATCTTTTAGTCTAAGGACAGCTACACACAAAAATAACATGAAAACAGAACAGTTTATTGCAAAATTATGTTTTTGATTATTTCTATGAGTTTTTTGTTGTTTCAATTTTTTAAAATAATTTTTAGTGACATTAACAACTAAATTCAGTATCAATTAACAGTTTAATGATTATGATAGTTAGGAGCAAAATAAGACCCCATTGTGCCAGATCTAAAAGAGGGTTCTCTGTTCCAAACAATTTACAATTTCAGTACATTGAACATGTACCTATATGTTGCTAGAAATACTTAAATAATTTCTAGTGTAGTACATATACTCAGTGCTTTAGCTAGTTAATACTTTTTGACATAAATTTTAACTGAAAAACATCCAAACAATGCATAAGCTTATCAAATAGTAAATGCTTTGTACATATTAACAAATCATTACACCAAAGTGCAACTCCCAAAAATCTAAGCAAATATTGACAAAAAAACTTAGCAAATCATATTTTCTGCCTATCATCACACAAACTCCTGCCACCAAAACCACAGCCTCTGCTCAGAAAGCCACTAATAATTTGAAATAGGTTTCTTCTAACAAAGATTAAAGTTGTAAAGTTTATAACTTGAACGCAGCTCCTACAAACTGACTGTAGGATAAGGACATAGCACACAAAATACTTCTTACAACAGAATGACACCAATTAACATCGAAAGCAATGATGTGATACTTAACACGGCACTACTTTGGCCTCCTCATGAGTGCTTTTTTCCCCCTGTGGTGAAATTTACTGGCCTTAACGAAGCCGATGAGAAACCTCTCCGTGACTTCCGCTGAGTCGGCTGGTTGCGACTCCTACGCAGACTAGCGGGCAGGATGCATAGCCTATTAAATCTCACTCCAGTAAGAGACCCATTATGGGAGAGGGTCAGATAAATATTTAGGATAGGGAACCCCAAAAAATCTTACTCATTAATATTTACATCTCTCACAACACCAGAACTATACACAACTCCCCAAAATAGTAGAAATCAGGACTCTCTAAATCAGAATTTTACATGCTGCACTGTGCTATCCTACAGAAATTCATGTGTGCATGTCACTCTGATCAAAGGAATATGAAATATTAAGTTGTATTATAATAAACTATTACTTCAAGTCAAAGCAATGAAAGAGTCCAACAGGAAACAAGTAAACCTAAGCTACATAGTTTTTGTCTGTATCTTATAAGTTTTATAGCATAGAATATTTGAAATGTAATTAGAAAAAATGAATGAATTACATTGTTTAAATTTAGAATGTAGACTAGACTGACATTTTATCTAGCTGTTCTAAACAGAATTTTAATGGTTACCCTGAAAGGACAGAGATGTATTATATATACACACATAACATACAGAGGAGCTCCCATTAGAAGCTTGTTTTCCTAAGCACGGTAGCATCATTAGGGGAAAAATCACCATGATATCTTACATAGCCTCTGTTGGTAAATGACATCAATTGGTTCACTCTTCAGTCAAAAATACTATATACACTTCTACGTACACAGTTTTTCACAGCATGAGACGCATACAAAAAAAATGCATATGAAAAATCTATCACTGAGGAAGTAAATATGACAGAGTTAACATCATTAATGTTAATGTCTGTGTTAGCCATTAGGTTCAGAGGAACATAGCAATTTTTAAGTTATACCTATCTGATTCCATTCTGTAAGTGATTTTTTTGGTTCAAACTAGATTCCTTTCAGAGGAAAATAAAATAGTGTACTGCAATGTCTGACAGGGTCACTACCTCCCCAAACAAGGTGTGGAGGCACCATCATAAGGTCCTCATTCATCCACTGACCACACATGCACCATAACAAGCTCTTGAATACTCCAGAATCCCTGGAAGACCCCGAAGTCATTTTGATATTATAAACACTAAGAGCTGTGTGCCTTCCCATTTGCCTCTGCTCCCCCACCACCATAGTCTTCTGTGCAACTCTTATAGTATCCAATCCCAGGTCATTCCTCTCTGGCATGATCTAGAGCAGATTCAAAGAAAATACTATCAGAATGTCCCTGCAGCACAGAAAAGTTTCATTCACTACCCTTCCGAACACATGAAGTAAACTTGCACTCCCTTTCCCATTTCTTCTGCAGATATTTATGAAGATTCCCCCCAACTCCCACCCCTTCTCCTGATCTGCTGTCCCCGGCTGAAAGAGTTGCAGCCACAATTCAAGCAAAATGAGGACTTTTACTGATGCCTCTGGAGTTTGCAGTCAAAGCCACTGGCCAATACATGGGAAAAGGCAAAAAGAGTATAGAGAGCCTGGGAAGTCATAACATGATTGTCCAACATATTTTTTTTGAGGGGGAGGGGGGTAGTGGTCGAGAGGCTTTAGGGATTGCTGAAGATATTCCTATTTCTTCTTGTGACAGTGAGGAAACAAGACGACAAAACAAATGCAGCGTTCTTCCTTTTCCGACTTTGCATTGCTTTAACTACACCGAAGAAGGCATAGACATTTAAGCATACCCAGAAAATAAGACAACTGAAGGCGACTAAGCCTGTAAAGTCTGGCTTGCTTGATGTTGCCTACAATAGGCAGGCATCTCATTTAAGCAGTTTATGTCAGAGGTCCTTCATGCAACAGCGTTATTCACATAAAACCACAGTTTATTTCCTGAAATGTTGTGCTTACATCTCCTCACTATGCTTCTTCTTCTTGTGTTTGGCAATCAGTCTCCTCTGTCAATCGCTCCTCATTATGCCCATCCAGTCTTCCTCTGTTTTACTTCTTCTTTGTGTGAGTAGCAGCAAGGGTACTTCCTCTTTTTTTCTACTCTACATAGATTCCAGCAGTAATCAGAGGACAAATATTTGCCCAGGCCTTCTAGCTCTGCACTCCAGCACACTCAGTTCAAATGAGATCTTTGGAGATTATTTTATGTCAACCTTAAAGAAACATTGACAGAGCATACATCATTGCAAATTAACCAATAGTTTCAACTCGGCTAAAACTGAGTGAACTTTGCAAAGGACTTGAAAAAGTGAATCCCTCACCAGCAGTACTCACTAGAAGATCAGAAGTTTTCTTTCTAATGCATAGAAACAATAGATAATGCCCTGAATAGACAATAGATACAGGCAGCCCTGAAATAATGAGCTGGTTCTAACATTAAACAGAAATGTAGAACTGGAGTTTCATATATAATACTAATTCTACCATCTGCTGCAAATATATTGTAGAATCATTCTTTATGACATCATCACAAAATATGCTATAATGTACAATACAAGAAGTTGGCATTCATTTTTCAGGGGTCTTCATTAAATTTGCCATTATGAATAAGTATAGTTTGCATGCAAAAATCAGTGTAATAATTTTCAGGTCAGAAACCCTAAGCAAGCAAAAGCCAAGTATACAAATACTGTTTCAGTCAAATAGTGCTTTACATTCTAATTTAGAAAACCAAACTTTAGCCAATCCATTATGGATATTTGGGGCTTGTAAACAACTTAAAAATAATGAGAATCATTAACTCAAAACTCCAAAAGCTAACACAGTTTAACCTTGCATAATGAACATGGAACATGAAACAGACGCTGGCAAAATACACTTTGCATATCTTATATTTATTAGTTGAACATTTGTCATAAATTTGTCCTCTTTCACAGCCTATCTCCTGAAAAAAAATTACCAATATTTTTCATGTATAAATGTCATGGTACTGGTAAAGAAAGTCAGCTATTTATGTTTGGACAGCAGACTTTCTATATAACCTAATTATTTCACAAAATAATTAAGCTTGAGTGTGACATCTACTTTTCACTTGTCTAAAAGACAGCCGAAAGCATAAAAACATTCCATTCCATTTTCAAAGTCATTCAACATCAAATTCAAAAATTCTTGATACTGAATACAGGAGAAACCCAAGTTTATGCGCTACTGATTCTGTCAATAAAGTAATCCTGTAAATTGCAAATTCCAGCTAAAAAATTATGGTAGTGTACAGAAAGTTACTAAATCCTAAAAAGATTGTGTAGTTTTACTGTAATCTCTTTCCTCTTCAACCTCACATTCAGTAATCTTACTCCTCATCTCATATACAAGAAATCCTTCTCAAAAACGTGTTCATTCTCCACTCATATGATCAGTAAAATTTCCCCTTCTATATCACAAGTTTTTTATAATAATTACAAAGAATACATACACTTTGATTTTTAAGAACCTATTTTAATAGCTACATTTATATATCACTGATGAAAGTATGAATTTAATGAAAAAATTCAGATGATTCCTTTGACTGGCATCAGTGGTCTCATCTGAGATTCTGCCTTACATGCAATCACACATACTTCAAAAATTTCTAATTTCGAATAGTTTAAACAAAAAAAGAGGAATGTCTATGGCATTGTGAAAGGGAACTTTAGCTTGTTTCTGTTTCAGCTTAGGTTCAGCTGTGATCAAAGCATTCAATTATTAGTAAGATTTGAACTCACCAATATTTCAAAATAGCAGTTCTATTAAAGTTCAATGCAAGGTGAAAGTTTGAATTATTTTTTCAGTTTGTGAACCCAAAAGTAAGTTTTATGGGACACCATTAATATTTTCTTGCAACCTCTTCTACATACAAGGCATCTTGTTAAGAAGTATACTAGTATAAAGACTTTCAGATGCTCCTCCTTCTTTCTTTAGATCCTAAAATTAAATATAAGATGATAAAAATTAAATAAAAGATAATTCCATCAAATAAATAATAAGGTATGAGTTTTGAAAGGGCTTTTCTGGAATCAAAGTGGAAACAGTAAGCTAAGCAAAAAAAATCCCTTATGAGTACGTCTAGCTTTTGTGATTGAGAGAGACACCTGCCGTCCTCAGGCCAGACTTGTATATCCTCTATCTGGCTTGGATAGATAAGCAAGGTAGAATTGGATCTGATGTCTCCCTCTTATTAGTTTGCACTATGCATCTCTAATGCCATACATAGCACAAAGAGAAGCAGATGATGTGGAAATCGTTATATTCCTCTCTGTGTAAGGAGGCAGAAGGGACGCGACGCAAAGCTTGGATCAGCTGAATTGACAAATGTTGAGCTGCAGTAAAGACCCAACCCAGATCAGTCCTGTTCCCTTTGTAGGGCAGCAGGGTTGCTGGGCAGAAGATTGCTACCAAACAAATCACAAACTCCTTTGCTGCCTGCTTCAGAGACAGCACAACTAAGTGATGCTGGCTCATGACACAGTTAATTCATAATCTAATACCTAATCATATCTTTATAAAGATCACAAAGTGGTCTCATTCTGGTAGGGGAAATAAAGTTGATGCCAGAACTGATCTATGTTGTATTTCACCTTTTATTTTGCATATACGAAGCTGGGAAAAGAGCCCAATAGAGTTACACTATACAACAAATATAAGGGCAGAGTCAGAGACCTATATTCTGAAAAACGATGATACAGCTTATATTCTTGTGGATTTTTAATAGGACTTTATATGGAAACACATTTGTAAAACTATAACTAAAGCAGAAAATAGCAATATTCCAATATTGTTCATCTTCTCAAAGCAAATAGGGTAACATATACCCTAGAGTTTGTTTAAATATGTAGCATTAATAGATAAACTATTAAAAAAAAAATCACATCATTTAAGAATAATAGATAGGTAATTTAGAAATTATAAGCACTGTATTGTTCATAAAAAAGTCAATAAGAAAAATAAAACCTTTTCCATAAGTGTTTATCTAGACTAGATTTAGCTTTTAGAAAAAACATTTACTGTAAAAAGCCTTAAATTATATTTAAAATATTATATTTTCCATTTTGCACTACCTACAGAACTGAAAAAATCTATTGTGTAGCTCACTAATCATTAAAAAGATATGAATATTATTATATATGATGGTAATTGCACTTTTTTCCCTTCAGTTTGACAGTAATTTCATAAAGAGCATCAGTCATGGCTGATTTTGCAAAAATGCCTCTGAAAATTATTACTGATACATACATGATAATCTTCTGCCTTTCTTTAATATCACTATGCATTCAAGGAACACCTTGGATACTTCCACAACTACTGCTTTCTTGGATAATAAGTCTAACTAATGTTCCTTCTTCTTGCTGAAGGATGACAAAGGTTTCAGAGCTCTAAAATGGATCTTTTATGGATCTGTTTTAAGTATATAATACATCTGTACAGCAGTCACATAATAAATGCCTAAGATTCCAAAATACCTTTCCCTGTCCAAGGCTTCGATGATATTTGTGTTTTACAGATTTTCATTGCAGGCTACAATCTGCAAGCCTGAGAATATTTTCATTATGATTTCTGATTTTCTTAATTTTTTGCTGGGTTTAAATCTGAAACATTTGTTTTTTTCACCCCCCAAAAAAAGATTTACATAGATACTTTATTTTGAAGATACATGCATTAGAAGCATCCAATTCACAGGTTCATTCTTTCCTACAGATAGAAGCAGCTCTGATCACATTTCTGAAGAAGTTTTTTCATTCATCCATCACTAGTATCTAAGACTGTTTTCAGTCTCTCTTTCCCCCTACTGGTCATCGCTGTCAGTATGGCTAGAGGTATTAACCCTTTCTTTCTACAATATGTAAGCCTCCAGTAACATAGCCTACGGTGATTGACTGTCTTACCTTGAATTTTTCCCATGTAATTCAGGCTTTTTTCAAATACCTACTGACTTACTATTTTGAAATCATAAATATTCAGCTCCGTCTGTGTTCGAATTCTGTATTGTGCACAACAAAACTCATGTGCGTACAACACTTGTTCAAACTATTCAGAAGACTGAATTTGATTTATTAGGCTATATTTTAGCAAGACATTTGAAAAATCTTACCCTGGAAAGATATACGTATGTACAGAGACACTTCATGCACTCATATTAGTTTATGGAGGTAGTTGGTAGTTTTTGCCTTAAATGTTACATAACCAAGCCACTACAGGTAGGCTATCCTCAGAAGACATGCTGGAGTTTGGTGTGCACAACACTCAGAACAACATAGCCATAGAACATAAGCAGGCCTGCGAAGTGAAATACGGGCATCTGCCAGCTGTAACACCTGCCTGCAATAAGAGGGAGAAAGGGAGAGAAAGAGAGCGTGCACAAGGGAGAACGTGTGCTGTTGTGAGCTTCCCCCAATGATTTTGCCTACAGTTTGCTAGGCCATATGCCTCTTCTACAGACTAATATTTCTATGCGCTTACAATTCTTGCTGTTGAAGACTCAAACACCTACTCCAGATAACTACAATTTTCATTCTTTTCTATATTAGAAAATAAAGTAGAACTGCAGTATCACAAGGACACAATATTACTTCAGGGAAACCTTCGAACATAGTTCATGTTTCTAGCAGAATACCTGGAAAGCCTAAAGAGTTGTAATGCTTTCCTGAAAACAGCATCAGCAACTGTGGGCTGGCACATGCAAGCGATTGTTTCTATGCTGCAGCGGTAGTTTTATGCAGAGCTTATGTCTTGCCCATCCCTAGCCTGGAGATGCGCAAGGTCCTACTTCATCCTACAGATTGCTCACTATTGCCAGTAACAACATCCAACAAGTTATTTGCCACACCGATTTACTGAAGTTCTCCTTGAACTCATCTGACAGGCCAAGAAACATACATGACGGAGGGTACATTTTTGTTAGTTCTATATCAGAAATAAAGCATATTGGCTAAAGAGCCTGACTGTAAACTTTACACTGAGGCTGTCTGTTTATAGTTTGAAGGTTTTGATTACAGTGGTTTACAATAATATTGCTTTAGTCAGCAATAAATCTATAAATTTACAAAACATTTTCATCCTTTTCAAATGGTTACATGCAAATGAACCAAGTATTTTGTTCAGCCTATAAAGTTTGGAGCTGGCCAAAATTTGGCAGTTATGCTTTTATGGTGTATCCATAGCAAGTAACAGTGACAAAGAGTATTTTTTTACTGTGATTGAGACTTAGCATTAAGAAATGCAACTCACTCATTAAATTCACTTCAAAGAAGCCAAATAGCCTTAAGCGATTCACTGACTGATGATATGAGGAAGCCTTAACACAGTTTAGATTGGTCAATGTAAAGACCATTCTAAGTTGTTCAAGTAGTTACCGAAGTAAGCCAAAAGATCTCCACTGACTTGCATGGCTTTCAGATTAGGCCTTGAATCACATATATCAGAGTCCTGTCCTTGCTTTTAAGCATCTTGCATGCGTGTCCACCTTATATCTACTCATAACTTCTGCATTACTTTGATAATTTTGGTCATCTTAGCATACCAAATAAATTAGCTGATGTTTTTCCTTTTGTTTTGTTATGATGCAAACACACCTAAAGGAAAACATTTTTGCATTTGCAACCACAGTCAATAATATTGCACAATCCCAAAGTATGATACATCAGGAAAAGGCTTACACATATGTAAGTGAAAGCACATTTTATGGAATACCTCATAAAAACCATGCTTGCAGGACTGATTAAAGGCATTATTTTCAGATTTTGAATTAAGGAAATAGTTGTATATTTGTTAGGTTGGCTGAATTGCTATGGCATAGTTTGACTATCATAACAGCACAGGATGTATTTGAGAGCTGACAGAAGCTCCCATGACAGGCTCCGGTATTGAGATAAGCCATCTTTAAACTAATATCATTGCTTCATTCTGGGCTACTTTCTGGCATGACTGAGTATTGCCAGGTCTCATCAGTGTGACAGAAACTTGAGAGAACAAGAGCAGCAGCCAGCAGCCAATTCACAGGCTGGAGCAGCCAATGTTTTTCTGCCAAGGAAAATAGTAAAATGACTGTAGTAACCATTTCTTAGGATTTGTCTTGACAAGAATTCCAGCCTGCCAGTTGTATAAAGAGGCCTGTGACTCTTCTGCCCTAGTAAAGCTATTACAGCTGTTAGGTAGGGATTAATTAGCAAGAGCCTGGTACTGGGCTGTCTTAACACACAGCATAGGCCAGTAGCCAAATTAAAGTGCTTTATGGAAACCCAGGTACCTCCAGCTGGGAGCTTCCCCTGATGTTCCACATTTACCTCCTCTGTATCAAGGCTAAATATTATGGCTGCAAAGGAAATCACTTGAAGCTTAAGAAATGCTTGCGTTAAAGCTGAACGCTTAAAAAAAGTAAACCTGATAAGAATATTGCATGCATTTAATACTCATTAATAAACATCCGCAGCACTGTTAAGATCATCCCAGTTTAATAGATTTAACCAAAATGTTAAACAAAACGTTTGACAGCATTAACAACATGGCTTATCCAAGCCAAATGTCCTCACTGACTTACATTACTCTATGAACTTTAAAAGATAGACTTAAGACTTTTAGACTTTTAAAATCTTGAAGTCTATCTCTTCTAAAGTCTTAAAAAACAGTTCAAAGTTTGAGTGGTGTGTTTTACAAGCTCTTTCAATGTGAGGTTTTTTGGAGTATGGATTTTTTTTCTGGTTTTGTTCTTTTAATTCTCTACAGACAACTAAGTCTCCTTTCTCATCTCCTAAGCATAATTCAGGTAAAACATCAACATAAATATGAAATATTATATTCTTATTCTCATTTCAGTTTCTCAGTTTTCAGTTTCAGCAGTTTTGAGCATTTATTTCTGAAAAATAGGAATAGAATATAAGTAGGAAAGCCTCCAAACTATCTGGAATGCAAGGAAAAAATATCAGATATTACAGCCAGGCAACGTAGCAGTGTACTGCAAAGAAAGAAAGTCAACTGGGAAATTTAAGTTAGAAAACCATATCCAAGCTATTTCTTTTATTCTCTTTCCACAAAAAGTTGCGTTCCTAGTTTTAGGAAAAGTAGTCCTGTTTTGATTGGTCAAAGATACGGCCATCCATCTAGTAGTTAGTAGTTAATTTTTCCCCCAGATAGTTAATAACATTTCTTGTTTAGGGAAGAGATGGATCTCTTAGCTTTAAATATTTTTTTATTTCCAGCTTCTTTGTGAATGACTTTTTTTAAAATTTTTAAATTAACTGCGCATAAATAAATATTCTGGATAAGTTTAAACCCATAAAGTTTGTAGAGAATTAATAGGACTTATTCCTGTTGTATGGATTAATCACCAAATCTATGTTGCATTGCCTTTATTCAGCTTTATAAAAAGAAAAGCTTTGTTCATATGTTTTCTGAAAATACTGAAAATTTCAAAAATAATGATGCTTCTAAACAGTATTTTTCAAAGTCACCATGGAAGCATTTTGAGAGTGAACATTCCTGTAAATATTTATTTGCACATGTGTTTATTATCATAAATTTTCTGTTCCACCTCCTGTGAAGTAAACCACCTCTTATCCACAAGTTTAATAAGCAAATAAAAAGGGTTACATACAAGAACTAAGGTACTGCATATTTTATGTATGCTCACTTTCTATCTTTTACAAAAGCCAGAGAATTAAGATCCTTTATTCTTTGATTTCTCTTCTGGCTTTTAGAAGTAACAATATCCCATTCAACTATTTGCACTGAAAGTACAAGTCCTTAAATAATGCATTATGAAAGATCATTCAAATATCACAAATATTGAACCATTCATCAGGTGAACTCCGAATAAATTTTTCCACACTATCAAATTATCATTTCGAAATCCCATTCTGTCAAAACAAGAGAAAAGCACTGTCTAAAGTTTAACAAAAACAAGAACAGATCTGGTAATTTATCTGTGCCACCATTTACCTTTCAGTTTGAAAATTATTCTTGTGCTTAAAGGTCCAGATTAATTGGTAAAGCATTTGCATACAACTCAAGAAAATATTAATAGATAGAGACTATCCACATGTATGTAGATACACCCACAGTGCATTCTAGGGTCCCAATCCTCCAGTTACCTAGATGGCAGTAATGTTCAGCAAAACAACTCTTCCTGCTCCACCTAAACAGATTTTCATCCTCCAGAAATCAACGTGCAAACTGGAGATCAGGACCAGTGCCCATGCACAGACCTTTCTGTATGAGATCAGAGTGTAAAATGCGCACCCAGACCCCAAGGGTGTCTGAAAGCCCCCTTTCCCTCATTTTTTGCAAATAGAGTAAAAACTGACAAAATGAAACAAAGAGCAAAAAAATCTGTTTCTCTTTTTTAACCACCTTTTTGTGGGGGGTGGGAGATGTTTTGACTAATATTAAAATTATCAGGTTGGTGTTAAAGAGGGGCTATCAAGTCAACTCTTACGTGTGTAGACTTTTTTTATCTATGAGCTACAAAAACCTATGTAAAGGTTGTAAACTGTTATACTAGGTACTTCAGTCTAGCAGATCAAAAGCTGGACTGGGAAGAAGGTGTTCTGTTTTCTTTTCCTGGGTCACCCACTCCACTGTTGTCTCAAGACTTGATCTATTAAAGTATTTTGAAAGTTTGTCTATTTAGACTTCCTGCTGCTTAGGAAAAAGACTGCATCTTATCATAAGTCCATACAGAGCAAAAGATTAATGAAAAAAATTAATTTTTCTCCCAGAGTTACTTGCAAACAGTATTAAGCAAAACCACAAAAAAAAAAGAATAAAAGACAGGAAAAGGAATACAAGTCCCTTTTGAACTTTTTTAGAAAATATACATTATCCACAAACAGTGGAGATAAAATAAGCAGGTTAGACTTACTCTTTTTATTTCATTAAAGCAGCTGAAGTTTCTCAATACCTTTAAAACTTTAAAGGGATCATACAAAAATCTTTTAAAAAGTATTCAAACTCTGAAATAATTTCTAAAACATGCAAAGTAGGTAAACAATATGCATGTGGGTCCTTGTAAATGAGGTACCACCACCAGCTGTGACATTTACCAAATCCTCTGGGCAATTTCTCTTCTCAGAGTGCGAGAAAGAGCACCCACGAGAAAGATGTTTTCAGAGGCTGTGCACCATTTCACTGTGGGGCTATGTCTAAAATAGCAGAGCAGGAAATATTATTATTGCTTCTGGGTCTGGATTTATATCCCACATGCATCCTGAGACCRTTCCAGGACAAGATGCAAGCTGATTAACTTGTCTCCTTTTCCCTCACCCTTAGTTTCTGTGGAACATGCTTTAAGCAGTTAAGAGAGAAATCATGACACGGTTCCCACATCCTCAGGGACAAGGACCCCAGGCTATACCGATGGGCAAAGCCCCAGCTCAGCATACAGGCACTCTATATGTTACCTTATGACCACTATTGTTGGCTTTCTGCCACTCATTGTCCTTGGGCTACCCAAAAGTGACTTTCCTATGGGGAAAAATGTTTTGAATATTGAGAATTTTTTTCCCCCAATATTAAACAAGCCCAACACCTCTAGGAATGGCTCAGGGATCCTAACATCACTGGAAAAGCCACGTGGCAGGGTATTAGCCAGCTTTGTGAAAAACCTAAGCAACAGCCTCTTTTTTGCCCGATTTGGAACAGGGCCTTTGCAGTGCATCTCCCCATCTCGAAGGCTGGTGCTTCAACTGTGAGGCTAGAGAGCCTATTTAAAGTCTTCACAGTGTTTCCCATTACTGTTATTTCTTTCTCTTTGGACATTATAATCACCAAACAAGACAAGTGGGCAGCCCAACACTTTGACTTGGGCTGACTGAAATCATGCTCTAAAACGAGATTTTGGAGCATGAATTTGTTCTTGCATTTGCACTTTGTAGAAAAACTAAGAACATCACATTTTTGTAAAAACAGTACAGTTTCAACAAAATTGAATTTTTCAATTAATTCCACTCCTTTTTTTAGGCTCGTTCCCTCCAAACTTTCTATAAAGCATATTTGAAAGAGGAAATGCTATATCTCTTTTAATGCTTGCAATATAGCATTTACTCTTCAAGTGTCTGACCAACGAAACAAAAAGCAGCAACAGTCTTTTCATTAACTTCAGCAGGATATGAATCAGGCTGTGAATTCACTTCTTCAGAGGATAATGCCACAGAAAACACCTTATTAAATAGAAGTCTCCACCACCATGAATCCTTATCACTTATGTTTTTGTATACAAAAATCTGAAACACAGTTTCTACCCTTGGGGAAAAAAAAAAAGTTAAAGAAATCAGGATAATGACAGAGAAAGCACCTTATTAAATGGAAGTTCCCCCTGCCATGAATCCTTACCACTTAGTTTTCATGTACAAAATCTGAAAGACAGTTTCTACCTTCATAAAAAAAATTTAGTTGAAAAATATTGTAAAAATTAAAGAAGTCATTAGCTTTCTTACAGAGTCATAGCGTAAGTCACATCCTCATGTATCTAACATATACTGATTTCTTATGTTCAGCGTTATTAGGGACAAAAGTTTGTTTTTTCTAACCACCATAGCTAAAATTTCTGCTTTAAAACTTCATCATACAGTAAAAAAGATGGATATATTCCCAGTGTGGCCATTCACCATCTGCTTAAGCAAATACACTTAAAGATGCTTCTACAATTGTGATAAAGTGACAGCACATCTAAGAGCACACAGAGCCCATATGCGGAAATGATGATCGTACAACTGTAGTTTGCATCACTAGGGACCAATAAAAGTCTTTATGTTCCATTTGAATAGCAAGGATCTTATCAAAGAGAAGCTGAAATAGGCAAATAACAAAATGATCCATTCAGCAGTTGTCTTAAGTTTAGGAGCCCTAATGAAACAAACTTGACCATCACTAGTATTTAATACTGGAAAGGTATTTTCTCACTTTTGGATTTTTATACTGATATGTTAGACTTGCCATTTTACAAGACTAAGAGAGTTTTTCTTCCTCATTTTCCAGGGGGACTATCATATAAGCAGGAGTAAATTGTATATTCTCAACAAAAGTTGAATTAAGATTCTCTCTGTAATTAAAATATTATTATTCTTTTAATTATTCAAGTGATGACTGGGGAATGCTAAATTCATAACTTCTTTGCACAGTGAAGTTTCCTGAAACACAAAGGCTGAATGAGAAAGTAAAGCTTGCAACTTCATAAACAGTAGCACTTTTTCTATTCTACACGCCTAGTATGGCTAAATAGATATCAAATCCATATTAAAACATTGCTAATAGCAAAGCTTCAATAGACTGCATGTTTATTGGGAGCCTTATTAATAATCCTACAGAGAATACAGCTAAGAGCTCTATTGCTTTAAGGCTATCATCAGCAGTTTTCGTTGCCAAAACCACTTTTTTCTCCTAGATTCAGCAGTACTGGTCTCTAAATGGTGAAGAAAAATTTCCACCATCTGCTCCAGCCCTGAGGGAGACAAACTTCCCTGGCAATATATAGTTCAGAATTTAATTGCACTCAAAGCTAATATAAGTAAACGCAAAAAATATAAAACAAAGTTATTCACAGCAAGTGGAAGTTTTGTATAATTTTACTTTAGCTTATTTCTTGGGGCTACATTTTAACCTATTTTTGTTTTCTTTATTTCTGTTTGTTGCTTTCAACAATTTTAAATTAAATCAGTGTTAACATTCCAGATAAAGAGAAAACTAAAGGATCTAATTATATTTCATTGCCCAATTTATCAAATTTCATTTACTTTACGCTTGAGTATTAAGACAAGCACTTTTGCTAAGGCCACTGACTGAGGAAGTGTTTTCTAATCTCAAATAACTTTTTTTCTTAAACAACCTAGTTTCTTCCAAAAAAGTAAAAAAATTCAAATACAAACATTATAAATATTAATATTTTGTGATATCAGTAGCAAAGCTCTGTGATTCCAATGAGAGCAAAAGGGATAAGTTCAAATTCAAACAAAAAAGAGAATTTTTGTCTCAATCAAATTTGGTTAAGTATATTGTATTCCTAAAATTAATCTCTTAAAACCAATTTCTGCTGCAGGATTCTTTGGGCTATTCCATACAAGTTTTTACTATGAGTCAAGTCTGTTTTATCTCAGTACAAAGTCTGTTCCTTAATAATTTGAGAATGAGCTTTTTTTATTATTATGTTAAAAAAAAAAAAGTATAGCATCAACATCTCCATAACAAATATACAAAATGCAGTCTTTGGATCACTCCAGATATTACAGTTCTTCACCTAGCTTCAAATTATTGTCTTTTGTTTGCAATGATTTATGTCAAAGTAGCATGGAGAACTTTACACCCATTTTGTTTTGCTTTTCTTTATCTGCTGAGGTAATTAGCATGGTACCTAAAAACTATTAGGCACTGACAATGAAACATGGTTTCTAACCATAACAGTCCTTCACAGGATATATACATTGCCATCTTCAGAACTGTGCTACTCTGTTTATTCTATTTACCAGCCCTGGAAAAATATTAATACATACTTAGCAGAGGATACTGCCCAAGTCTTCCATTGTTATGGACTGTTGGAAGTGAATTGTTTTCTGGTCGCTTCACACATCCCCACTTGCCTGCACCATAATTTTGAAACTGAAAACACACACACACGGATTTAAAAATCTAATAGTTGCCATCACAAGTGTGAATGGTGGGAAGTAATGGTCAAAGTCATCTTCCTACTGCAACACATTCCAGCCATCAGATGAGAAGGAAGGAAAGGGAAATTAGAAGTTACCACCAGCTTGTAATCTACCACTAAATACTAAGAATTTGAATTTAAAAGTCTCTAGCTTTTCATCTCATTACTTATTTTCTGTGCTTTCTAACAGATTCCAGAAAGTATGAAAAAGCACTACAACCCTTACAGAAATAAACAGAATTGTAGTGCTAAAATTAATTAGTGCCATCAATGTAGATTAAGTTATGTCGGATCATATCCCATTCCTCAGGTTCTACTAAGCCACTTTATATTTAAAAAATAAAGACTCCTTTCATAGTTTCTTCTCAACAATCACAGGAAACAAAACATGGCTTCACTCATAAGATGGTTATTTAGGTATGGAAGTTGAAAAAAGAATAACCTAAACCAGTCAGTTCTCTGAATGTGAGTGACAAGGACCTGAATATTTCCCATGAAATTCTTCTTCCCTTAAGAGAGATATTATAAACACAAGGCTGATGCAAACTGAAAACTAAGGAAAGATGAAGAAATAAAATAGTAGAACTACAGATTGTCAAATATTTCAATGATACTATTTTAAGGGGGAATAAATGGTAAACAGCAAAAGACAGCTTTTAACTTACGGTTTTTATCCATTGTAGGTTTACTTTCCCAGCAGTTATTAGCTACTGAACTCAGAAATGGAAATTTATTATCATTTTTGTGCCCACTTTTCTCTGGCATTTATGAAAGAAGCTATTGCTTTTTTCAGGTCCTATGCCATATACTAACCATCCTGAATTACAAATACTATGACAATGTCTTGTACATGTATCCAATTGCTAAGATCTTTAAAGGCCAACAATATGTTCCACCAATCAGAAAAAAGTTTTCCTCAAAACCTAATGGTAATTCTGATGTGATTTTAATTAAAGCTTAAAAACCAGTGTGTATTAGATAAACCAGTGTATATTAGCTTAATGCTTTGTTGTTATTCTAAAATCTTAAAAAAATCTCACTTAAATGTCTGCCTAAAGACTACACCGTCTCTGTTTATTATAAATTTATGATTAAAAATTTTAATTTTAGTTTGATTTACTGTGTAACAATTTCCACTATCCTACAGTCCCTCTAATTAAAAATAACAGATTTGATAAGAATAAGTATAGATAATTAAAGCTGGCAGCAAGAAGTTTTACATTTGGAGTATATGCAGTCATTTTGTGGTTGCATTATGGACTACAGTGTGCTGTCATTTCAGTTTTGAGGGGAAACTGAAGTGTCAGGAGCTAATAATTATTTTAGAATGCCACAGAAATTATTTTTTGCATTCTTCCATAACTTTTTAAAGACCACATGAACATAGAAATTGAGGATGCAGACAACACTTGAAGCCTACCTCCACATCCATCTGGTGTCACGCACGTGTACTTCTAGCAACACTCTGTGACGACACTGAAGTAGCAGTAAAGGAAGAGCAAAGAAAATATATCCTGTACCTGTATTGTCCTAGCTGCAATGGCAGACACAAGTTTACCAGGCGAGACGAGAACGGCACTAGCAGGACTTAACTACTGCCTCTGCACAGATTGCCCTTTGCTAGAACTCTGCCTCTCCTGTTTTTCTCCCTTTGCCCTCTCCTTCCTTCCATTCCCCATGACAGCACTGGGAACTAGTACACTACTGGCTGAAGTGGAGCACTGCGGGCCCCCATTAGTCCTTCAGGCAGAAACTGTGCAAGTAAAGGAGATGCTTATCCCTTTACCTCCCAACAACATCAGTCCTACGCTACAGAATCTCCCTCCCATCATGGTCCCTCATATGGGAAAGAACAATTGACAGACAGGTACACATCTGCCTTTATAAAGAACACAGAAGAAAACTACTGTTGCACCACAACCAAGTACAGGTGAACTGCAAACTTGTACTTTATGCAGTATTTGGTATAGTAAAAGAAGGTGAACAAGGTACAATGTATAAAAGTGCCCAAGAATAATTCCATGTCATACGGTCTTTTGAACAAGTATGAAAGATACATGTATATGCACTTCTAATGACAAAGACTTCAACGTTCTTTCTTTTTCATTAAATATTATCTAAGCATACCCATTTAGAAGAACTATAGTACTATATTTGGCATATATCCAGGAGTTACGAGCATTTGTGAAACTACTCATGCAAATACAGTAGCTCTGTTTTAAGCTGAAATGACTAAAAACTAGTTTGTTTACTTTTTTCCTAAATTCTTTCCCCTTTACTTGGGGAGGAAGAAAAAAGTTCTTGCATTGGAATACAAAGTGAACAATCTGTTCATACCACCCTCAGCAAGCATGATGATTTTATAGACCTCTTTCATATCTGTCATAAGCCATTTAGTACCTTTGATCAATTTTGTTGCTGTCTTCTGAACTTTTTCTAGTTCACCCATGCCCTTTTTGAATTGTTCATAGTCAGCTCTTATCTTCACTGCTCTGAACAGCTTAATATCATCATCTCTCTCACTTAAGTTTCCACTTTCTCTTTAGCATCAATTATGAACAGGCTGAAGAGCTAACATTATAACAGTCCTCAGAAATCTAGCCATTTTTGTAGTACTAGTAAGGAATCCACAGTTCAGACAATTTAACAGGTTAAAAGTTTCACCAAATGAATAATGAGACACAAACTAGGGGTATAGAGAGGGGGAGGGAAAGGAAAACACAATGTGGTTGGTATCATCATAAGAATGCTACAAAAGCTATTTCTAAGCAAAAAAAAATTTACATACAAAATAACCTTTATAAGTAATACTAGAATAAAATTTCTAGTACATTAGGGTATATATTACATTCTAGAGAATTCCTAGTAAACTACAGTTTGGCATAATCCTGCTAATGACTGAGTATCACTGTAGAGAAATACATTTTATATAAAAACTCTCATGATGCCAGGGTACAGAGTAAATGAACAATGCAGTTTGTCATGGGGAAGTTTTTAGTCTCCTATTTAGATGTGAGCTTTTCCAGACTTACTGGCCTGAATTTAGGGAAATGAAATCACTGAGGTTAACACAAAGGAGAAAAACCTAACTGAAGCCTCTTTGACATCCAGTATGGAGCATTCAGTACCCTGTGTCTGAAAAGCTCACTGACAGCAGCATTTGGTGACATCATAGCTCAATCGTGAAGTTCACGGTCCCATACAAGAGCCCAACTTAACTTTTTAGAAGGGCTGGAGCTGTTATTCTTCTTCTTGGGAACTCCCAAGTTCCCAAGAAGAATAACAGCTCCAGCCTTTTAAATTTGGCGCAAAGCCATTATTTCGTGCCAAGACTACAGGGAGCAAAGATAGTGGCAGAGGCACCGAGTAAAGCAGTTCTAGCCCATCGCAATCACCACCCACTAGGGATTGTTTAAGCTATGATGGGCAATAGCCAGAAAGGGGTCGTTTATAATTTCAAGAGCAGTGGCAGCCAGATGGTCGAATTTCTTTTCTCCCACAGAACATAAAGCTACTCTGACACACAAAGTGCATGGCCTGAGCACAGTCAGGACATTGGCAAGGTGGCCTACACTGCTCTCTGCTTCCAAAGAATTACATAGTCAGCAAGCCAACAAAAGTGGTACCAACAAACCAGAATGACACCAGCACATCAAACTTCCCAGCTCAGACTGCAGATATCAGATCCAGTGAATATTCTAATCTTTGAATTTTCTCCACTAGTATTTCCTTTGGTTCACCATTCACGTGCCCATCTATTGCACAGCTAACCCCATCCTCATGACGGTTAGTAATCTCTTTTCTTCTTGATATACTTCTTTTCCACCCTCCTTCCCTTCTCTATTTCCTTTCCCTTGCTTTCCCCTGTTGCTCATCTCCCCCTATGTCCTGCCCAAGGATAAAAATAAAACCATAAATATGGTAATCACCAAGGCTAACAAAACTTGTAGCCTTATAACTGGTTTGCTTCCCCATTCCTTCATTCTCCTGTAGCAGTCGTAACGATAGTTTGAGATCATTCTTAGACAGAACATTCCTTAGATCACAGTCAGTTCCTAAAATGTTCTCTGAAGCGTTTAGACTATCTTACTCTGATAAGATTTTAAACCAGTTTTAGGCATGTACATTTTATAAGGACTGAGAGCACTGCTGAATAATTGCGATACTTGAACTCACTGACAGTCACCGGACAATGGATTTCACAAGTGAGAAACAGAGGACTCCACAAGTACAGAAAATACTTCTGAATAATATGATACCCTTTTCTATGGATCTCAAAGTGATTAGCTTCTCTGCAGAATACATTTCACCTCTATAGTGGAAGAAATTGAGGCAACATATTGAGTAATTCACAAAGGGTCACAATCAACACTAACAAAATCGTAAGGAAGAAATCACCCTGTCTGATGCAAGTTCCTTTTTCTGTACAGACATGCTAATAAGCAACTGATGAAAAAAAAAAAAAAACAACTACAAAAGGAGTAGGGAAAAAAATCTTTTTCTGATTTAGGTTGGCCATTATCTTGATCCATGTTAAAAATGTACAATTTGCATAAAAAGCAATCATCAGGGAAGACAAAGAGATACTTGAGCCTTTCTGCTTCATTTACTATTTTATTCTAGTGTTCACCCACACAGGGGAAACATGATTTCATTTAGAGTGGGAAAGAAAGATGACAAGGGACAGTGAAAAAGGAAGGAATCTGATGAATCTGTGTATGCGCATGTCAGACATGAGTAGGAAGTACAATTCATGTATTACATTAACTGTTTACCCACACAACCTGTGAGCCTGCAATGGGACTAAAGCAAGAAAAAAAGTAATTAACAGTTTTAGTGATAAATAATCTACATGAAAAACATTTAAAGCAACAAGTATCTGAAGCTTTAGTTTAGAAAAATTGTGTTATCATGAGACTACAGCATTGACACAGGTGGTTTTTACAATCTCAAAAGGCATTCTTCAAAGGTTTGAGATGCTGGTCCTACAGAAGGATTTGATGTTTTTTGTCTGTTGTTTCTCACACAACTTAGGCAAGACATGCATTTCTCAGTGATGTCAATGAAGTTTCAGCATATAAACCAAAGACCTTTTTCCATTCATCAAGTCAATCCTTTAACTCTGTTCATTAGGCAAGTGTTTAAAAGAGCAATTTTCAAATCATTATAAGTTGGTCTCAACATGAGAGCTTTGCTTAAATCATTCAGTTATAAGATGTATTATTTAAACAATTATAGCTGCTTATTTGCTACTGTGAGGTGTATAGAATCAGGTGTACAGAACATTTGCTTATACATTTTTATTCTCTAGTCACTGAATAACAAGATGTTTTCCAGTTAGCTTGCTTACTTAAAAAAGTGTACTTCATAGATTCTCTGGTCTTCAGCTCCATACCCAATCTGTTTATATCTTAGAATTTTTCTCCAATCTGTTTATATCTTAGAATTTTTCCCAGAGTAAACAATATTTTTCAAAGAAAAATCAACCCAGTATGGGGATTTGAAAACCAAAATCCAAAGTCTGAGCTTGTCAGGATAAGTGCAAGGCTTAGATCAGATGAAATTTAGAAATAAAGTGACCAAATGTATGTCTTCCTGATGCAAAAAATCAACTGATTTGCAGTAGCACAGAAAGCAAAATCTTTAACTGTAACCATTGAATTGTATGTATATGGAGTCACTGTTGACAGTGACTACTAATGCTGTGTTACAGCACCTTGAATACATACTGGAGAAAAAAAAAATACAAAAAACCAATGAATTAAGGTTAGCTTTTATTAAATAAAAGTGAAATATTAAACAAAATGCTCAGAATATTTTTTTCCTGACTGTAAGATCTATTTTGAATTATTTCTGGTCTCTGAGCAGCAACTCATTAAAGTGAGATCATTTGTGCTACAGGAGGCCAGCTAAACTATCAAGGAGGACATGTTGCAGTGTCCTTCTGATGTCACTGACAGTGATGAGGTTCACTTCTTCATCCAAGAATCCCATTTTTGAGTTTTGTCCTGTTAGTTCTTATTTTCTGCACTCCTTAATATTTTTGACCTCATAGCTGGCAGGACATCAGCCTTACTAGAGGCAGTCTATCAATGGCTAGCTCAGAAGTGTCTTGAGGAAGGAAGGAATCACATGTAAAGGGTCTGAAATCTTCCTATTCCTTCACAATATAAATGACTCTGGGTACTAGTGTCAGACTGAGAAATGCAGAAATAATACCTCCAGGATAAGCCCAAGTCACCACCTTATAATTATCCCAAGTGCTACATTATCTAAGCCATAAGGTCAACAACCTGAATCTTAAATTTTATTAGACCTGAAGGAAACAATGCCTAATGTTTTCAAAATGAAGCAAATTAAAGCACTGTTGCCATCTGTGACTGCTGAATATGTCTCCATCATTCACTTCTAATCAATTCAAAATGTGACTTAACTTCATTGTGCTGTACTATACCAGTCAATGGACTGAAGTTAACAAAATTAAGAGTTAAGCTTCATAAGGCCCATGTAATGCCAAAGAACATAAAGGAAAAAAATTGCCTTGAGTCTTGCCTGCTTAACACCACCAAAGTCAACACAAGATGAAAAAGATCGGGGAGAAAGGAAAAATATTTTACACTTTAACTACAGGCATCCAGTTAAGATGCCCAGATTAGAAGATATCAGTATCTTGGTAAATAACAGAGTTTTCAGAAGGCAACTCTGAGCAATTCATTTGGATAACCTAACCACTTTCTGAAGATTGCCACTGAGTAAAGGAGAAACCTACTTTTTTAATCCAGCGCTTAATTTAGGCGCCTGAAGGGAATACCATTGAATACGGTCATCCTTATACACTACAATACACGTGAGACTAATAAGGTGAATTTAAAACATGAAGATGAGCTCACAGAATTTCTGGCAGCATTTGTATAACATTCCTAGCTAAAGCACAGTCTCACTTTCCATTTCAATAAACTGATCTCTTACCATTTTTCCCCCCCTCCAAAAAATAAAACTATAATTTTTCCACAAACAAGCTCTGAATTTATTTATAGTGTATATTGCACACTAATGAACTGAAATTAGCTCCATAATTTTAAACATCTTTGTGTTTGTTACTGTCATTTATTGTATCAGACTGCTGCATCAGCTATGACTAAAAGTTTCTGAAGTTTGTGGGTTTTTTATTTTTTAGTCTACATAGGAAAACATAATACTTACTTTTCAAAAAAATGCAATTGTGACTGTTGGGAGATGAGATGGAATCATCCATTTTTTTATTATTGCATGAACCATTTCTATCAGCTCCATATGCTCTAATCCTAAAATCAAATTTTAATTTTCCACTGTCTCAGAACACAGGCTACTTGCTTACAATCTGTACATTGTGATGTTATATCAGTTTTCTATTAAGTGTCTACATTTAATTTTAAATGCATTTTAAGCTTTACTATTGCTAAAAACAAACAAAAACCAACCCAACCAACCAATCCACTAAAGCTTTTGCTGCAAGTATATTCCCTAATAAAAGTTTTTTTCTTTTGAAACTATGAATGCCACTTGGTTTTATTGGTCTAGAAAACTACTCCTTAATACATATTTTGATGTGGTTGCAGAACCTAACATGTCTGTTGACAGAGGTAAAAGAAGAAAGGCACTTCACTGTGGCATTTTCCCCATCTATTCAACAGAAAACAATTGTGTAAGCATTGTAAAATAGCTTTTTCTTAAATTAAGTTCTTGAGGAATAACAAGAGGATGAAGTTTGTTTTGAATATGCATTTGTTTTACTACCAAAACTCCTCTTCATGATAAAAAGATGCATTTGTGCAAGAGTTGGGATGCTTGCATTTGACTGAAAGTCCAATTTTTCATTTTAAGAACCATTTCTAGACCTTCAGTTCAGTGAAAAATTAAAGTTTGAGAATTTTAACAGTTGTTCTATTTGAACAACTTTATGCCATAATACAATCAACAAAATATCTTGAAAATTCTGATTAAAAATCGCAAACTCTTTAGGCTTTCCTTTTATATTAATTTTCATTTAAATTGGTATATTCAGCTTAAATGAAGCATTCCCAACAAAGGTGAATTTCATTGAATAGAAATGGTTTTAGTAGTAGCAATTTTAGTAGTTAGTAAACTATGTAGTCTAGTTCAGTAGTCTTACTAGACTTGTTCCTGTCCTGTGGTGTTTTTATATAATATTCAAGCAAATTGTTGACCTACTGAGTAAGTAGTTCCGGTTTGCTATTATGGAGAACGCAAGTATGTTCACAACATATGAGAGTGTTAACAGAAACAAGACATTCATTAAAAAGAGTATAAATTACTTTGACCCCTGAGTAGACTCATTAAAAATGGCCTGATTTAAAGACAGATTTTCCTCAAAGCCATCTGTCTGTTTTAACCAGTAAAAAAAATTACAAATCTGTGGTAGTAGTCAAACATGTTTAATCAAGGTCTGTATTGGCAGAGTTCCCGAAACCTAGAAGGTGTGCACTTGCAATTGTTGATATCTTCAGTTTGATAAGCTGCTTAACATAAGGCACATCTCTCAGTATTTGGGCTAGCATCTCAGCATTAGTAGATTAAAAATTGGCTAAACCTGCATGCTACGGTAAATATATAAGTGAACTCTTCACTGCCCTGTAAGCAAGACCCATCTAGCCATGAACAAGCTACTAGTCTATCAATAATTCCTCAACTTCAACACCAAATACAAGCACAGGGCCTGCAGCTTTACCGAACCCCACCAAAATCCTAAATTCTGTTTTTCTATTATTTAAAAAAAAAAAAAAAAAGAGAGAGAGAGAGAGAGACCGACCTTCTTTGGATCTTGGCTTTGCAAATACTTTCACATGAACATGGGCACCAGCTACATTTGTTAGACAGACTGCAGTGGATTGGTCCCAAAGAAACATTTACCTTATTCAGGTTAAAAAGGCTGTTTGCAGAGAACATTGAGTACAAATGGGGGGGGAAGGGGGGAGACATCTCTGGAGTAAGATACTTGTCATAACAACTTTAAGTCATTAAATTTACTATACACTCAGTGCAGCCTCTATAGAGCTTTAATTGAACTGCTTGAAAACATACCTGATAAAAGTATACCAGATCTTCTTCAGCCACCCTTACCTTTGAAGAAGCAGTCTTCATTGTGTACAATGGTGACCTTTCGCTTTTTCAGGCAGGCAGCCCTGTGCACTTCACAATGGTTTTCGTAGTATTCACCATCAGAACCACACACAGGCTTGTGATGTGGCTTGCAATGCTCCATGCATAGACATTCAGCTTGGCCAGTCTCCCCATTCACAACGCAGTGTCTGCCCAGACCACAGTACTTATTTTCACATGATCCAGTATGGCCATCTTGACTCATATACCCTGCAGAAAAAAAATGTCGAAAGACTGTCAAATGGTATGTAAAGCATCTGACAAAGTAAAATAATATACGAAATCCCAGCCAAAGGCTTTATTTTTAAGCAGAAATAGGTACTCTAAGACTATGTTAATATTTACAAGTCCTTGTAGTAAGAACTGTCTTATGAACTTAATGAATTGGGAAAACGCAATGAGAAAAATAATAATTCTATAATACATGAAATAAATTGTACCATAAGTATCATAACAGATAATGTTACTCTGTTAAACTGATTCAATTTTACCAACACAGTATTTTCTGTGTGTGTGCTTGTTCTTTAAGTATTTACAAGACAGACTTCTTGCTCTAAAGTAGAAGTAATTATTGGTGACACTTAGCATCTACTCTGCAGGTGGGTTTAAAAAAAAAGTTCTAGAACATGAAACAATGGAGAACAGAAATGAGTAAATGTGAAATGAGATTTAGAGCATTATAACTAAGTAAAATTCTACCAAAACCAGACAGGTTTCTTACAGAAGCAGGTTTACTTGAATACAAAAATACGAGTGTTGGCAATTTTAGAAATACAAACATTATACTGGAGTGGCAGGATATGGAGTGAAACGACATAGTGTAACACAGTGCAACAAAAGAAAAGATAAGGATGTTAATAGCATTATACCTTTGCTTCAGTAAGTACACTGTGACCATAAGGATCTATTTACAATAATTTTACATTCTGGTACTTTCAAATCTGTTATTTCAAGAAACTGGGGACCAGGGCAGGTAAAGGAGTGGGAGAAATCTACCAGTCCTGGCCACAGTCCTGTTGGTGATAAACAAGTCTACATACAGCTTATAGCAAGAGTTTACACTGGAAGGGAAAAATACAACCAACCAACCAAGTTAACTATCTGTACAGCTGTGGATCCTTGTTCCTCCCTCTACCTCCCCCACAATGAAACTCAGTACATCCCAGGCTAACCTGAAATATCGTATTTGTAGGTGTGGAATCTAAAATACTAAGCAAGCACGATTTCAGAATCAAGGAATGAAAAATGATTCTGGCGTTTTTCTTTACTGAATTAAATGCATACACAAGACAAAGTAAAAGGCAATAAAAAGAAGTGGTGAAACTTCAGAGTAGTTTTTAAAAGAGTCATCATATGGTAAGAGGCTCAGTTCTGGCTAATGTTTTTCCCTGCCTGCTTCTATACCTTTTTAACCCCTTCTGCCACTCCCAAAAAAAGGTCAAGAAACCCTCACCCACTTACCATTTCTCTCTCTCTCTCCATTATGTTTCTCATCTTTCCACATCCTCATTCTCTTTGAATGTTTTTACTTCCCATTTGTTGCCCTCTTTTTCACTAGTCGGGTATCCTATCACACTCATCTATTCTGCCAGATGATCCTTTTCTGCTACATTTTAAGATCGCCTAGTTATACTCTGCCCCAGTATTTTATCATCTGTTCCCCTTTTCACCTGAATATTGGATTCTCAGTCTCAGTAATATATACTACTAAATTTACGTAATAAGCATGAAAATATTTTCAAGCCCAGGCATCAAAATAGTATCATCTGCTAACAGCCTACAAAGATAAGTAAAGAAGACAATGTGAGAAAGGAGGGCTTTAAGGAAATTTTAATATAGGAACTCAATTTTTTTCTTTTTTAATGAAAGTACACTATTTATCATCAATGCAATAAGGCCCTTATTATCTGCTTCTTTATCTCTATTGAATATTTAAATTAAATAATGCACAAGAGTTCCACCCTGTTTTAACAGGCCTTGCAAGGGGACATGAAACAGCTTTTCCCTCAGAAGTAAATAATGATCTGGATGTATTCATTTTGCTTTTAGAAATTGAATTAAATTTGCAATAAAAAAAATCACTTTAATCACTCAGTTCTTTAAGAAAAAAACAGAACCACAGAAAAAACCCTTAAGGAAGACTAGGGCTATTCAACTACTTCTGCATCTCTGTCCAGAAACATTGTTCAGTGAGAGATAACGCGCTTCTGATCTAGACACTCACCGCTCCGGGTGGAGAACTAATGCTGCCTGGGCAGGGAACCAAGTACATTCAGGATGCATTGACCTACAGGTATAACTGTATACTACAATTGATCATGCCTGTACAATAGGTCTATTATATTTTAGTTATCTTAGAAGTCCTGAACAAAACATAAAAGCCTTTGTAAAGACAAGTACAGTTTTGTACATCAAGTAGGTCTTGCAGAGAGCATCAATTATGTGAAAACAGCACATACAGTGAATATCACAAATCCAAAATAAGAATCTGTATTGTAGAAGTGAGCAATTCAGATTAGAATTAGATTAGAAAACTGGCCATTTTCCAGGAATTAATGACATGGTCTATATCACATGCAAATATACAGATTCCAGGTAGGTTTGGCACAATTAAATAAAGTGTAATTAACATACATTAGATCCAAAAGGGTAGTTTATAACCTACTTAACTAACGCATAGCATAGTTCAGCCTGAGATCAAACAGATTTAGTCTGATTATCATGACTAGGTATACCTTCAGTTGTTGTTAGATGCTAAATTAACTGTAAGTAAGAGCAACATTCAGTAACAACACATGATTTACTCTTCATAAAGAGCATTTCATAATAAATCATACTATTGTTAAATATACAGAGAGAGAAGTTAGTCACATTAAGGTTACTACACTATTCCATGTAATAGAATGATGCGTTGTCTAGAATTTAGATAAGATAGACACACACACACAAGCTGATAGGCAAGAATAACTCAAACCAAATTAGAACTGGATCAAGGTGTCTTAACAGTGTGGAAAGAAAAACTGAACTTTGTGGTGGCAAGCAGAAGACATTTCAGGGAACAGGGAATGGCAGAAGAGCAGGACTGACATACAAGTGCACGGTGGCAAGGGTCTAGTGTCTCTAGTGGTCTTTCAGTGAGACAAATGGGATTTGAATAATGAACGGAGCTTTAAGGAGGCTAGAGTAGAGGCAAAAGAGTTGCTTTGTTCCTGCTGGCCACATCTCCCCACTTTCTTCTGCTCCTAGAACATGGAAATGGATTGTCTACATTAGTTTACCAAACCCATCTCTCCGCTTTCAACACCATCTGTGCTGCTGCCATGTAAAATAGGAAAATAATGGAAAGGTAAGGTAACATTCTTCTGTGAGCAGGAATAATGGGAGAAACAGAAAAAGGACAGTGAATGGGATAAAAAGCCACAAGGACTGGGATTTGCCACTGCTTCCATCAGCAGGTGGTGTTGGAGCTGTAACTGCAGCTGGTGATAAAGATCACCTTTTACAGTAATTGCTGCTTGGCTTTTCAACCTCTCCTGACCTAGTTCCTATTCCGCTTCTACAGCGGAGGAGGATTGTGCAGGCAGGAAATACAAATCAGCTATTTGGACAACTTGCATCACCTAAAATATAAGAATAGTGATAGTGGATCAGATCTGAAATCCATTTCGCCCAGTATCCTGCCGCTGACTGTTGTCAGTAGCAGATCTCTAGGTAAAAAGGAAAAAATAAGTATACAGTAATATTTCCTTAGTACATCCTCAGTTTCCATCTCAGCTGCCATAAATGTAGTCACTCTTTTGTCAGGGAAAGAGGGTAAAATGAAAAACAGAACTGCTAATTGCAATATTTCAATTATGTAGGTGGTTTGATACCATAATTGCATAAAAAAAAGAAGTATTAAATAACAAGAAGCATCTCCAAACATGGGAATAGACACAACCCTTTAGAGTTGCCTCATTTTAGCCTCTTGCTGTTCATTCCTAACTTCCAGAACAAACAAGAAATTTGATCCCCAAATCTTATAAATTCCTACTACTCTTCTTTCTTGCAATACTCTCCTAGTCCTCACAGCCAAGCTGAACAATACTTGACTGTCCCACAACAAGAGAAAAAGTGGGAAGAAACAAATGGTCATGAGTAATTTCGTAGTATTCAATTGATTTTCTTCAGTGAAGAGTATACATGTAAATACCACAACTTGACACACTTGTTCCTTCTATTCATTGAGAATCTAGGGGTTCCCCCCCGCCCCTTCAATTCAATGGCAGAAGTAAATTCTTGTCACTTTTTCCTTGTTAAGCCTACAGAACTATTAGACCTAAGACAATACTACTTTCATTCTTCGCTTTCTTGTATACTATAAATCCCACTGTTTTCTGCAGACAAACCTACTACATAAAGCAAGTTACCACAAAATTTGGCTCTCATATGACAAACCCTTTTGCTGTACTATTTTATAATAATTGGAGCACAAAGTTAAGAGGTCTGTGTATTTACCCCAGAAATAGTATCTGACATACCTATATTACAGTAATGCTTTATACACATGGATGAAAAAGACTAGGCCAGGTTGGTATTAGTGAGTAAAATTTTCAAAGGCTTTAGACTGACTTGGAACCTGCAAACCCAATTCAAAATAAGTTTTCTATAAGCTTTTGAGAGTCTTACTCCTTGTGCCAATGTATCATCACACATAGGCATATATGTAGGCAACAAACATTAACTGATTGAAAACTCATGTAAACCCAAGTTTCTTTTACTACCACCAACCCCCAAATAAAGTTAAGCCTTTCAATGTCTGAGAGTACTTTATGGAACAGGTCACGCATACACATTACAAAATTCCCTCAAAGCAAAAGAATTATTGTAGTTTGAGGCCAAAGTCTATAAATCATTACTACTTCTGCTTTCTGAAGTGGAAGATAAGATCTCATACTGACAACTGTTCTGAATTATTGGGGGATGTGGGGTGACTCAACAATGTTGATATTACAGTGGAAACAGAAACTGATTTGAGACTTCACTCAAGGCTTCATTTTAGTACTATAATTGAATCTGGTGCCCGAATGCAAAACAGATACTTTCAGATGAAGGAGAATGCTTTGCATAATACATATCAATATTTATAATACTGGTCTATGTCAGAGTGTAACGATTGTGTACATCAATAAATATACAAGCTTGTCTTAATGTAAAATTGTATTACTTTGTTATAAAATGTTTTATAACTGTCTTGATTTTATACTGTTAACTATTCCAATACAATACACATTTGTATGTAACATTGCATGCTTAACTCTTTCTGTTGAGGTCAATAGTAACATTCCTCTTGACTTCAGTACAGATAAGGTTCTTCAGTTACAGTCTTTACCTGAAGTTCAGCTATTATTGAATGCCTTCAGCATATTTACCAAGTGCAGCAGTTGTTTTGTGTTGTTTTTAATTTAAGAACTTATAGATCTTCTAACGCCTTTCATGAAAAGGAGTGGCTATGCAGCGTTTCAAGTGAAAGTGTTTTACAGTACATACTTAAGAGAAACAGTTTAAGCGTTCATTCTCAAAAAGCCCACCAAGTAGTGGTTACCAGAACATTCATAGCAGAAAAGGAATACCTTCAAATCAGGCAATGTTCAATGTTCATAAACATAACTTCAACATAAATCTGAACAAAAAAAAAATGCACCAGATTCCGCAAATGTAAACAAACCAATAGATACTAAATAGATAGTGAAATAAAAATAAATGGATTTAAGCACAACTAAAAATATTTTTGAAAAGGCTAGTGACACATAAACCTAAGAACTGTAATACACTGGCACAGATTACATACCACATTCTTAGATTTTTCTTTCATTTAAATAGTGTGGTAGTAAGGGCCGTGAATTAATAATATTTCCAGAAGGGAAAGAAATTAGCACAAAGTACTATTTGTAAATACTACCAAGTCAAGTTTTTCCACAGTTATTTGTGTTACTCCTTAAATTTGGGGGGAAATATACATGCAAGGTAGGGACAACCAGACTTCTAATTCGCAGAAGAATAAGCAATTGAAATAAAGGAGATACCAGATGTTTTGGAAAGCCTTAGTAAGGGGCATTTATTAGCTATGGATAAAAACACCAACATTTTGTTGTCAAAGCAATAATTCTAATCTAGGAATAGAGTGTCTTCTTATCTGGAAATACAGCAACAGGGATCCTCTCATTATCATACAATAAATCATCTTTTAAGCCCATATGGATTGTGACTCACAGCCCATATGTGAAACACCTGACTATTCCAGTAACTCTCAGGAAATCTCCACTATTGCTTTCCCTATCTGGAATTATCATCTGTGAATCTGTACTGTTGACAAAGTGATAATGGAAGTTTGGGGGCAGGGGGAGATGACTTTTTAATGCTAGTGTAGATAAATCTCGTGGTCCAACATTGGTTAGGATACAGCACCCATTCAGAACAACTCCCATTCTTGCTTGAAAAGAAAAAAAAAAGAAGAAAAAGAAAAAATCATTTAAACACACACTTTTCTGAAGGCAACTCTTCTATCTAAACATTTTGATTCAGACAGTAGGCTAATCTCGGATGAACCTGGTTCCTGTATCTGGGCTCCTGTATTGGATTCAGTGGTGTCCAGAAATAGGACACGTGGCAACGGGCACAAACTGAAACACAGGCAGTTCTGTCTGAACATGAGGAAAAACTTCTTTCCTGTGAGGATGACAGAGCACTGGAACACGTTGCCCAGAGAGGCTGAGCAGTCTCCTTCCTTGGAGCTATTCAAAAGCCGTCTGGACATGATCCTGTACAACATCCTCTAGGTGACCCAGCTTGACCAGGGGAGTTGGACTAGATGATCTCCAGAGGTCCCTCCCAACCTCAACCATTCTGTGATTCCTGTATTTCTTTTCAGTAATTTAGTAGAGAAAATTTACAGCTCAACATATTTAATGCTAAGAAAGACTGAGAACAAGTACATCAAGGAGAAAAATAATCTACTCATGAATGCTAATCTTCTTACAGCATTTTAATTGATATTGCATATGGGAAAATAGGCAAGTCACTTTTGCCAAATGGCACAAACACAGCTATAGCAAAGTATGTATCTGCATTAGCTAAGCTAGTACACTCCGCATTTTCAGCATAAAAAGTATTTTATCTATGCATTCTTAGATGGTCTATAGCACTACGGAAAACAAAATGCCTTTTGTTCAATTTGAAAGTGCATGTTAATAGGTCAGGATACATTTAAATGATCATAGCCATAAGTGTAAAAAAAGTCACATTTGAAGAAGTGTCATGAAAAATATATTATACCTAGGACAACCAAAACAGTCATCATACAATTTTCAGATTCTCTTGAAACTGAACTCTAAAGAGACACAAAATGAAATAATAAATAAAGCAAAAAGGGCTTTTATTTAAAAAAATTGGAGAAAGTGAAAATTTTATGCTTTTCTTTTAAAACAAATTATAATAAATATGATTTCAAGCTGTCACTTAGGATTCCTCACATGTGTTTCTTAGCTACAAGGACAGTTCAACAGTGTTGAGAAAGAGCTGAGAAAGTTTTAGGTCATGTTTGCATCATTTACACCTGGGAATTATATAGTTGTCTTAGTGTGCAAAAGAATCATAGAAATACTCACTTTTCCTTCTAAAGTAATCAGTTTAGAAAAACATTGCATGTGGAACCTTTGGAAATTTATGAGAATGTGAATCACCACATTCTCCAGTTTGCCCGAGGTTGGAAGGCACAAAGCCTTTTTATATGTTGATTGCTCACTCCAGGCTCATCCATCTGCCTGGGAAATAACAGAACGCAAACTCAGACTTATTTCTTCCCTAATAACATGGTTTGCATTCATGGCTTCTATCATAACTTACAGCACTATCTATATGACATTTAAAATAATGTGGCAGCTATGCTGGAAGACAAGATATGGAATACTTTGAGTAAAAATAACTGATGCTGATTTTTAGGGTCAGTCCCCCCATTTTTTTTTAAACTGATTTTACAGATTCTGTCAGTGTCAGTCCCAGCTCTACAGCTGTGTTTTTGTTCATTATATTATCTGTGTACGGCCAAATCAAGACTGTAGTCCTCATGCTAGTAAATGCTCCATGTAGCCTTAAGCATCACACAAAACAGAAACATGGGGGGAAGGGGGGGCAAGACTGATGACCACTGACCCAATCTTACTGGATTTAATCAAGGCATTAACACTGAGCATGGCCTCAGCAGTGAGTATCTGCTTATAAATATTTTAGAAACTCTAGAATTCTTTTCTTTTTCTAAGCTGTAGTACTTCAACAGAAGTTTTTATACAAATTTGGAGATCACTAGCAAGAACAGCATGTAATTACATGCACCGACCACGGGACTAAACCTGCATTACCCCATGTTCCAGCACTCTTGGTATAAAAACTTAAGTAATTTGGATTTTTTTTTTTAATTTTAGTTGGGAATATTTGGGGAGGGGAAGAAAAGTTAAAAATGAGTGGCTAATTTTAGAGTAAGTGAAAATTATAAATAATTTGACCATAACAACATGACTAACTGCACATATTTTGATAAACTAAAGAGATGGAATATATATAGATAACAGGAAAATTTAAAGTCCTCTAAATGTCTTATTATAGTCCCATACCATAACACATGCATGGATATTAAACTGTAGCATGTTTTTTTTGCAAATCAGACCTCATGGGAGGGGGCGGGGGGAGAAAGGAGGGGGAGATGGAGGGGGAGTTCTCTTAACTTAAGACAGTGGAGGCAGGGGGGGAAGGAGGAATAAATCAATAATTTTTTTGGTTCAGCTTGTGAGCCTAAATTTTAATAGATAGTACAATTTTAACTACTGAATGCTAAATTATCTGAATTCCAAACACTAACCAGCTTAGTCAAGCTTTCAGACAGCATACTAGGAACTTCCATTTCAGGCTTTTCAGACTTTTTGGGGGAGAGGCGAGGGAGGAAGAGGTAGATCCCTCCAGGTTATGATCACGCAGGGGAAGACAAAAAAAAAATCCCATTCATGGATTTGGATGCAAAGTAATTTTTAACTAATGCATGTCTTCCATAGATAATGTACAAACACATAAGCATTTCTTCCAAATGCGTACAGGGACAGAAAATATTAGTTTGTGCTCCATTTTTATTCATATTTATTTATTTGCAACTGACATTCTTAACTATTCTAGAGCAGTCTCAATTTAAATAATCTTTCTTACCACAAGCTACTTCACAAAATGAAGCTTATAAAAGTAGGAGGAAATACACCACCAGAGCTCCAAAATTCACCTTTGAAACCTGAACATTTAAAGAGTCAGCCTGAATAATAACATAATCTCTCATTCTTCTCAAAGTAAAATGCCATTGAGTTCTATTTCATCATTTTTTTAATGTGTCTAGATGCTTAAGTTTAAGCACAAGAAAAAAATAAATCATTTGTGTCCACCACATCCCAAAGTTTTTTCTACAAGCAGTAGTGGTGTCAGTAGAAGGACTCAAAAGGAGTGGGGACCTATGGCAAGAAATCACAGCTGAGAAAAGTTATTTAGACAGTAGCATTTTGTCCCTGCTGCTAACACTTAACAATTAAAAAAAATAATAATCCAGAGTTACAATAGTCAGGTCCAAAGCTCATTCCTCTTGATAGAGCAAAAAGCCACCTTTTTCCTCTAATTAAATTTTGCAAAGGAGAAATGAATTAGATTTGTCATGTCACATGCATGCAGAAACCAAGCTCAGGGAAGACAGGACAACTCTAGAATTGTATAGTCTTTGACAGCAAGTAAAATGGTTATAGTAGCAATTGAAGGACAGTCATAGAGAGAATTTGAATAAAATGATTAGTGAAAAAGTACCCAGATAAGTGACAATGGAGCCTGTTCACAAGAACCTAGCAAGTTGCCTCCCAAGAAGTAATTAATTAAGACAAGAGATTGCTATGGCAGGCAGCAGAAGTTCGGAGGTGTTCTTATCGCTGCCAGGGCAGTAACAAAGACCTGACGTGGAAAAGAGAAGGCACAAACTCCTCTCTCTCTTCTCTGTTCTGCTGGGGGAGGGGGGGGGGAGGACACACAAGAAAAACCCCAACTGATTTGAGTAGAAGCTATAGTCAGAGGCATTGGGCAGGAGCCCATCTCAGTTATGTCAGGCCAAATGCAAGATGAAGATTTTTTTCTGAGAGTAGGAGTTCAACTGAGCAAGCTTCATAAACAAAGCTGAGGCACTCTGCTGCCCTGTAGTGTTAAGGTAAATGTAATGAGATAGGATCTAGAAGAACTTTAAAGATTACCAAAATATAGGGGCATTAATACGCTACATCACTCTAGCTAGCCACACCAAAATGCTTGCACATACATTGAGTTATGCAAATAAATGAACACAGTGTGAGGGACAGTTTTAAACCACAGTTTAGGATTCAAAATATGGAGTTCAATATAATAATTGCACAGAGATAAAACAATGAAAGGCTTACTAAAATAAGTATTTTATATTATGTAATGGTTTAAAATCTGCAGAATCAGACCTCTTTAAAAGTTTAAGGGGCAGAAATAAACTTTTGGTAGGATATCATTCTTCCTCCCAGGAGGTTTTCAACACTAGAAATGTAAACTAGTTTTGAAGAAGACCAAACGAGACTGAGCTAGTCCTACTGCCATACCAGGGAAGACTCCTCGTAATAGTTCTCCGGAGTAATGCCTTATAGCACGTTGTTTTCAACAATATACCCCTTGTAACTGCAATATCAAGGTCTTTCATGCTGAGGAGAAAGCAGCTAAAGAAACTTAAACAACCATACAAATTCACAGAAATAAATTGGATTTTGATGCAGAATTACATCACGAATTTCCTAATCTGTTCTTCACTCACTGTTTTCTGCGACCACCCTACTAGCCAAGAAACAAGATACTCTGTGCCTGCTTTTGAGTTACAGACCACATGTGTTGGTCAGTCATCTGCTGCTACAGCAAATATGGTGGCAAAGGAGTTTTGCTGGCCCTAGCTACCATTTAAAGCTTTCTTTGATGTTTCTCAGAGAGACCAGCAAAACTGAAATTTGTACTGGCAGCATTGGGGGGGGGGGGCAAAGACAAGCTGGGAGAAAAAGGAGAGGGGATCAAAAATGTTTCACGGGTGTGTGTTTGGGACAAGGATCTGTTTTCTCCCCTTCTGCTTCTGGGCAAGTAGGAAAAGGGAGTGAGGGAAGAGCCTGTCCCTGCCATAGGCAAGGCAGGGATCAAGTACGGGGGAAGCTCTCAGCAAGTAGTGCCTGCTGCTGCTGGTGGCATCCACCACCTGCACCCACAGCACTGTCAGCTCACATCCCCCAGCCCCACTCCCACCTGTAGGGGTGACAGTGAGTTGCAACTATGGCTGATCATCAGTTTTCTCTGCCCTGGTTTCTTTCACCATCAGTCAAGTACTTTACACAACTGCTTATTTTGCCTATGCCTACAATCAACTTTGGTCTGTCTCCTTTACTCCACACTCCCCCCACCCCAAAGAAAAAAAAAAACTTTTTAGGGCTTCAAATACTTCAACTTGTACCTTCCTAAAATTTGCCTGAAATATTCTGGTGGACTCAGTATTATTGTGGAAGGAATGACTAACAGAAATAGACATAGACACCACGATTACACATCTTTCTTTCCTCTGAAAGCCAGGCTTGCCTCATGTGTTCAAATAAAGTAGCTTTCTTACTCTCCTGAAAAGGTAGATTAGGAACAAAAAGGGGAGGAAAACCCACACTAAGAAAAGAAGGAAAAAACAGAAAACCACAGTGAGTACAATAAGAAGAAAAGTCCTGTAAGATTCAAGACAAGAAGACTTCTAAGTGTTGCATGCATCACTATTAACCTGAAATACCGAAAACGCCCAGAGGAGGTGTTGGTCAAGAACAGTCAACTTGGCAGCTGCTCCCATCTGAACCCTCCTCTCTCTTACCAGCGCTTCACTGCTGTCTCAAGCAAGCTTCACAGGAATCTGCTTCCTCAGAAAAAGAGGAAAGTCAGATCATACCTCCTCAGCTTGAACCAAAGAGGAGACAGGGGTGACAAATCACCACATAAGAAAAAGAGGTTAAAAGTGCAACCCCAACTGGCCATACATAGATAAAATCATCTCCTTATTCATCAGAAGTCTTTCCCAGCTCCTAGCAGCTCTGCCTTTACCCACTCCTCCCTGCTCCTRTTGGCAGACGCCCGCCCGGGCTTCATACACCCCCGCGGGGGCCCCCACACACCTGCCTGCTCCGTGCTGACAGGCTCCAGCATCCACCCGGGGACTGCATTCACCTGTGTCAGGACTCCCCAGCTCCTCAGAGGCACCTGCAGGCAGTTTCCCCCCCGCAGGGCAGAAGGCTGAGCAGCCCCAGCCTCTCTTTCTGCTGTTGCCAGGAGTTTCAGTGGATTCTTCCCTCTATAAGCTTCCTCACCTGCCCTTTAGGGCCATTAAGCATCTGCCGCTGATTTCAGAGCATAAAACAAGGGCTGTAACAACTGTACTGTGCAGCCCTTTCTCCAGGGCAGTGCCCCTGTTAGATTTCTGCCAGAAATGAAGGCTGTGCTGCCCCCAGAGCGCCACATGGCAATACTCTGGCCCTGCGCCCAGGGCACAGGCAGCAGGGTGCTTGCAGGCAACCTCATACCCTGGGGGTCTGTGGCTTCCCTTGGCCTCAACGACTGAGCTCACTGGGGCTGTTCACATGCTCGTGGGGACTAAAGAAGTCTGTCACTGCCAGGAGGCAAGCTTCTGGCACTATGCTAAGCCTCATAAAAATCCCCTTCACTGGTCATTCTCCTCTCATTTGGGCATTAAATTGAGTAAATTCATCTGTGAGCTCAAGACATGCTACTTGCTTTGTAGAGAAGTGGAAAGCATATGCGGGCCTGAAACAAACAGCTGAACAGATCTGGAATAAGACCACTGCTGGGCCTATACGTAAATATAGACTGATGTCCTTCAGGCAGTTTCAAGCCAGCAATTTACTATGTTTAAACAAATCCTTAGTTGTATCTAACATTAACTATGTTTTTATTTCTCATATATTATCTTGTCTTGCAAAAAAAATTATTATTCAGTTATGTCAAACCAGAGGCAAACAATGTACTCTCCGAAACAAAGTGAGAAGTGGCACATTTGTCTCACCACAGTTACACGAACCAGTATTCAAATGGCTGATTGCTTTTCAATAGCAGCACAGCAGGCAATCCTATGTTCTGCCAACTGTGTTAGCCAATGTCACCAAGTAATAGCAGGAAATGTGCATCACAATTACTGCAGTTTTGAAAAGGTCATAGTTTGAACAACCTTTCACACATTTTAACATTTATTTGAAATAAAACTTGCTGAAAATCCCAAAGGCTTGGCTTAGCCTTCAGTCAGACAAAACAGCCTGAGTATTGTTCATTTGCTATTTAAAAAAAGAAACTGGTTAGCTTTAGAGGCATTGATCAAATGAAGCAAAACTCTCAGTTAAATTATTGACTGGAATTTCCCTTTTACTGAGGGCTTAGTTAGAAATCAGTAAAGCTGTTAGGATTTGGCCTCAAGAACTAAGGTAATAACTACAGTCTCACCCAGGATATTAACTGCTCCTATATGTTAACTTTTCATACCAAGAATAGATTTGCCAATTTTGGATTAATACTATGTACTTAAAAGACTATTGTTTCCTCCATAGGCATATGTGACTTTCACTGGGATTAAATACACTCATGTTTCAAACAACGTTATAAACAGAAATTTTAACTTATCCTCTGACTAAGTAGCAGGCGCCAAACAGATCATTCAACTATACATGGTACAAATTAGCATACCATAATGCAGATGTTATACAATTCTGATGTATGACTTATTCAATTGCTGGAATATTTCTGCTGCTAAACCACAAGTTTTATAAGTCTGGTATTCTTTGTTAGAAATAGTTCATTACAGAATCAAGGTTTTTTATTCTTTCTGTTCTGTAATAAATAGTCAAAGCAAGTTAAAGTCAAAATACAAGGGTCCTATCTCCAACATGGTGGAAAATCAAGATTTATAAGGAAGCACTTATATATGAGAAAGCATTTAACTTTCGACAGAAAGAGCAATTCCAGTCAGATATTTCAACTGTCATATTTTTTGGTAATAGCTAATACAACTTCTGATTCAGTGACAATTTGTCCTTTCTGTAAAAATGGAAAAAATATTATTTTTTGTTGGATAGTACTAGAAATGGATAAAAGTCCCTAGCTTTGCTACATGTGAATTAAGCTAGGCCTATAGTAATAGACAATCATTAAGCATTTCTGAAATACCAGCTGCAGAATTAAATGTGCAAAAACTTAAAGTGCAGATAGTATTGTTTTAAACTACTGTTCAAGAGAGTACTGGCTACAAGAACATCACCGCTGATTCATACTTGCCACACCTCTATTTCAGGTGCTGCATTTTTTCCCATCTTAAAAAAAGAGAGAGATTAAACTGCCACAGTAAGCACAAATACTAAATCACTTTCAATTGTTTCAGTGTTCTAGTTACTATAGTGCAGAAACTTTGCAAATATATTCTTTGTGTATGGAATTTCCTAAAGAAAGTTTAATTCTTATATGCATAAATAAAGTTAACTTTATATATCCTTTTTATATAGATAGATTATATATCCTAATTTCTTAAGAGATTTGAAGTAATTTATGGAGTGAGACACACACATATATGAATTCACTTTTTATAACTGGAGAAATAAACATTGCCATGGGAGCAAGCATTTTGGGCAACCAGAAGCAAGGTGATTAAATTTCTTTTGTATTATTCTAACCTGAAATTTACTGCAGGTCAACAACTCCTGTTTATATTTGACAACTTGAGTTATTAATTGCAACAGAAATAGACATTTTATTACAAGTCCTTTTCAAGTTACAACTACTTTGTAAATAAATTGTTGCAATTGTTTTTATCACAATTAATTTATTTAAATGACTGAAATTACAATGCAGAATATTTTTTTGTCTATGTTTAAGGGCTACCAGCTGATCTTTGAATTTACAACAGTTTGAAATCTGGCAAAGAAATCTAACTGAGATCTGTGTGACTTGAATAATTATTTTAAATTTACCGGAATGACCCAGTAAACTTGCTTAAGTTTTCCAAAGCCAGTTATACCTTTACATTATATTTTTATGCTCACACGCAGAGAGTAACTGAAAACAGTATTATTTTCTTTTGATTACATTAAAAGGTAACATTCATATAACACTATGAACATTTTCTCTCATGGCAGAACCTATTTTAACTGCCTGCTTTCATTCTAAGAGCAAATGAAGAAGTGGTACAATACTAAGTTTTAGGAAAAATGAAGAAGATACAAATAGGTATAGAAAAGGCTATGTACTTCTTTTAAATCAGTTTAATTCATATATTGCCATAGTTACTCTGAAAAATTTAGGATATCAGTGTACTTACAATCATGTTGGATAGCACAAACTCTCTTTTAAATGTGTCTTTAAACCCATTCATTATTTTATACAGAATTTAATCTGCACCATTTCTTGAATGTCCAACCAAAGCTAAATGGCAGCTTAATTAGTATTGTTACTCATGTACATATTCAAAAAGGAATTTCACAGAATTCTGATGGTGTTACAGTTTCTAGAAAATAGAAAAATAATGGCTAATGTATTTCTGTGTGTAAAGCTCTCTGGAGCTCACATAAACATTTCTTGAAAAATAAATGGAAAACCTATTACCTAGTAAGAATGTTATTTATTTCCTTTATATCTGCTGTTAATTTTCCACATAAATGTGATAGCCAGTGTAAAGAATATTCCTAAATATATATGATTTTTTCCCACATATCTTATCAGACTGGTGTGATTCCATCCAAGTATGTACTCTGTGCCAATGTACAAGAGTTTAACTCAATTTATTTCTTCCCCCACTCTCTGTTCTCTCTTCCCCCCAAAAAATTATTTTTTCCAGCCCATCTTGAAGGAGCATTTTGAGAGGACACCCATCTTGACAATAAGATACCACTGATGGAAGTGTCACAGATTAACTCAACAAGCAAAAATTTCTGTAACATGATCAAGTCAAACTGATTTTTTCAGAGATACATGGAGATCCCATAAATTGTTATCTACACTCTATAGCAAAACAGGCTACTGAAGATTTTCATGGCAGTGAGGCCAGCTGAAATTGATAGAAGGTGTCTGCCTGTGGCTTGAACCCACTTACTGATAAGCGATCAGGTTAATTATCACCCTAAATTACACAAATCTCTTTCTGCAATACTTGCAGAACTCTTTTAATATTGTTGATGGAAATTATGAAGGCTACTGAGCAGGTAAAGTCTGAGAGACATATTTAGATACTCTAAAATGTTAATTATATCCTAAAAATTTTGTATTAAATTGTTGAAGATAGAGCTACATTGAGAAGTGTAAAGAAGAGTGTACAATAGCATAAAGACTGCATATAAGCAGAAATATTGTTCTCCAAAATAATATTATAGTTAATGTATATAACACAGGAAGGTGTAGAAAAAGATTATTGTCAAATTCACATTGTTAGAGAAACATCGGGAAATTAAAATGTGTGACTAAAATCAATTTATTTTTTTAAATCCCAAATTTGGCAGATAATGTAATGATTTTGATCTGTTGAAGCTGTCAGTCCTGTAATACTCATTTGATGAGTGGATAAGATGCAGAAAATTTTGATCAAGTAATTTATTCTGATTTTGGGTTTCACACATTTTCAACTGCTGTGAGAAAGTTATTGTGAGGTGAATTTGGAGCAATAACTCTATCTCAGTAAGAGGCTGGCATATTTCCCCAAACTATCTTATTCTCATAAGCTTCTATTTTTTCCATTAAAACAAAAATTGAAAGCTTTCTTTTTTAAGAAATAATTTGTTCTAATGCTTCATACACCATAAATCTAAAGTCGCATTTTTGAAGATGTAATTCAAACCTTACTGCTATTGCAGCCTTCGCAGTGATCTGTGGTCCCAAAATCAAAACCCAAAGAATGTGCAAAACCTGCAAAATAGTACTCAGACTATCCTAGGTCTAGAGAACTTATCACAGTTATGTAGACATCTTAGATTGACTTGATGGATGATGGGTCATCAGTGATGGCTCATCAGTGGCCACATAGAATATGAATTTCTTCATCTGCTTAGTATCGCAATCACTCTGAGGTCCTTCCCAACACAGAAGGCAGCATAATTCTACCTTTCATCTAACTCGTGTGTGGGAATTAAATAGTTATTTATGTAATGTATGTCTGGGAGACAATGATCAATTTTAGGTCTTTTCCCCTAGATTTTTTTTTTTTTTAATCTGATGAACTGATTAGTTTAGACTCTTCTGGAAATCAACACCAGAATGATCAACACCAGAATGATTTTGTTCTGGACTGTTGGTTTTTTTCCTTCTCCTCGAAGATAATCCTTATGTAGGAAGAGACTGGTTGGTCTGCTCAAGGCAACTCTGCCTGCTATGAGCACTGCTATGAATCTATGACTTAAAAGCAATATTTTAAATACCCCCCCTGCAAAACTGCAGGAGTTTGCCAGGTATGAGAATAGTTCATAAGTTCATGTTCTTATTGTGTTTCCTTAGCAACTAGGTACAAATGAAATATCCCCAGAGGCAGAAGCTGCATTTTCTGTCTTTGGTAGCCCTTTCTGTTTGTCTGTGCTGATCTTGTTTTGATCTTAAGTAATCAGAATCAGACATTCAACAATGTCAACAGCTTGAGATCTTGTAAAATTAACACTCTCTCTTTTCACCATGTACTATCTTAGTTCATAAGTCTAAAAACCATTAAACAAAAAAATCAAAACCAAACAAAGGAAAAAACACTTTCTGGGGAAAAAATCTTCCAAASAGTTTCTTCCCAGGTAAAATACTTGATAAAACTAAAAATGAATTATATTTGAAATTGTTTGACATCCTAATTTTTTAAGTTTTAAATGTTTTATCTGTTTTCCCACTGAGTATTCAAGAAGTTAAACATATTCAAGTTGGCTCTCATTACTGATCTAGCCACTAATGGCCTGACACTAATACTAATGATGTAATATTAAACAAGACTACAGTTAACAGGTACAGTGACTCTCTATAGTCAACACTGTCTTTGTACTTACTGCATGCAAATCTCAACTTTTATATGCCCATTTATAAAAAAAAAAAAAACTTTATGCTGCTAGAAGACTACTTTTACAAAACAACGGCAACTAGAAGAAAATAACTGCATATGTAGTGTTATGCAGACTATTCAAATTGCATGCAAAAAATGAAGACATGAAATCAGAATATTCACAATGGTTGAGCAAAGCGTTAAGAGCACCATCTGAAGTTGTGGTAATACTATCTTGATTCCTGCAGCTAACACAGAAAGCATACCAAGTGATAATGATTAAACTTGGCAGACTTTCAAGGTTTGAGGTTTGTTTGTTTGTTTTTCCTGAAATGGACTATTTATCATTTTAGTTTAGCATTTGCTTAACTTCAGGATTGTAAGAATGAGAAGTCAAGCTGTGTTGTGTGTGCCTCAATCAATTTCTGTTTACTGAAGTCAAGGAAATAACATTTTAGAATATAGACCCTGAATTTAATCAGACATTAACAGATATAGCTCATGAGTGATAATTCCTAGATCATTAGATCTACACTGATATGAAAGTGGAGTAAATGAGCTATGTTCTTTATTGAATTCATGAATGCTGAATAAAATAAAATATTCATAGACAGCCAAGTTCATATTGAACTAAAAAAGAAAAAACAAATGTCAAAACATATATCTAGTGATTTCTCTAATGCTATGCTTATTTTTAATAGTATTTTTTAATAAAAAGGAAAAATCTATCTTGACAGTTTCTCAGCACTTAATGGTTTTGATTGTAAAATAATTTGCAATTTTTCATGGTGGTATTTAACTCAGACCCTTTTTAAGACAAAATACCCCACAAATAAAAACAGCAGATGAACAAAGTATTCCCCCCCCCAATTCAGTTCAGTTCAGTTCCTAGAATCTTATGATTATCAACAAGGACACATACTCCTATTACTTCCTTCTCAACACAGCTTCAAGATCATTTTGATTACCTTAGCTTTGTTTGCTTCATTCCAATTTGTGACCGGGAGGAAAAAGTTTCCCTGGAATTTAGGCTGCTTAGGGGTAAGCATCAGCTTGAAAAAACAGTCAGTAAAATGCTTTGAAAATAGATTTGTCATGGCTGAACTTGAATTTGATGGAAGATACAGAAATAGAAAAAAAAAAAGAGAGTGAAAAGGAATAAGAAAGAAAAAGAACGACACTCTAATAAAGAGGATCTTAAGCATGTGAATATGGTTCCTAATTTCACTTCTAAGGAATTACTCAAAACACGGCTATAGTAGTAGTAAAAACATCTGTTTTCTTCTCTTTATTTGGTGTAGTCAAAACATTTAGGGAAAAAAATATGTCTCTGTTATGATCTCAGGATGTGTTAATAATGTATATGTCCATCATTATGTGCTTTCAATACCAATTTAGTTGAGATGTTTTTCAGTGGTAAGATTATCCTATTTATATGAAGTACCATTCCATTGTTAATAATTCACACAAAAAAGGGGAAAAAATGAAGCCAGAACCCATAACGATTCATACAAATATTTTTTACCTTCTCTAATCTGAAGCATTTATCCATCAGAGTTGTGCCACTATGAAACTCCAGTTTGTGATGTTCAAAGGGAGACTTAATTAAGTATTCAGGGATCATAAGGAAAATAATTTGGCTTCAGATTACTCTAAGAAAAGGAAGGAACTAACTAATAAGGGAACTACAGAACAAAATAAAACACATAAGCCTTGTATTGAACTACAGGCTTTATCCTCTTCAGTAACAAAAGAAAAATTCAGTTTTCCAGTGTAAAGCAATATAACGATGTGTGTTGCTTTATTTCTTCTTCACAAGAGCCTTATTTTGCACACTTATGTTTTTTCCCTGTCCTATCTTTCTTAATATTTTCCCAGAGAATCCAATTTTGCATTAATTCAGTCAGGTGTAAATTCTGGGCCTTGAATAGCCTAAGCTTCTACTCCAGGTAGGAAAAAAAAAAAAGAGACTTGGAAATAGCAGTAGAAATTGATTATTGAGATTATGAATTTTTGTCAGCAAGATGAATTCCCTCAAGCATGGCAGCTGTTAAAAAAAATAGTGACAAGGAGTGGAATGTGAGGAAACACTATCATTTCTGCTTTCTGCACTCCCCACAGAATCAGAGGAATATCAGAAAATAAAAAGTTATCTAAAGAAACTCTGTGTTTATTAGTCTGTTATTTTGTTGAACCATTCTGAAACCATCTAATTGAAAATGTGCTTTCCTAAATAACAGTCAATGAAGAAACAAAGAAGAAAAGCTAACCGTTAAAGGTGTGTGAAGAAATAGAAGATAAATAGAAAGACTATAAACCCTGAGATGAAGTGGAAAACAGTAGAAGATCCACAGCCCCAAAGCCCAGATGATTATAAGTTTTAAATAAAACTGTGAAATGAAAGGAAATCTACTCTAAAATGAAATCTACTCTTAAAAAGATAGTGTTGCTTGCATAAAATAATGCATAATTCATCTTATATAAGGCCTCACAAAATCACCTCAAATAGCATTAAACAAAGAAATATATTGTATTTCTAGTGCTGACACAATCTTTCAAAAATAAGTACAATATAATCCAAGGTTAAACTGAACAATGAAAGGGAACTGAACAATGCATTTTACGAATAAGTCCAAAAATATATATCATCTGTGTAACATTATATAGCTTTGTATTAGTGTGTATACATACATTAGTGTGTATATATATACACACATATGCACATATTAATATGTATATGTATCTAACTATTTTATAAACTGTGAGTTGCAAGCTATTACACAACTAAATTTAATATAATATTGGTATATACTACTATATGCTGAGTATAAAAAATACAGTAATGCATATAATTCTGAAAAAGGGAAAGCAACAAAGGAAAGTAAAATGTGAGGTGAAATGGAGCTGTTATTGTCAACTAATTGTGAAGGACTGTATAATATAATTCATATAGCTTGTGAAAGGTTACCTGCATTCTCCTCTGTGTTTTAAAGGAAGGGAGGTGTTCTCCTGAAACTTACTTTCTTTGATTGCTTTTCCTAATCCTACTATCCTTTCTGGAAAGTAAAATGAAAATACAGCAGAGTGAAAAATGTTGAGTTTTGTTTGGTTGGTTGGTTTTTGGTTGTCTGGTTGGGTGGTTTTGGTTGTTTTTTCCAGAAAAAACTGCTTTCTTGCTGTGGCTCTCAGCCTTCTGGATAGCTCAAAATTACTATAGTGGCTCCTTATGGGGAAATAAGGTGTTCCAGTCAGGCATTTCCTGTTCTCTTTCCAGAAAAGCTTCTTTTCTTTTTATGACCTTCCCCTTTGTGCCAATGAGAGAGAAAGGAAACATCCCTCTTCCTCAAACTTCCCTACAATTCACAAACACATACATCCTTTTGTTAGCTAGCCATAACTTGCTTAATGTGAAAATCTTTGATAGGCAGCTTTGTTATCTTGTGTTTGTTTCTCCTTCTTGCATTTCTCATTGTGTAATAATGTAATGACCGTTATTATGTGATGCTGAAAGTCGTGAAAGCAAGCCATTCTTCTGTTTTGGTCTGCCTAGGCCAATCCTTGTGACTTAGTGTCTCTCTAACAATGTGTCATCAAATGACTTCTTTAGAATACCTTTTACACTACCACAAAATTACAGAAGAAAGGCATAGTCTGTATACATATACATAAGAACTACATAGAGGGAAAAAAGAATATATCACAACTTTCCAACTAATATGCAATGATTTTTCTATATACATTTCTTAGGAAATACACGAAGTGGGATGCATACAACATTGTTTAAAAAAAACTAGCTTCTGTTGATGGAGGACAGAAAGCAGCTTCAAGCTTCATAGAAAGCATTACTATTTATCCATACAAAACTCCATCATAAAACTGTGCATTAATGCTGTCAAGTTGCAATCTAAAATATGGTTTCTTTCTTTTTTAAGCAGTATACTTCTGAGCAGTCAAAAGTTAAACTATAAAACATCATCCAGGCCACACTGATGTTAATAGCTAACAGGTGAAGAAGAAAATATCAATCATTAAATAGTGGGCTGCCTTTTTTCCTAAAGACTTAGACAAACTGTAAAGACACAGAGCACAAAAAGGCTTTCAGTAAATTAGAGGGCAAAGTCTCCCTAAACAGGGAACCGTATTACTGACAAACTGGCACATCTAGAGGGGGAAGCCACCATTGATCATATACGCCAGTTCAAGAAGAAAAGTCAGTCAGGTGCCAAAATTCCTTCAAATACATCTCTTCCTTGTGTGAGATACCAGGACTGTGCAAAATGAGGATGTCTCAGCTACTACATATCTGCCTGCTGCAGGCCCAGACCACCTTCTTTTTACCCAGAGCCTTCAAATTGGGATCAAAAGACTGTCCCAATTAAATCATCTTTCTGAAATCAAAATATCAGGGCAGATTAACACCAATGCACTTGCAGGTATGGTATCAAGGACACTGCAAATAAATATAGTACTTCTGTCATAAATTAAATTATATAAAATCTTTTCAACTCTTGGAGCAATCAGTCTTGAGGTCCAGCACTTTTTCCTTTAATATAAAATATTTACATATATGTAATCTAAGAAAACTAAAACAAAATTTAATGGATATTTCATCATTAGAAGAAAAAGCACAGTAACCTCTAGAGTCTTCTTGTATACAGTAGGGTCTGCTCCTCATTATAAAGGTTATTTTTTTAAGCAGTACTTGACATATTCTGATAGGATATTATTTAAAACAGAAGAGAAAAAACACCACATTTCATCAATTTTTATTCTTTGGCAAATTCTTCATGCAAACTCAATCTCTAAATATTAGTGGTTTTGGATGTTGTCTTCAAGAGGGTAACGTGTCAAAAGCTACTAGTATTTAAAGATTAAGAATAAAGTAAAAACATTGTAAATAATCTATCAGGTGTTGCTATGGGCCTAGATTCTGCCACCATGCTCCATGATACAGGGTAGCTAACCCCTTGAATGACTCTATGCACAAAAGGCGAATTTCAATGTGTTCAAATGCTCAATAAAATATGCAACTTCTCAGTGTGAAAAAAAGTCAAAGAATCTATAGAAAAAAGAGAAAAGTAAATTGAAAGGGCAGGAAGAATTTACTATGTTATTTTAAAAAGCTCAAGGATGGCTTTAATATTAAAAGCTAAGTGTTTTATTAGAGAAAGTAGACCTGTCAGGTAAATAACATGTTACTCTGCTGTAGTTGTTCTCACTGTGTGTTTGTTCAGATTCTAAGCAATCTAATCTATATAATATATGGCAAGTAGTTCCACACAACCAAAATTGAACTTGTACTGAAGAGAGATGATGTACTTGAGCAACATGAAAGAATAACCAAAACTCTGTATTTAAAAATCAAATCTTCCTGATGGGAGATTCTGGTAAAGAACAGTGGAAAAATCATTCAGACCCTCTATGCTCTTGTTATATACTTCCTAAAATCTAAAGAAAATTAACTAAAATATTAAAGAATATAGAATCCTGGTGAATAAATAACTATAAATACTATTTTCTGCTAGGGAGGACTTTAACTTCAGATTTTCAACCCTTCTTACATGGTTTCCAGCATTTGATAAAATCACAGAATACACTGAAAACCATCTCAGTTGCTTTATTTATTATTCAATACATTTTAGGGTCATTGAAGAGTTTAAAATGCACATAGTAAACCTTTTGATGCTAAGGACACTCAGCAAATAGTGAGCATCTTGAATGAAGCTGACTGGAAAACACTGTTCTTACCAGAATTGGTTGCATGTTTTTCAACTACATTGATTTTTCTTACAGGGTATAAATTTGTTGAAAACAAAGTTTTTCATGGGAAGACATCCAACTGAAAAAAATTTACCAGATAAAGTGGATCAAGTTGAAACTAATGAAAACTAGAAAAAAAAAGAAATTACTGTAATGGATAATAGTATGGTTTTTATTTAAGTTTAAACTTAAGTTTACTGAGGATACAAGATATTAAAACAGCTCAAATTTAAAATATTGGAAAGCAATAGGGTTTATTGAGGGTAAGAACCCCTTCCACCCTAAACAGATGACAAGTACATTCTAAGAAGTTTAAATTTACTGTTACTGTGGAATTTTGCTTTTTGAAACAAAAGAGGACCAGACTTCAACCTAAAATTTGTCCAAGCTTCAGTATATTTAAAATTTTCCACACATGGGGAAAATTTTCCCTATATATCTCTGAAATAGCACAGTCTCTTCTGTACTGGAAAGCAATTCCTGTTCCTTTCACAGCTTGCTTTCCATTAATACTATTCACATTTATGGTACTCAGTAGTAAATATAAAGCTTGTTTATAGAGGGTACACCTAGGGTTAAGCTTTAACTATATAAAAATCTGACAACAAGATGACACAGTACAGGAGTCCTTAATCTGTTCAGAGCCCTTAGGTCTTCCATCCTTTTGCAGTGAGATGAGTATTCTTTTTAGTGTCATTTCAGAAAAGGAAAATGATGAATACCACTCATTCTGCACTAATACACATGCACATCTTTTTTCTCTTCTGTCATATGGAATACTTTAGTACAGAATTTTGCCTCATTAGCCCTAAAGTACAGAACCTGCCACTTATTTCTTTTCATTTTTTCCCCATGTCTATTACTCCACCTTTAAATAACCACGTCTGCTGAATACCTCCTGCTATTCCTTACAGGCCAAACTGAAAAAAGTGCCAAGAAATCCCTACTCACCCCCCAGACAATTTTCATGCATATCTGCTAAATTCTAGTACAAGTAAGAAGGAGGAAGTTTGTATTATAAATGTAGTTGCAATCTTAATAATTTAGTTCTCCCACAGAATATTATATCACTGTAGCTGTCATTACACAGCAGTGCTCCAGTAAACATATTAACATCACAGAATAATACTCATGTTTTGTAAATAATGAGGTGCTGTTGCGATAGCTATGTATGCAGCCTGATACTGAATAACTTTCTGTAACATTTATTTAAGATAGCTGAGCTTCATTCAATACAAATCAGCCAGAAGGCAGGTTTAAGACACTTTAGTACTCCTCCAGTCCTCTAAATACTAGGCACTAGCTTGGTCATTACAGTAAAGCAAAGCAGTTCATGCCACTTTTGAAAGAGTAGTGAGCTGTCACTGTAGATCACCTGGTCCTCTGAAGCAGAGGTGGAAGCCAGGGATGGAAGGCTGGCACGTAGCCAGCCCGTGGGCTAATGATTCATTTGAGTCATGTGGTCTTTGACCACACAATTCAGCCCTGATAAATATGGACAGAAATGAATGTATGAAGATCCCCATGTCTGCTTCGATAAGGATTAAGATTAGATCTTTCAGAAACTTTTCTGTTTAAATTCAGAATACTACCAACACCAAATCTGAGGAGTACTCTGTGGAGGGCACTCTGTCCTCTCTTTGCAGAAGGGTGAAGTTTATGACCCATTGTGTCTTTTCCATCTCTTATATGAACTTACACTGATTTCTTACTATGAAAATAACAATCATTTGACAGTGTCCCATTAGAAATAAAAATAAAGGTTACAAATTGCATCAGCCTAATGAAGCTTGGTTGTGCACAGATTTCTGTTCTTTATCTCCCAGCTCTTCCTTTCCCCTTTATTTCCCTTGCATCAAATCTCCTCTTTCACAGGAAACCCATGTCTCCTGTGCAAACACTGCTACCAGATAATACACACGGCACGTGGTGACTAGACCAAATCTATCAGCCAACTGCTGTGCTAGCATGCATATGCTGGCTGGCTTGCCGTTACTAACATGAACAACCGATTGCGACTGAGTTCTGCCTGCCTTTCCTCTCTGGGAGATACTAATTAAGTACTCCATTTTATCAAGTTGCTGATTTGGACAAAACTTGTAGAATATCTTTTTGAGACTCCTATTTCACTTTCAAATTTGACTCAATCTGATCAATGATCTCAAAATTTGTTATGAAGGGACTGATCGACAGAAAGAGCAACTGCATAAGCTTCATTTCCTAAGGAAGCCAGACTATAAGAGAAGAAAAAGAAAAATATAAAGAGTCCTAAGGGAGCTAATCAGCAGCTAACAATGTACTGATGAGGAAGCAGCTAATTTACTTTTGGACAGAGCTGACTATTACCAGGAGCTTTATTAAAGAGAGAAATGGTTTCACAAAATTTTAAATGCCAGCTGAAATTGATCCTGCAGTTAAGGTCATTGTACTAGGCCTAGAAGATCTATCATAAATAAACACATTCCTAGTGGTTTCAGTATACTCATCAGGTGCAAGGAGTATCTTAGAAATGTAAGATGAGCTCATTTTAGCACTGCCAATGGATTTGTTTGGCTATTTCGTTGCTAGCTTTAGTCACTGGTGCATAATTTTGCTTATAATTTCCTTTAACAATTTATCACCTGGAGTGGCCTTTTAATTAGCCCTAAGTCCCATATTAAAAAGCCCAGCTCTTAAATTGTCTAAAAATGTGTACGGAGCTTTTAACCATGACTCAAAATTTTGGGTGTTTCAGAGCTGCAATCATGCAATCATATGCAGTCCTTTTAAAATTCATTTCTATCTGTAACTTGTATTTGAATCACAGATGGCTTCTGTCACCAATATGCATGTCATATGTATTAATATGGAGAGTTGTTAATATATATAGCAATTTTCCTCTGAATTTTTTTCAGTGGGCATGATGTAAATCTTAAATCTTATCTGCAATAAAAATAAAACCTCACTGGCCTGATGCTATTTAAATCAATATATTTTAAATATGATTTCCTTAGCTACTACATAGGACATCTTGATCGCTTTAAAATAGACAAAATACATTTTGCTTTTATGGAGATGGGGGGAGAGGGACCCAAGTGGTTTGGAGTAACCCATGCATAATGCAGCCAAATAACATGAACATTTCATATTCTAAACACTTGCATCGAACTTTTGAAGCCTGAAATTGCAGATAGACTGAAATTTTCCCTCAGTATTTAAGGTAGATTACATTTTTTTTAAAAGTATCATTTGCGAAATCAACCACTGAAAAACTGATTATTGCTTAAAGCTGTACTAAAAATGCCATCTGTCAGTCTGAAAGCTCCTCTATCTCATCTTCAGTTTCCTCAGCACACTAATATAAAAATCTCCCAATATTTGAAATTTCTCCCCAAGGTTAGAATCTTTCTCTGTTCTCACCAATTTCATCATCATCAGATTCAGGGGTGTATCTCTGCTCTATAATCACAGAAGAATTGACACAGTACTTATTTTTAGACCACAGAAGCAAATCTAGAAATATAAGGATAGATGAAAGAATACAGGGAGCTTAAAGCTAAAATATTGAGCTTCAGGGAGGTGAAAGAATGGAAGTTGCTCAATGTTTCCTCATTTGTCTTTTTCCCTTTTCTTTGTTGTAGGATCTGGAGAATTTGGTAGCAGCCAGACCTCATAGACTGCTGCCTATACATGTGGGATACTTAAGAAGGCATTGTATACTCTGAATACATCATCATTAAAGCTATAGTACAATAGCGTAATTATGGAGGAGAATTAGCACTATTTGTTTCTAATATTAGACATTCTTGCTGCATGGTACATTGTAGCTACTACCACAAAGACTCAGTGGATTTCAGAAATCAGAACATTTTCTGGGTTAGGTAAAACTTTCTGCTGAAAAATGTCTAAACTAGGAATATTGAACTCTCACTAAATATAAACAACTCACCTAAGGAAATCCCAGTACATTTGAGGCAGGCTTCCATTTTCAAGCTTTTTTGGCTTTTACACAAAAAATTGTTCTGCAATAAGGAGATAACATGAAAATGCAATTTGCTTCTGTGGCTTTACCCAATTTAGTTCTGAACATGTGTACTTTTTCATGATACAGTTTACTTCGGTTTTCACTATGCTTCACTTAGAAAAAAGATTTAGGAAGAGAATTTTTTTTTAAAAACAGCATCAATAATCAAAGAACACTATAGTGCACCTATCACAGAATTTTATTCTCTAATGGACAGGGCAAATTACTTGAAGGGGGGTGGAAGGAAATAGACTGCTAGCATAGAATAGCATAGCATAAAATCCTTGCTAACTATAAAACGTGGCACAGAACATTTATTTTCCTATTGTAGTGGGTAATGTGACTGGCTCCCAGAAAAATGGGAATTAGTATCATATAAATACATATTAACTAGATGTTCCTATTTATATAATATCCTGTCCCATTGTAACTTCAAGAAATAATAATATAAAATAAGACTTGGAAAGAAAAGGGGGGAATTATTTTCAGACCTTCAATTTTTTTCCATTGTTCTGCATAATAGTCAAAATTCTGATATCTATAGATATTACAGATGTATTTCAGAAGCCACGTGGCCTAGGCTATGGTATACTGTACTTGAGGCCTGGTGACTTTTGTTCTGTTTCCACCATTGTCTCCAAACTTTGGACACATAATTATTTCAACCTCTGTTTTTGTTCTGTTTTTGCTTGTGTAAACTTTTTTTTTAACTGTGCAGGAACACACTCAAAATGTACAGGTAATAGTGACAAGAGTTAAGCCAATGGGAGCATATGTTCCAGTGTACCAATATGCTCCATATTTACCAATCAAGACATGCTATAAGGATCTTTTGAGAAATAATTGTTTTTTAAAATTCTTTTAACTGTTTTCCTAAAGCCAATAACATAATGATAAATTGTTAGGAATGTTAAGAATCTACAAACCCAGAGAAGGAATACAAACATTCAAAAAAAAAAAAAGTGTCTGATTATTAGGTTTTTGACACTGGTTTGTGTCTATTTCATGACTTGTTGCTAGGAGCATTCTTTTAATCTTCTCCACAATCTTCCTTTCTTTACATGTGTTCTACGTTGCAGTTGTCAATTGTGTCTTTTTGTTGTCTTTGGTATATAACTGTACTTTATACACAGGACAATACTCTGAAAAAGAGAGGCTGATAGAGACTGTTGTTGCCTGATTATTAATAGAGAAGTTCATAGGGAACATCATAAACTGAACTGTGATCTGTGTGAGTTCCATTAATTTCCAAACAGAATTCCAATTTTAACCTTAGATGCTTTTCTGAAAACATAAAAGTTGCCTCTCTTCTCTATGATAGAGTGACACAATCCAGAACAGAAATATTAAAGTAGATTCCTGCAAGTGAAATGAAAAATAAACAAATAAGAGATTTATTTCTTTAATTCAGGTTGAAGAGTTTGTTTGCCTTTGTAAGCAACCTTGATATGAATAAAATCATCTTGAGCAGATTGACATAAATCTAGTTTTTCTCTTGCAAATTCTCCTGTAGATTACACACTTGATTCAGTGAGAATATAGCATCTTATGAGTGTGGTCTTGAACAACTGAATTTTTTAATTTCCTCAGATGTACGTTGTCCATTCTCCTCATTTTCCACCAATTCCTTCAAGTGAGAATTAGGAATCCCCAAGCAAACTTACAAATAATCAACAAATAATTTATCCTCTTTCACATTCACAGTCATCTTACACTGTAATATAGACATTTTAACAATGACACAGTCATTTTCTAGTATAATTGGACATTTCAACCATGTCTAGATGAGTCAAGTAAAACTTTTTTATGAATCTAGAGATACATTCTCCAAGATCACAGTTGGATTTTTTTTCCTTCTACTATTTGCTTTACTTTTGATTGATAAACAGATAAACGTGTCCATACCAATTTTAGAATCTATGTGGGTTTGTTCACAATAGTTTGATTTTTATGATTCCTTTCTATGTTCTGTGGGTTTTTTCTTTGCACAAGCACTGCCCTGCTTTGTCCTGCATTGTCTACAGAAACAGTGTTTCCTTTAAACAGGGAAATATTAAAGAGAATCACTAGCCAGTAGACTTGCCCTAGATAAACAACAGAAAATCCCTCAACGGATTATTGGTTTGCAAACAGTTTAATGGCTTCCTCTGAGACAAAAAGTCTGGAATCCTTTAACGCAAGCAAGGATTACAAGTGTAATCTCACAGTGGGGCTATCTCTTCAGTACAAAATTCTGCTGACCAAATCAACAGAATATCTGTTATGCACACAGGACTATGACTTGTGATCCACTTGATGTTTATAAATCAGGAGAGGTTTTTGTGTATTTTAGGGTAGAGAGTACCATGAGAAAGGCTAATAGAAAACACGTACAGAAGAATAACACTTAGATTAAAATCCTGAGGATAGTAAAGAAGGACAGGCCAGGTCCATGCAGATATATTATTTTTCCAGAGATACGCGATTTCTCTGTAAATAAAGTATCTGACCAAGGTCAGTGTGTTGCATGTATTTACTGTCATTTAGTGGCAAAAAAAATAATAATAACGCAAAGTCCATAACTTTGGTAGAACTCTGGAAGTATGAACTAGTTACCTACGTACTGAGTGGGCTAGCATTAGTGTCTGCAGTTTAGGCAACTGGACTCCAATATCTTTGGTGGGACAACCCATACATACAGGATTCTTCAATACAGAGATATATGTGGAAGCCTAAAGCCACACATAGCACCTACACTGGCCAGATGAGCATTCAAGAGCATATCGGACCAGACGTTTCAACACATAAAGTACAGCAGCTCATACGTAGGAAGGGAGCTTACGAAGATCATAAGCAGTGGTTGTTCTGCTGCCTGAAAAACTTTCCTAAACTCTTCCATTATATTTTTTTAAGATTACGGAATTATTGCCGCTAAAACATGAAATATCTGCAGCTGCTTCATGAACTTAAGTGAGCAATTTTTCAAATAACTTGTGATCAGACCGTGTTAACAAATGTTAATATCTAAAATTGAATTAAAATGAATAAAATGTCTGCTAACATATAGGGTCAAATTCTCTTCCTGGCCCTTTTTCTGGGCTGTAGTATGGCCTAATTTCAACAGCAAGGGCGGTAAGAGCTGACTGAAATTCATGTCTTTCAAAACCTGGCAGAGTGTATTAACCTTTACATGACAAAATGGGAATGGAATCTCCTTTTTAAAAAGTGATTCTTGCCCAATGTTTTGAAGAAAGAAAACAAAATTAAGTGACAGAGATGACTCCAAGTAGTTCTGAGTAAGCTACTCAAAGACTAAGATTAAAGGCTCAGATCTGTCTCCTGATTGTTCCCTTCAGCTGCTGCAGCTGCACATTGTACTTGAAGACTTAAAGTGGCTTCTAGCTCAGCGTGTTTCCTCCTCCAGATTCCATGTGGACAGATATACAATGTAAGCTCCATTACTCAACACAAGACTAACTAACTAACTAACTTCACACATAAGAATGCATGTTTTATAACACTATTGGAAAATTTTTAATTAAAAAGTTAGATTTGCCATCTTTGTGACACCTGTCAACACAACATTCATAGGCTCTGGTTTATATATAAGATATATATCTCTAGCTTTATATAGCATATATATATATATATTTATAGCCTGGCTTTCCCCCTCCTTTGTTGGTGAAACGAGGTGATTATATTCAATATAGAATTTTTCTGTCCCCCCAAAAATAATCTGGGAATTCAAAAATATATACTATTTCCTTAACTTCAGCATTTTTTCAAACACTTATATTGTTAATGTCAACTGGCTTTTAAACTAACAAAATTATAAAAAGAAAAAGGCTTTTAACTTTATTTTGTGGCATTCAAAACCAAACAGTTGCCTTGATTTGCTGCTCAGATTTGCTGCCAAAAATGGAAGACTGATAGACAAAATCTTCCAAAACAAAATACCAAGTATAGTTATGGGTATTTTTCCTCCTCTGTTCCTAGCCCATCTAGATCTGTGGTTCACTGTAATATTCCAGAAACAATAATCTTCAGTGATGATTTTAATGAGTTATTCCAAACACAACGCAACGAAATGGAAAAAGGAATGGAACAGAAGGGAGTTTTGCTGGCCTGGCACATATCCATAAGTCTTTGCATTTCTTATGCAAAATTTTTCACTGCAATAGGCTAATTTTCTGTGTTCATTTTTCTTTGGCTATTAACATAGTAAAATTACCACTTTTTAAAAAAAAGAAACAAATCTGTTAAAAAGATAGAAATGTTGCGGGTTTTAGCTCATAGGTTCATCCAGAAATTTTTTGTGTGATTTGGATTAGACTAAACTTCAAACCATTTTGACTTCTGATGCTATAAAAAATTACAAAATGTTAACAGAAGTACATACTGTGTCTTTGTTGCATTGCATATCTTATAACAAAGCTGTTCGGTATGATAGCACATTGAGAAAGCTCAGAGTTCCAGCACATCTTGAAATTAGCAACTAAAGCATACACTACAAACACATTATCTAAAATACAATTTCTGTAAAAGAGAAAGTCTAAGATTTGACTCTTAAGACATCTTTGTGTGAATTTCCATGTTTAGCACATGGTTCTCTCTCTGTTGGTGATATCTGATAACTGAAATTAAGGTAACACTACTTTTGTATGTGGAGGAATGGTTAAGCGAGAGAGGGCATGATCTGATTGGGATGAGCAATCCCGCCTTCAGGGTAAGGGAAGGAATGTAGGCCAAGGCAAGCGATCCTTGCAGCGGCCTTGAGCACTACAAAAGAAGGTATTCACAAAACTGGTAAACAAGTCTAGACGGAACTAGGTTCCATAAATGTCGACGGAGCGTGGACAGCAACCTTGCACCAATCATGTATCTGCTTTATGCGCGTGGACAGAAACTGTAGCCAATCATGTAGCTATTGCTAGCGCATGCTTATTGCTTGTCTATATATACTTTGTGTAAGCTCTAATAAAGGGAGAACGACCATACTCACATTGAGACTCCGTCGTTACTCCGGGCCCCTCCCCCCACTCCGACATTTGTAGACATTAATTATTACTGAAAAAGCAGGAAATATTGTACTAACTATTAACTGCAGTTCTCTTGTTAAAATACAAATAGCAAATATAGTTTTAGTACCAAGCAATGAGCTATTACATTCACATCTTTGAGGAACTTCCTTAGTAAATACTATTACTATGTGAACACACCAAACCTATAGATATCTTTGGGAGTAGAACTAGGAATTTTAATCTTTTCCTGTAATCAGTATTGGAATGGGGCAGTCTGTCATGAGCTAATACAAATCCAAAATATTACTTTAATTTTTAAATATGCTGTTATCTACCAAATGCTACTATCATGTGTCAACACTGGAACATAAGGGCCTTCATCCTTGAAGGCTACCAGTCAGCTTTACCGTAAGTGAGAGTTGATGTGATTAGCAACTTTCCAGATCAAGCTCATAATAATCACAAGCATGTGGCATCAGTAGAACATTTCCACAAAAGTCTTATACATAAGCAGATCATATCTCTATAATTTTAAAGGGACTATTCAGATCAAATTAAACACATTCTGTTAGCAAGGTAGGGAACTAGAACTATATGCAATTCACTGGTTAAAAAAATGGTATACAGATTAATTGTAATTACAATCCAACAACTATTCAGATTATAATTTGGACTATAATCAAAGACCATTACTGCACTGTTAGAAAGAGGGCAAGTATAATATACTTAGATTTTTCAAATATCTACTTTGTAACATAAAGGTATACAATATTTGTGTGTTTATAAATGAGCAGATAATACATATTCTGCTAAGCCTGGTAGTTGTGTGGCTGAAGGGAAGAATTAGATCAAATCCAAACGTATTGTACATTTTCTGTTATCTGAATAATGTAAAAACCATAAACTAGTTATCAATTTTTCAGATAACATAAAATGGAATGGTTTATTTTTTCATTATATGAATTTCATTATTTAGTAGAAGAAAATGAACTACTCCATTATTTATCATTTGCTGCTTATTTATTGAGTAGCAATAGCTACTATTACTATTATTACTATTACTAAGAAATAGCAATAGCAGTAGCTAGCCAAACATTTTGGCCCAATGTCCAAAAAGTCAGTTTGACATTCTTCAATGGATGACATTCTTTCTAGTTCCAGAAAAATGTGATGTCAAAATATAAAAGGGGAAAAAAGGAGCAAGAGACATGCCCCATTCTTTTTCTCAGAAACGTCCTCCGAAAAACAAAAGAGGAGAAACAATGAAATATTTAGTAGTGAGATAATAATAATAATAATAATAATAATAATAAGGAAAATACCACATTCAAGCCATGTCTGTAGGTCTTTAAAAGTTGAGCATAAGAATCCTATATATATAAAATGTTTTCAATTTTTCCATTCTGAAACAGGCTTTCAGTTTCAATTTGACAAATGACATAACCAAGTTTCAGAAATCCGTATGTGAGCACTGCATTTAAGTGAATGCAATAAATATTTCAAGTTCTTGATCATATATGTGGGTGGGAAGACTGGGCAGACTCGTAGACTCAATAGGCAGATGTCCACCTATCAGTCATTTCACCAAAGGCTTCGTGTGGTTCTAACTCATTTAATGTAGTATGGACTTCAGTTTCTGATCCTGAAAGTCCTACCCTATCTCATGGAGCTCTTCTGAGCAGAAGAACTATTAATACCTGAGGATATACAGATACTGCAAATACAGATCGCTTTAAGTAACTGGATGAATTATATATATGCTCCATCACTTTGACAAAAGCAGATATTAACATGATAATCCAGAGCTGCCTCAGAACATTTACAGTGTGATTACTCCCTCAAATTAGAAGACCTACATCCTATAGATAGTTTTAAATTTAATAGTATCTTTGCAATTTCTCTGTTGTAATTCATGGCTGATTAACTGCTACTGTTTATTTTTTATTTTAACAAATGACATTTTTAAGTCCTAAGATCTTCTGGCCACTGAGTTCTATCAAAGGTTGCCCCTCCTGTCTATTAGCTTAGCAGAAAATTTTCCCATATTTCTCAAATTAGTGTCACAATTTCAAGTTTTAAAACATTCAAGACAGAGTTATGATTCTGTTGGGGTTTTTTGTTGTTTTTTTTTTTTATAAAGCATGACATGACTCTCACAGTAAATGCAAAGCTCACATGACCAGAGATGAAGACCAATGAAAAATCAAGGCACTGCTCACTGGTGTGCAGAGTTTTCGCTCTTATTTTGAGTGCTGTGTTAGAAGTGCCCAGGTCTCCCTCTTACTGTTGAAACAGCCAACTTCCCTGGTTGCTCTGTTCCATCTGTTGCAGATGCCATCTTGGATGACAGGAGCAAGATCAAATTACTTGGCTGAAATCCTGTTTAACAGACTTATTCATTTGAAAAGAAAATGTTAAAACGTGTTCCTTCCATCCTTTGCTGGCAAGTGGCAGGATTTCAGTGGCCTCTAATTTTGTGCTAATCACAGCCCACTCCTTCTACTTCAATACAATCAATGATTGCAGGCAGAAATTATACTATTGGCAAGTTACACACAATATCATGTGTTAGTCTGCATCATTGGTATTTGGAAAGCAAGAGCATGTTTGTGAACTGAAGCGGGATGAACAGAGCTGTAAACTTTTAAATGACTAATCTCTATCCATTATTGTTCAAATTATAAGGGAACACTTTGGTAAATGTATTGCTCTGAAACTTTCATGGATCTTCAAAAAAGGGTTTTTTTCCCCTGTTTTACAAAGGCCTGTTGAAAAGGTGTCTAAATGAAAGATAAAATAACAATGGGCACTTATTCCAAGGGTAGATAATTCACTTTACTCAGAAAACTCACTTTCAAAAGACAGGATCTGATTTAAGTCCCTGTCTGCAATCAAAATCCTGCTCACCTGTAGAATCCCACTGCTTGACATTAAGTCAACCTGGCTTAATGTATGTATATAGGATTCTGCCCATATAGAACACCTTTTAGGTCTATAGTCTGCAAAACATGATTGGACATGAGTTAAAAATTCCCCATTTTCCATCTAGTTTTTATTAAAAGTATATTGATTAGGCAATTATTAGACCATTTAAAAATCAGAAATTTCTGTTGCACTAAAATGTGCAGGTAAACTAATATTTCTCTGTAACCAGTGTGATTCAAGTGCTGTTAGAAAATCAATATGCTAACATACCATGAACTAGAATAATAGCTTCTGTGTGTCCACTTAACATTCTATGAATAAAACAGTGTTCTTCCATATTTTTCTTCAAGTTGTCCTTCCAGTGCCCTAGCTGAAATTAAAGAACATAAAATTCTAAGCCTGTTTAATTTAGAATAGCAAAGAATTAATCCTAATAATGAAATAACTCCATACAATGTTGTCTTTGAATCATTAGAGGATTTGCAGATAGTATCTTGTGAATGCAAACAAGATAATCATACAAGTCCAGATAGCGAGTAGCCCTTTTTCCAAACACTGATGGGCATGCATATTCAACAGAATGCAAATATTGACTTTTCTGATAGCAAGTAGATCAGATTGCTAAAGTGTTTGATGGGACACTGTAATCCCATTGTGGGAAACAGTACTGACCTTCGTGTTCTGCAAGGCTAGTATGTAGCTTACTTGCATTTATGATTCCCCTAACCTTTAAGCAGTTGCCACAATTGGAAGAATAAAATATCTGGAAAAGAGCAGTCTCTGACAGTACAAAAAAAAGCTTGAAAGAAGGTAAACAGGCTTTGTGTCTCATGTCTCTCTAGAGATGCAAGGAAAGGAAGAAATGCAGTTCGTAGTTGACTGCTTATTATATATTACTCATATGTAAGTGGGCATCTGAAAATATTCTTTTTTCTTAATAAGCAAGGAAAGAGGATAATAACAGATCAGATACCTGCACGTTCAGCAATCAATATGTCCAGCAACTATGTTAGAATATGCAGGTATATAAAAATGTTAATGTTTTGAAGACCATTGATCAAGACTGAGTGCGTACAGTAGATAGTCACTTTTTCAGCGACTTTTACAAAACAAAAAAACCCCAAACTTAAACCAAAAAAATTCTATGCCACTGGATACTTAATATGGTTTGATCTAGAACTGCATTTAGTTACAGTTCCAAATCTTGCCTAATCCAGCACTTCAAATTGAAGCGCAAATAAACAAATAGGAAATGGCTCAGAATTTCCTGTTATTTCTTTATACCTGCAGTAAATTACATGATACCTTCAAATGGTTGCTTAAAATATGTATTTAAAGCATATTAATCCTTTTTCTTGGGTTTTTGTTTTTGTTCGAGGAATATTTATTTTCCGCACATTTTGTCCTGACCATAACCAAGAAATTAAAAGATGCTACAAAACAAACTTCTAAAGTTACAGTTTGAAACTTCTTTCAAATGTTTTTTGGGGAGATTTTGGTCAAAGGCTAGTATACTATTTTTATTAATCACTTCATTGGCCACCAAAAATTAGAAATTTACGTGATGTGATTTTCACCTAAAGTATCTGAAACATCTGAAATGGTTCCACAGCTGTGCCTCTGGAAAAATTTACTCCTGTGTACTTTGGATGACTGTATGTGTCTCGTGGCAAATCCTTAACTCCATCTTCCACAGATGTACTTATTTTACTGGAGAGTGCTTTTAAGCAGGGACATCAAGGGAAAAATCATCTGCACCAGATACAGAGTTGATGAGGTATTTGTTTTTCTTTCTTTTTTTTTTTCTTTAAACATTGCCACCAGAAAAAGTCAAAGAACAAAAGGATCAGAAAATAACTGAAGCAGTCTAATTCCAGGACTTCTTCTGGAGCAGCAATATGCCCATATTTGGGGGTTGTAGTGAAGAATATATAAAGCCTAAAAAAACTGTTATTTGATACAGTTCATCTTTGTGACATGGCATGACATTGCTTTTATTCTGTTACATAAAGGCAATCTGACCACTTCCCACAACAGAAACAAGCCCCATGTTTCAGCAATAAAGATTTTCTTTTACACTGAAAATTTTTTAAAAGACAGTATTTAAACTTCTACTGCAGAGCTCTTAAAAGGGTTCTAATATAGTCATTCAACATGCAATAGCAGTCACTTTTGAAAATTGCACTTGGAATGGTCAAACGTATTTGCTGTTCACTTAAAAATCATGGATATATTTTTTTCTGACCAGTAAAGCTTACAATTACAAACCTGTGGAAAAAAATATATATATTGCTGAGTAGTATTGGAAGATTTTTCTTTCTATCAATAAAGTTTAGAGTGCTCTCAGTAATGTTAACCATACTTTCACACAAAGTTAGAAACCCACAGAACAAAGAATCATCAAGTCATAAGCAATTCAGGTTTGAGGGGACCTCATGAGGCCTCTAGTTCAAACTCCTGCTCAAAGCAAAGCCAGGTTTGAGGTCAGCCCAAGCTGCTCAGGAGAGCAGACCCCAGCTGGGTCTTGAAAACCTCTGAGAATGGAAAGCTCACAACCTCTCCAGGCAATCGGCTTCAATGCCTGGCTGTCCTCATGGTAAAAAAAAAGTTTTTTTCTACAGAAGGAAGCAACTGTGGTAAGTTAAACGCATGCAAAACTGAGTTCGATTGCATATAGGCCAAGTAGCTGGAAGAAGACAAAAGTTAAAATAGTTGCCCCTTAAGTTAGCTTCTAGTATCAGATTCTCTTCTGACTTCTTGGAATATAAATTACACCTATCCAGTTTTCTTTACACAGCCTTCCAGCCAGTAAGAGAAAGCTAAGAGGGACTAGAGGCTCCTGTCCTCCAGAAACTCTGTATGAATGAATCCCTATATCCAGAGAAAATACTGTTGAAATCACTGGGGTCAGCAAGGACTTTTAGCGTGCTAGAATCTGTATAGCGGGTAAATATGTGTATGGAAGTGATCCATACTTTGTTGTGCATCCAATGCACAATATAGTAGATAGTTACACAGGTAAAATAGAATGAACAAATAGATTTACATGTCCCTGTAAAGCAAAAAAGGATTAAGGCTTAGTGTATGTTATAGAAGTTTTACTAGCAAAATTTGCCTTTACATAATGTAGCATTTTATATGACCACATTCATCCTTTGTTAGTAAAATTCCCTAGATGATGTAAACCCTGTTTTAGAAAGTGTATGTTCCTAAGAGAAGTGTCTATTTCAAATGGATCAACAGTCTATATGTTGACTAGCTATGTGCAAAATTATTTATACTACCACCAGCATCCAGCCCAATACATAATTTTAGGCAATCATCTTTACCATGTGTTCAAATTTCTGCATTCAGCATCATTCTCAAGCTTTTTGTGAATTTTCAATGTGGAAAACAAAAGTACTCAGACTTGTTTCCACATGCTTTTGCTGCTCTTATACTAAAGCAAGGTACTTAAAATAGTTTCACTGACTTTTCTAGGGATCTAATTTAAGCCCCCCTACCTCAGCATCAGAGCTAAATCTCTCAAACTTCAGTAGAAAATAGCAAGTACCTGCAGAGGGGTCATAATTTCATTAGGCAGACTTGTAAGGAAGTGTAGAGCGTATGAAACCCCCCTGTTTTAGAGTTTTCAATCTCCAGATGTTAAGAAAACAAATGTTTCAGTGATGCACAACAACAAAAATCTAAATTGATCAGTTAATGTCAATATTATAAATTATGTTTATCAAGTTGTAATAACAAAAAGATTACGACTAACCTGCATTTGATTCAAATGTTACAAAGCATAGTAACTGTGACACTCTTCATTATGAGTAAGTGGGAATCTAAGTTCATACTTCACATGATTCATTCCCTGCTCAATTTGCAAACACCAGCAATATAAAAGGACAGAAAAACTGAAAAAAATAGTCTTTTTTATGGCTTAGTCCTGATATTTTGTGTGTGTGTATATGTATGTCTGCATATGTATTCACACATATTTATGTTTATTCATATATATTTATATGTGAGCACGTTGAACAACCCTAAAAATACTCTTTAAGCAACATATACATATTCTCCCTAAGTTTTATTATGCTGCGTGAGTTCTGCCAATTTTATTTTGTTAATCATAATTGTAACAGCATACTACTTTTATTTTGAGATGTCAGTGACAATTACAAATAGTAACAAGATTTTTCAGTATTTCTGGGGGAAAGAAGGTGAGGGTACTGCTAATTAGATCAGAGTGCAAGCTGCATAAATGATCCTCTGGGCATAGAAATTATGATAGCAGAATATTATTTTATTGTTTTCTTCCCCCCATTTGTAGTGCATTTTTAGTGGGCAATTATCCTTAAAGCTAAAAAATCACAGCTTTTACATTTTATGAGGAAGAATCAATGTGTGCTAATTAGAACCTCTGTGGCATATATAGTATAAATGGGATTTTTGTATGCCTTTCTATTTGCTAAAATTCTTTATTCTTCCCTTCCTCCTGAGAGCTTTTATTTAATCAGCTCCATGCAGCATTTTATACAGCTAAGAAAAATGCTTACTTTAATATTCTGAGATTTATTTATTTTTGAATAATAATAGAACTGCCTTTTTCTTAAATTTCTATTCAAGCAGCACTGTCAATGATTTTTATGGAGTTTTAAGAGTATGAAGACATCAAGATTTGACTAATTATTGCTAGTGGGCCAGCATTCACAATTGTATCTGCTTTCTTTGTGTGTAATTTGAACTGAGAGCAATTTGAATCATATTATTGGGAATTTTTGCATTGAGACCCTGCCAGCATCGTGATCTAAGACTATACTTAGTCTAAGTCTAGACAGGAAGCCAAATGCTAGAAAAACAAAAATTCATAACTAGTGCACAGCATAGGCAAATAGATTCTGTATTCTACAAAGTCCAGCAAGCATGAAGAGGAGAAAACATCCTACTATATCACCTTGTTTCTGGGTACAGAGAACTTTGCTTATAAAACAGTATTTAGATGTGCAATCATTTGTGTCAAAGGATACCGTATCTCTTTGAGTATTTATCCGAGGACCATCCACGAGTTTATCAGTCAAGGATTTATCTGTTAACCAATCCCTGTGCAAGACAGTTCTAAGAGGTATATGGACAAAAATCTGTTCGATTGTATTCTTTCCCAGGCTGGAAATGCTGATAAACATTTTTTGATCAATTCTTGCCTAAACAGCCAAATGCCTCCTCTTGCAGTTGTGCAGGGCCACATAGAATGAGAATTTGTTGCTGCCATTGTCACAATAGTACGTGACAATGTAGCTCTCCTTTAAGTGTCTGAGCAAAATAAAACTTGGCAAACCTTGTTCTTGACTACTACAATTTTACAAGACAAACTTTTTCTGACAATTATTCATATGCCATATACAGCAAAAAAATCATTTTAAGGAGGATTCATTTAAGATTTAACAAAACAACTTAAAGGGTAGAAAAAATTTGAAGAAAAATTAATTAATAAAATAAAATTGTCTCTTGAAGATTCATCAGAACCCCAAGGGATCTAATGGGACATGGAAGCATAAGCCAAAGGACAAACAATAAGCAGGTAAAGACATGATACAAACTGGATGCTCATCCGAGTTATTTCATTCAGCCTATCCTGTACAGTCCTCTGCTCTTTGGACTCAAAAAATGAAAGCTGTGCATCAGATGACTACACTAGAAGTAGAAGTGACTTCAACTACTTGAAGATCTATAAAAGCTGTGGAGCTTCGAAGATCATATTCTACCCTTGGATATGCAGGGGCAGTCGTGTTTTAAAGCCTTACATGTGAGCAGAAAAAATAGCCTCCTCTCTCCTGAGAACATGGCTTACTTTCTGCATAATCAGTTACGAATAGCTGGTATGAAAAATGAAAGTTTTGCTTACACAAAATGGGGCACAGATTGGAAAGAACACTGAAAAAGAAGAAGGCTTTAGACAAAATGTCTCGGGCCATGGCTACACAAATAAGAATTATCTTTACACAGGAAGTCAGGAGGCAAGAAAATGTGGGTTTTACCATACTCAAGATGGAACCATTTTACCTTGCCCTGTWAACAGATTACCTTGTTAGTCTTCTGGATAAGGGAAGACTTGCATCAATTGAAGGAGTGGCTATGGGTCTCTCGTCCTTCAGGCAAATGGTAATTTTCCTGAACTTTTTTCATTCATTACTTTATATGAACTCAAACAAATTTGCCTAACTGCAAAGCACCAAATTTCCTCCTCAGTTTCACAGAATCAGGGAAATTCTTTCTGGGGGTGAAAAGTGTTCTGGGTGTCTCAGCTCAGAGGGCTCAGAGCTGAGGAGACACCTCTCCTAAGACTTTCAGGTTTCAACTGTGTAAAAACAGGGACCCGTTAATTTGAAAGTCCTGTCTCAAAAACTTCTTGTCAAGTATTGTCTCCAACAGTAGTTAAGTGAGGAGTGATGATTAGCTTTCTCAAAGAACAAATTAATTGGATCTTTCACTCAAAAGGACTACAGAGAACTCAGAGCACATCTGGGAAAATATGGTCTTAAAAGAGCAATGGTGCATTCTTGTGAATACATTCTTCTAAGTTTTAAAATGACAATAATCTTGGCACCTTTTCAACTTAGTAGTTCCTTATCCTTTTCCAGTGTTTGGAAGCTAGCAGTCACAACTCTTACAGTCTTCAGTCCTGCTAGGCAAACCAATTGAAGTTCTTTATTTTTCACATATAAAATATACTGTTCTTTTTTCTGATCACTGTAGTAGTCCTTCTCTGTACCTGTTCAAGCGTACATTCAGTCTGAAACATGAACATTCAGACATGGATACAGTATGTCAGATGAAGTTTCAATAGTGCCATATATAATACTTTTTATTATTTCCCTTTATCTACTGGAAATACCTTCCTTGATAATGATATGATCACATCTGGTCTTTCTGTGCCACCATACTCTTCACTCATCATCAGGCAATTGATTAATATCCCTTTTCTTTACTCCTTTTCTATTTCAAAATTATAACCTTGATATAGCAAAAAAAAATTTCCAGTTCCTTGAAATTTGTACTAACAAATTTAATCTCATTTTCAATATAATCCTGTAAATGATTCGATTCTTTCAGCAGTAGATGGAGATCTTTCTCTGCAACAACAATGCTTCCAACATTTTATCAAGAAATTCAGTTTTGCAGCAGGGCAATTAATAGAAAATGGAAAATTGAAGCAGTTCAAAATCCAGACCATAGTACTGCTACTAGTAACTTCTTGCCAAACCAATAGTTTTCTTTTTCTTCACAGTATGCTGTGATTTTTGTTTATTCATTTCTATGGATTTTTTTAATCACTACTTTTCCTTCCCCCCCACCCCCCAAAGGCCTGATTCACACTACATTTGAGCAAACTTAAAGAGATATTTCAAAAAATACCCGGAATTTCAGTGATTGGGAGGAAAGGAAATATTCACTTTCTTTTGAAAGATGTATGCAACTACATAATCAAAGAGGTGTTCCATCTTTTTCTACTAATTGCTTAAGTTCCTGCAGTGTAAACATAATGTTTAATTTGACTGCAGAGAAATAAACTATAAACTATTTATCCACTGTTTTAATTGAATTACATTTTAATTTAAATAATTACTTCCAGTTCTAGTCTATGGAATAACTATGGCTAACCAACATCTGCACAGTCCAAAAAGTACATCTTCACAAGATTAAATTGCCTCATTTGAAGCCCATTAGTGTCACTTCATACTGAAATTATTTTCTGAAGTTGTGTGTAAATGGGGTTCAGCTCCACTGTAAATTTTCTGGGGAAAAGAATTGGTGTCCACCTGGCAATGAGCTGCCTTTCCCTAAATTTAAAACAGTGGAAGTGTTTCAAGTGCTGAATGGGGAATATGCCTGTAATATTAAGAGTCATGCTCATTTGTGTGACACCATGGAATTTTTCCTATTTATAGGTTATTAGCATCGTAATAGTGTTATTATACATATACATGTATTTATATGGGTACTAGATACCCATAGAATCAACATTTTTCCTAAAGACCCTTAAGTAAGTTCTTCACAGTGGAAGATAAAGAAAATTTTTTTTAATATATATTTTTGCTATATAGACAAAAAAATAGCAGGAAGCTGTTGCTGTTCCTTTTCTGGGAAGAGAACAAACACTTTCTTTTAATTAGATTCTTGAAAATACTTCTGAATCAAGGAAATGAGGAAAAATGGGGGGGGGGAACAAACCCAATAATTTTAAGTCTTCTATGAATAGATGTGCTTAGGTCTATTTTTAATATCAAATACAGCTTAGTTTACAACAGATACATCTAATGGGATAGATTTTCAGGTACTTGAGGAACTATTGAAAATTTAAGGATTGAAGATCAAAAGGAATTTAGAAGAGAAACCTACATTTTATATTTGTAAATTGAAAAGTAGAAAGACATTTGATTGACAGCAACCTCTGGTTAGGATCTTTTCAGAAAAGGGTCTAATAATTACCCACATTTAAATTGCTAGTTAAAATTGCTAGTTAAAATGGATGCATTCATTCCTTGCAAAGTCTCCTTAGAAACACTAGGCTTTTAAGCATAATCAAAACAGACAGCTGGGTCCACCCTTTATGATAATGTGCCATGCAGCTTTATTAATCTGACCTTTGGAAACAAATGAGAAATTTAATACTGCCCCACCATAATTGTTAGTGGCAGGCATTTTAGCAGTCTTTAATTTGTACTTCACTTTAATATCTGCTCCCAGTTATGATGTAAACGTTAACAGGATCTGACACTATTAATAGCGTTCTAGTGTCTGAAGCAGTAGCAAAAGAGTGTACTTGGAGGAAACTAGAACATGACCTTAATGGATAATGAAATGCATCAACCCTTGCTATGCAAAGTGTAAAGCAAAAAGTGAATATGGTGATTGTTCCAACTGGTATCTGAGTAACATACAGTGTTGCAAGTTTGGGACAGGCATGAAGAAAAAAATTGTATTCACTGGAATTATATTCCAAGGCTATGTAAGTTTTGATTGTCCTTTAAATTGCATGTAAGAGATATGAGAAAACAGTATATGCTCAATATATAATTAATACCACTCTAAAAATTCACAATGAATGCAGAACGCAATTCTGTGTCTGACATGCATAAGGAAATTGCTCCTGTGTAACATAAATCTGTTGTTTTTCTGCCCAAATGTTCTTAAAAGAAATGTTTTATAGACTATAAACAGCACAGAAATACTATCTGCAAGTCATATGGTAGCTGATTGCTATTAAACTTTATTGTTACAAGTGTACAGTAAAAACCAGTGGCATGCTACTTAAATTAAAAAGACATCTATTTACAGGTATTTATTGTGCAACAATATAGATTGAATGTAATTTATTTCTGAAATAACAGCATGTTATTATATGCTTTTTGGATGTTATATGCTCCACTTGGACTTCACATTTTCTTTCAGGACAACTGCTTATTTAAAACATTTTCCTTTCTTTGCATACTGCATTACTCTTCTCCTTTAAATACTCATATATGAGCAACCTCATTGAACTATTGTCTATATTATTATTTAAATCTGTATCTATAGAAAAAAAGCATATTTGTAGAGCTTTCAAAGATCCCTGTGGATTTTTAAAAGGAGCTCTATGTACATCTTTTTAGTGGTATAAATATCATAGCTGCCTTTTTCCTCGGTTGCAAGATACCATAGCAGACTATTTTAAATAAGATTATACTGAGATTTTCTTATAAAGCAAGAGTTACATTATAGAAGAATAAAAGCATAAAGAATGAAAGGTTTTGTTTTCCCCAAAATTAGAATTTATTGGCCATTACATTGTTTATTGATTTATACTTAAAATGGAATAGTTCCTAGCATTATAACAGTTTCTCACACACATTATTCTTATTGGAAATCCTTTCCATGAAGAAGCTTCAAAGTATTAAATATGAAAATTATCTTGCTTCAGCATTCTGCTACATGAATACAGGTTACTTTTTCTATCATTGTGTATTTATTACTTTTAGTCGTAACAATTGCCATCTACATCACACGTACTATGAAATGACTTGCCCCCATGCTAAACTACACTGAAGTACCCATGGAGCTGATACAAATCATATTTCGTTCTTCATTACAAGAATAGAAACCTTCTACAAAGGAGCGGACTACACAGAAGAGGTGGGTAGTAACAATTTAAACCGGTGTAGCTAAATGCACCAAAGCCATGAAAGCTCTAAGCTTTACAGCTGTTAACACGCAATGACCCATTTTACATTCTTAGTGTTTTATTGTTAGTGCAATCAAATGCATGTTCCCTACACATGAGAAACATGACATGCACAGCCTACAAACACTGCACTAATCTTTACATTATGTGTTTTAGAGAATAAAAGTATACTTTCTCGTTGCATTGGATTCTCTTTATGAATTTAGCCCAGGACTTCAGTGCTCAAGAGACACTTCAAACTACTTCATGAGTCATCTGTGGTTTGCGACTTTTTTTTTTAAAGGAGAAAAAAAGAAAAAAAAAAGTAAAGCAAAGCTCATGTAATTGAAAATACACATACTTCAGAATGTTTCTTCTTTAAAGTGAAGTCAGTCTGGTGTTAAGCTCAGAAAGGAATGTTAATATATGAGAGTATGAAATTGTTAACAGAAATTTTCAACTTACACAACTCTAATAATAAAAGAAAGAATAAAATACGCTAACTTAGAGAAAAAGAGAGTTCCGTGCTTCATTTCCTCTCACCAGCCTACATCAGAAATACAAGTACCAAAACAGCGCAAGAAGCTCTCTCAAATATTTCTAACTGTTCAAATTAAAGAGAAGCTAGGTTTACATGGAAACCTCTAAACAAAATTTACATGGAAAAAGAAAAGATTTAGAGTGTTAGTCAAACTTATGTATATAAAATTTAAATAAGCAAAAATTGCTACATTCATCCTTTGAGCAACTTCTCTGCAGTAGTGTCTTAACAGGAATGAATATGTTTCACTAAGTATTCAGGCCCCTTTTTTCTCCCAGTATTGAATCTCTTATCTTTTGTATCTGTTCAAATGAAGTTTTTGTGCACTATAGGGAAAAACTTCATGAATACTGTAGAGCATGATCTCTCTACTGTAGTTCAAAATGTCTGTTTCAAAGATTTAAGAATTTAACAGAATGCAACCTAAATTTTAAGACGACATGGGGGGGGGGGGAGAGAAGATAAGGGTACAAGTCTCTCTTGTGTTAGCTCTACTGCCTTCCTGCAATGTTGCTACATACAGAAGTAATCAGTGTATCTCTTGTTAGTGTAGCTAGATCACCTTGCTGAAGGGTTCTTTCCTGAATCTTTGACAGAGACCATTTTGCCCCCTCAAACTTCCTGAATGACATGAATATTATACTGGGGGGAGGGGGTGGCAGTAAATGCCAATTTCTCTGCCATAAAGAAATTGTTTTGTGCTGTGTAATTCCTAAAGCTGCTGCTAAGTCACATAAAATTTGTATGAATTTCTTTCTATTAGAAATGCAATAAAACACTGTTGAAATACTATTTGTCTTCACATTTTCTCATTATATATATTTTTCTCATTGTATATAATATATATTATATATATTTTTATATATATTATATTTCACATTATACATGAATTTTATTATCAGTAGGTATCTCTAGTTGTCTTCAAGACAGTATGTGTTGTTTGTCCGCCCCCCCCCAAGATATTTTCGTCAGATGTTTTAAATTGTTTACTGTTTGCTACAGTCTGCAGTCCTTGCCATGAGTAGAACTTGACCCTGTAAGGTTCCTCAACTAACCACACCAATGGGATCAGTCACATGTTACTCGAGACACAAAAACACTATTGTATCACCAAAAGCAAGGTGGTAACCGTTATAAAAACAAAAAAGTTATTACTGATTATTTTTCTCTTCCAGAAACAGAATAAACATGTTCTGAAACAAGAGTAAATGTATGTAAATAAATTAAGTTCTCAGGAAAAAAAAGTAAATAATGCCTCCAATTTTATATTTTATTGACTGTTCCTATGTAATAAACTATGTAACACAGAGGAAGAATTTTTTGCTGCTTATCTAAAAAAATCATTTTTTGAGATTTGAGAGGCACAGACTGCATCTTCTGACCTGTTGAACACGTGCAAATTAATATATTTGGGATTAACATCTTAGCCAATGAAGTCTAAACTTGCACATGGAATAAAATAAAATTACTTTTGTAAAGTTTTCTGATAGCTTATAGACCCTCAACCTAATTCTATAAAATCTATTGACAATGTCTCTTTTATTTCTTTTATGGATGAAGATCAGCCCCTGCAGAGCTTTAGAACAGACTCTGTGCATCTGCACTGCTAGGGAAAGACAGAAGATGAAGCAAGAAATCTCCCTTTTACACTAGCTTCCCTATTTATCAGCTAAATTCACTCATACTGTATGGGCATCATATGCACTGTTCCCTACAAGCATGTAAGCCACGATCAAGGAAAGGGGAGACAGACTGTATACCATTCACATGTGATTGAAAATATTCCAGAACATTTACTTTTATTTCAGAATACAATTTAGTAGATGGAACCTTCTATGCATATTCCAACACCTGATTTGCTGACCAGGGCACAGGACAAGGAATATTCAACAACTATACACATTGTTTTTCCTCCTGCCTAAAAAAAATAAAAATAAAACATAGACGGACAGTGATAAGATGAAGACAGTTTAGTACATTTTATCCAAAGAACAAAATCCAAATCCCAACACAAAGCAGCATTACGTATTGGCCTTGTTGCAAAACCACAACTTTAGCCTTCTGTATTTATCTACAGAGGTACTTAATCCATCACAAACACACCTCTTGAGCATATTTAATAAAAATTACTTTTGGTACAAAAGTACCTTCTGGTATATTAGGATTTCAAATTCTAATTTTCCTTTTTGGCACGTGCATACATCTAAAGGTTTCAGAACACACATATTTAGAATACACATATTTACAAGCTCTAGGTAATCAGTAGGTAATGTGGTAGGTAATAAATACCTATTCTATTTCTGTTTGAGGTTATGTTTTCCAGTTACTATTATTTTTATGCGTGTGTGTGTGTGTGTGTGTGTGTGCGCGCGCGTGCATGCATGCATCTCTCTCCAAGCAAATTTGGCCTACAAATTTTGAAGTCAAACGTAATAAATGCCCATACGTAGCTCTATACAAGATAACAGTATTTTATTTCTTTGGTTATATTTTGCCTTAATATCCAGTTAAGGTTCTGGGGTTTTTAAATGTTAAAAACATAAACCTTGCTTTTTAAACATCTTGGTGTTTTGGCCTTTTTAATGTACTGGTATATAACAGAGGATCAGACCTGCTGAACTCTTAAATGAACTCATGTTCTCCCATATCTCAGTTGGTTTATACGTTCATAGATCAGGAAAGTCTTACTTTCGGTACATTATAAACCACTAGTATACATAACAGTTTAGTAAGTGTGATATTTCAAGTAATTCTAGATTACTGGCAGAAATAATGAATAAGTCCATTTAGGAAAAACAAATTACAGTCCTGTCTCATTATTCTGAATATAAAAACAATCACACTTAAGAATTCTTACATGGTTTATAACAACTTTGCAAAAATTTTCAGCTATTTTCTTTCCGTTTATTATCATTTTAATATGCATACTTATCCAAGAAAAAGTGGACCTATAAACTTTGGAGCCAACAAGAAGTCAAAAATAAAATCATAAGCTGAAATAAGTACACTATAAGTAAAACAATAGCAGTCAAGAAACTCCATATGAATACTGTTCACCCCAAGATGCCACCACACTAAAACTGCTGTTTTAGTTTTCATTAGTACAGAATATATATCTGTATTTCAAAATATACTAAATGGTGCAATTCTGTATTCTCTCTTTTCTATCTGAACCAGCTCTATTCACTTGTTACTGCTTAAGTACTTTCACTTACTTTCTTGACTAAAATCAAATAATTTAAATATTGGATAGTTTGAATATAACATTCAAGATAGCAGCTAGTTATCCTTGCAGCATCTCCATGGCATTACATCAGTAATGAGTCTGATTAGGTTACTTTACAAATACTGTGCTTTCTTAACAGACAGATCTTAGAACTGGAATCTAGCTTTTTCAATTAATACTTTGTTTAACATTGTATAGGAGAACTTTGTCACAAAAGTGTGTAGTACAACACAGACTTTTCTCTTAATGTATATTTTCAAAATCTCTGTAATTATATTGTTATCAAACATATTATCTAGATTTATATTGGCTTAAGTGAGAAGATAGTAAAGGTTGAAAAGCAAAATTAAATCAACGCTTTATGACATTTTACGATTCCATGATTTTACTGAAACTAGTAGAATTAAATTCGGACTGATATCTGACCCACACATTTTACTTGCTCACAATGGATTTCAGGTATGTTCAAAAAAATTTTTTTTAATTAATGGTTAAATTATTTTAACAGATAAGAGTTTTGTTTCTTTATAATGTGTTTCATAACCAGACTCTGAACTGGTTCAGAAACTGGAAAAAAAAATTGTATTTTTTATAAATGCTAATCATGGTAAAGCCATTCCATAATAAAAAATTAACAGCATTCAATTAATAACGTAACAGTTGCATTAAATTAATAAGATTGTATCTGTGGGTGCCTTGCAGGAGTATGGCAAGGAAAAAGAATGGAGAATTGTCCCAGTGGAACAGAGAGCTGCATTTCTTATGGGAATTCCTAACAGACAAGAGAGACATGACTCTGAGTTGGCTTTGAAGGAGAATGGAAGAGAGAAAAGGGAATAGTATTTGGTACACTGAAATTGGACAATCCTCGGTCTACCTCATAAAATTGTATTCTAAATCAGGTAAGTTAGAACATAACCATAAAGAAAAGAATATTAGAACAAACAATGTTATTGTTCAGATAATTAACAGCTACATTCCCATATAAAGAACATCTGGGGATAAACATTTACTAACTTGTCTGATTTTATATATATTCTCTAAAACAATACAAGTTTTTCTGATATCAGCTGGTCTACCAGTGTGACATACCAAAACATTAATCAATTCAGTCCAGGAGGCAAGATACAGCAGTTCAAATTTGGTTCAAATTGCATAATACAAGTCTGTTGAAGTTTCTGAAATAATTTGAATTTAAAATAGTATGACTCTGCAAACTCACAGGCATGATATAATGAGCCACTTGACACATTACAGACAGTAATACAGTGGTTTTTGCCATAGTTAATTGTTTTAATGTGACATAGAATTCATATGCAATATATTCTACATCATAACATATACAGCTTTGTTCAGTATCAAAAGGAATAAGAGGGCCATACTGCAAGATATACATAACAGTTTGCTCACCCATTGGCATTCAAAAGCATCTTAAGACAATTCGTCACTTAAAAAAAAGAATAATTACATTTATTGAATTAAGGCCTTACTGGTTCTGTCCTTTGGTTGATTTCAATTTTGAGCACTAACTTTTTATCTGTCCTCCTTCTTGTTTACTTTCATCTGGGTATACAAAAAGACTACAAGGACTCTCTGGAATCCTAAGCAAGGCCACAAACGTTGTGCACATATATTGTCTTTATAAGGAGCAAAATGCAAGTAAGATATGCAAGTGATGCTCGTATGGTATGCTCCTTATTTCTGGTAGCTAAAGATCATAAAAGGAACAGATGTTTGTTAATGATATCAGAAAAGCCTGACAATATGTTCATAATAGTAAAGAATTACATTTTTGAAACTCATCTGTGAGTCACCAATGATTTTGCATCCAGAATACTAAGGAGAGTATAAAATGAAAACTATCAAACAGGATGAGAAATTCAGCTTGTAATTAAAATGCTGTCAGTCAGTACTGTCCGGTTTAGTTTTGTATGTTAGACATTCAAAGTCCAGGTGATCAAGACCGGCTTGCAAAAATTTGAACAGTATTCTTTAAAATGTAGTTTAACTAAACTAACATCATACAAGTTAATATTCATTTACTTATATGAACATATCTTTATTTGCAAATGCTATGAAAAGCATTTTTTTCCAAATCTCAGATGGAATAGTTTTTATGCTTTTCACTAATTGCTCTTTAAGATGCCAAAGTAGATAGCCAAAACTGGATGAGTTGTGTACAGTATCATCTGATTGTTCAATATTTGAAAAACGATGATCTTTTCAAAAGTACTTTCATGTTTTTTTGTTCTGGTAGATTTCCCCCCCCCTTTTTTTTGAATGCACATAGTATATAGAGCTTTTCTACATAGAAGTAATTTTTAATTCTTAAAAAGAAAATGATAGTACCATAATTTATACTTAAGTTTATCTGCAGAAGTAAGATTTTCAAAATAACTGTGACTGAGTTCAGCTATTGGTCATCTGAACCATTAGCAGGTAACGGAAGTATTGTGCCCCCATATTTTTTCTCAGTAAAGTGCTTGATATGGCTTTGAAGTTTGGCAAAAACGCTAGCCAGCTTTCTGATTCTTCAGAAACTATTCCCATTTTAAGAGTTTACAGTGTACCCTATTGAAAATACCTAATAGTCTCCTAAATTAAGGATCAGCTACGAACAAATTTATTCATGCTGCTTAAATACAACACCAGTTCCGCTATCCCAGACATATTTCCAAATCCATTAGAAACTGTCTAATTTATCATATACTGCAGGTCTGGAATTAAATGTTGTTCATTTGTCTGAAGGTGATAACATTGGGAAAGTGAGGTGAGGAGAGTTAAATTGCAACTCCAAACCAGCAAGTAACTTTTACCAAGGTTTTAGTTGGCGACTGTTTGCCCTGTTTTTGTGATGTGAAAATGTGTCTTTGGAGAACTAAATCTGTAATTAGATTATGTTTTTGTTTATTAACATATACTAACTAAATAAGTCTGATTTAAATGATTGGTATTTGATTGCATAATAGGTTATACAGCACATATTACTTTTACATCTGTACATGAGTGCATGTATATACATAGAAGACTACACATTTTAATATCTTTTTATTGCATTATATATATTTATATACTTATATAGTTTATGTGATTTTTATATTTTCTATAAAACAAGCAATGTTATACAAAGTTAAACAGCCCTTTTCACATTTTGGCACCTTATTTTGCTGTCACTATTATATTATGTTTAAATGTGTTCACTATTAAGTAGAAGACCTGTGTTATGAAGCTCATTTCATTTGTATTGTGCACTAGTGATAATCATTTTCATTCAGGAAAGAGTTCTCAGAAGTATCAGGAAGTTTACACATACTAAAACTTTTAGATAAAAACAGGGTTTGTGGGGGAGGGTTTTTTTTTGGGGGGGGGGCTTAAACAGTGTATGTACAGTTCTGCTATCCATTAAATGAAACAAGAAAGAGAATATCACAGATCAGACAGAGATGGGATTAGTGCAGAACAGGGTATGTTTGAGTATTGGCTTCTATGCATGATTGACACTGTGGTTGACAGTAAAAGTAACAGATGGGAAAAACAAGTGGGTCAGAAAAATGACTGTGCAGAAGCCAAAAACTACAAAACATCACCACCACCATTATTGAAACATTAATAGGAATCAGGCTTATTTCATGGCCATAAGTGAAGTAACATGAGAAATTGCTATACATTTATAATATAATAAAAATTATAGAATGGTGCTAGTTACTAATATCTTCATCCTACTGCATTCAAAAGGCATTTGACTTTAATTCTTCTGCACCATTCTTGTCTTATAAAAATACAAACTTAAAGAAGTACTGGGTAAAAATAAGATACTGAAATACTACTATCAGTAGGAATTATGAAGCACTCCAGAGCTACATAGTTTCATTTGGTAGGGATGTTTAACGTGAGTTGCAATTGCTCTCTAAATTAAAAAGATGACATGGGTTCTGAAAATTTCAGAATATTTCAGGAATCTCAGAAAGTGTTTTTGTCCCTTTACTATATATGGTAGTGTCATGTGCATGGAGTGTAAGGAATATTGTTAAAATGCTGCCCTGAGAACTCAGGTAATATTTACATCTCTCACAAGAACATAAATAGAACACAAGGCTTTCAGATACCGCATGTGAAGGGTGGGGGATCATTGACAATGCAGGAATATTTATACAAAAACATTAATTTAGCATTATTTGATCCAATCATCCAGTACTTTAAGCAGAAAAAGTATAACATCTTACGTACCATAAGTAAATAATAAAATATCAATACTTTTTGAAATTTTGCAGTGACAAAGAAGAAATTTAAAGAATACAAAAAGAGAAATTCCCCCAACAAAAAATTCAGCAACTAACTATAAGCATGTCTGCATATGTAGAAAAGTAGCATCATTTTTCCAAAACCTGCCCTATGCCTGAATGTTCTTTCAAACCACTGAAATCTTCTCAGTTGAATTGTCAGCTTAGACAGAGACATGCACAGCATGTAGGAAATTCAGTAGATTAAAGATTTTCTCTAGAGATGTTATGGATATAACTACAACAATTCTGTGCCGCTGAGCACCAATTTCACTGCATGTTTGGAGGTAATGGATATCTCCCTTCAAGTAGAGTTTGACACTTTGCTTTTGGCTGTAGTTGTGAGCAATATTTCATAATCCTTTAAAAATTATTTCTTTGATTAGTTAGCTAAACTAACAGCTAATGAACATGATGAACATTCCTAACTAGCTCATTATTTTGTTTCTGCATTTAATTGTTCCTCACTGCATAGTGACTGAACACCTGACAACTGTGGGGGGGAGGGGGGGAAATGTCAACTCATCCATAATATAACTTTGAGATAATTTAGATTTGTAAAGAATGTACAATTTCAGCATCTTTCTTTGTAGAAAAAGGCTTTAAGTTTTCAATTTATCTAAAACTAAGTATTCACAAATCTCTGATTTCTGTAATCTAATCCGAGTTTCACACTCTCATATAATTTGTATTACATCAGAAGGCAAAAAAGTTTTTGAACAATACATCACGGGTACACACACTAAATCTCTAGATGATTCAACTTTATATTACATTACCTCAGGAAAAAAAAAAAAGGAACTTCAAGAGAAAAGAAAGTTGTAAATCACAAACTGGGTGAAACTGAAAGTTTTCTTGGTTTATTTTGTTATGTATGTACACTCTTCAGATGAAGGACCATAGGGCCTTCAGGTGTTGCAAATCATCACATCGTCATGAACAGCTTCATTGCACTGACACAATTCCACCCAGACTTCAGATTTAGCTTATCTTTAGATTCATGTGTGTAGCCATAGTGCAAGGGAAAGCAAAGAACCGAGATTAATGTGATACATAAATAAGTGAATTAAGAACAGCTAACGCAGATGATATGATTAAGCACTGCTTCCCAAAACAATACAAAAGATGTGGGTTAATTTGTCACTTAAATTCACTCCTCCTCTCTTTTTAACTTTGATGGACATTCTTTCCCCTTCTGCCTTGTTTTCCTTTTCAAAGCGCATCGTAGCCTACCTCCATAAGAACCTATCATCTCAAGACAACAATCCTTGCACCTGTTGTATTGGCAATGTCACCTTTCATTGCTTGCTCGGCAAATTTTCAACAAAAAGGTCTAGGCTTTCTCTCTCTTAACTGACTTTGCTGGAAAGAAGCACAAAATCCACAATCTGGGGTTCTGAATTCTTTTAATTTCCTTGATACAGAGCTGTATTTTAACCTGGATATTCTATTTCAGGTAGTGCTTACCACTGGTATAGAGTAAGGTGCAGTGAAAATATAAAAATTTGTATGCAAAAAAACACATATGACAGTTATTTTTGAAGGAAGCCTACTAAGGACATGATTAATCTGCAAATAAATTGGAATCATATCCAATTATGGATTTACTGAATGGAAAGGGAAAATCTAAGGTGACTGTACTGATGCTTCATTAATGCATAATAAAGACTCATAGTCTAATTCACAAACTTAGTGAGAAGCCATGCGGCCCATCCCATCCATACTGCAGCAGTCAGCCTTGTTCATCTCAAGCAAAGAGTTCCAAAAACAGTAACTTAACTGTATTTTCTACATTTCCTTCCCCTTTCCTCTTCCCTGGGTATATTTTTGTCACTTCAAATACCACAGTACTCAGTAAACAATCTGCCTGGACAATTTAACCAACTTATTAAGTGTTAAATTTGTGTTAGTTACAGGAATCTCTACATTTTGAAAATAGTTAGCACTTACCTTTATTTCGTGAACTTTCTTGATTCTTTTCTTGCTGCAATGAAAAAATAGAAAAAAAATTATTTACTGTATTAATTATCATATAGATCATGGACACAGAGATCCAGAAGCAACTTAGTCTAGTTCCTCCTCCTTCCTGCTCTGAGCAGGTATCGTTTGCCTGCTGCCGAAAGAGTCCCCTCTAGCCCAGTTTTAAGCTCGCCCAGGACACTTACTTTAGAGGCCCCGGCCAGCCTCAGTTATTCCGTGATACTGGGTGGCAATTCCAAAACCTTTTAATTGCTGCAGCAGAGCTTAGCTATCCGCAGCATTAGCAAGCTTTATCCCAGAACAAACTTAGCTGAGATCTCCTCAGCTACAAGTAGATTTTTTTTTCACCCCCATTTTTTTCCAGCTCACCTGCATCCCAGTGAACACAGAAAAATCTTTAAAGCAAATAAAAGTAGTCTTTTCTTTAGTAAAATAGCTTCAACCTGTTTTCATCAATTGTAATAACTGTAATTTCTATCTTTTCAGTTATCTTCCAGTCTTTTTTTTTAAGTTTGTTGCCTAAAGCATTCTAATATCCTGATTTAGAACTGTCTAGAACTAGGGGTTTTTAAACACATCAGCTTATAACCACAGCAGCAACATACAACATATATTGACATATTTCATAGTAACATTTCTCTTTCCACAATGGTATGACACATTTCCTTAAGTTTTTCCAACGCGATCCCCTTAGTTGTGCTCTATGTAACCTCCTACAGCACTGTTACCTAGACAGTTATTCCTCACTTTGGATTTTCTTCAAAATACTACCCTTGTATTTTTCTGTATCAAATTACATTAGAAGGTTAACAAGAAAGGATTCATTCTACTGAAGCAATACCGCACAAAAGAGGATGTCAACTTTCATGTTTAGAAAGCCATCAACTGACAAAACAGTTGAATCTGTTTTTTTAAATAAGCAGGGCAAGCCATTATCACCCCTACACCCAGAAGACTAAACCTGAGCGAGTTGTTCACAGGGCAACAGACTTGCTTTTTCTTGTCATACAGGAATACCCATTTTTTTTAATATCCTGAAAACTAAATATAATTTTACCTTTTTATTTCTACTATACCTTAAAAAAAAAGAGAGAGAGAGAGAGAGAGAGACTGGTCACATAAACCTTTCGATGTTGTTTCAAATGCCATAGAAACAGGAGGGCAGAGGGCAGGAAGTAGCACTGAGCAGCCTCGCATCAGCTGCCAATGGGATGAAGCAACTCAAACGTTGCAACTCAAAAGTTAAAAGTCTCGCCACAGTGGAGATTTCTGTCATATTCTAGGTAAATCTAACTGGTGTATAGCCCTTATACGTATTATATCACACAGTGTTAATAACCTTTTACTAATATAATATACCGAGAACTGAATTTGTGCAAACCGGCGGGTACACATGAATATACTGCGTATCTGGAGCAGATCGTGGGCAGCCTCAGTAGGCACCGGCAGTTTATGAAGCGACAGACGACTGCTGGCGCGGCTGATGCCCAGGCACCTGCCGAGCATGTGGCGGAGAAAAGGGAGAAGAGCCCCAGCAGAGCATCCTGTAACACCAGCGAGGACACTTGGCACAGGCCTTTCAGTGCCGCGTGATGGCTGCATAACGACCTTAATATGAGAGAGCTGAATAGAGCAAGCTGATACGTTGCTCACTGTAGGACAGCAGTTGGGCTTGAAAACCCTAGGCAGGAGGGCCAGACTACAACTATCAAGCAAAAGCTATTTTGAAGCTTAAATACTAATTCATGAGAGAAACATCGTATTTAGTACAGGACAAATATCTGACAACCATCCCTGGAGAGCACTGTCTTATCCTGAAGGAGGTACCAGCACAGGCTCTTCGGCTGACCCGCTAGCCTCTAGCTTAGCCCAGAATATTTGGTGTACCTGTGCTTAATTCTAGCTCTGCCTTCTTGCCCCTACAAACCTCGGAAACTCTCCCATGTGAACCTAAGAAACTGTTTACATCAGGCATATACTACGTTATCAGAATGTTATTCTCAAAGTTTGCCAGTATTTATGGAATGAACTTGTTAATCACCCATTGTGAGATAGAGCCGTTTGCTTTAATCACATTTTAAACGTATTGACTGTTATTGCCATTAAGTTAGTGAGGCAACAATGCATCAAAAAATATTTATGGAAAAACATTTGTTTCAAAGGTATTAACTCAAAATATCATGAAAAATTTGCAAGTGGCTGAAATTTCTCATTTTAATATTCTGAGCCAAAACATGAAGTCAAAACAATACTTTGTTCAAAACACACAAGCATTTCCAGCCTCGCATTTCCTATAAATATGTATTTTGATAATTGTTCAGAAACCTTTTTACCATACGTAATTTTACTTGCACAACAATTCTTACACAACGGTTTATGAACAATGAAACATAAGCGCTGCTGAAGTGATTTTTTTTATTTGAACAGATATTATTAAACCTCACTTTTCCAGTTGCATTACTTGTGTCATAAACTAAAAAATATTGAATGAGAATCCATCTGAAAATTAGAAACATAGAAACTTATTTTTTTTAAAGCAGCAAGCTTCTTAAATGGTCTACTTTCCTTATCTAAAACATTATAGCAATTTGACAAAGTTTTACTAAAGAGCCCAAGTTCCATGCTTAGTATTAACAGCTCAATATTAAGAAACAAAGAAACAAGTCAAAAAGATGTGCTGATATTGCTAACAAGAAACAAAAGACTTTCAGAGACCCAGCAAGTTCATTTACCAGAGGACTCGCTCCAAATACTCTGAAAATACAGCTAAAGTTGACACTTCTACTATTCATTCGTTTTTCCCTATTTGACATACAGGATGGTGGTCACTTGGCAACCATGGAAGAGTTATTTCTCATTCAAGCAATAATGGCTACCATATCATGTTCTTCTAATTTAAGTTTTAGGCATATTTTATTTCCTGACAAGCTATTTCTTCAGAAATGCTGAAGTCCACGTAATACGAAAGTTTGAAACACGTAGCTCAAGCAATTTTCTTTAGTAGTACATTTGTACATAATTGCATATATCCACTAAACACCCCCCAAGAGAAAGAACACAGTAAACAAAATTTGCTGCATAATATGATACTTAGTGTTGAATATATACTGAGCTAGTTGTCTTCAATGACATGAGAAAACCCTATGAGAATTTACTTACAGCAGCAATCTGTCCCCAAGATTTCAGACTTTGATTTTAGACAACAGTCCTTCAAAGAAATGCTGTTTTGTGTATTGTAAGGTATTCTTCAAACAGTTTCTTCTTCATGAGCTTATGCCAGCAGAATGGTATAAGAAGTAGGCTTAACAAAATACTTCTGCAGGTCTGTTTCCATTACAGGATATGTTGATTTACAAGTATTTGAACAGAAAAAGGAAAACAGATAACTTCGTTTTATTTTTGCTTTTGTTGCAATTTTTAAATAAGTGGTATCTTGAGTATTCTATAACTTATTGATAACAAAGTAAGTCTATGGATTACAATGCAGGACTAATTGCACTATTTTAACTGATCTATAAATACCAAAGATTTGTTATGGTGGTGCTCCTATCAGCTTTGTTTAGTCTTAAATATATACAGAACACCCACATAAATCTAGGGAAAGAACTGAGTGTCTGCACCAATATGCACATCTTCCTGGATTGCATAGCACCATTTTAATAGTATTTTTTCTGGTTATCAAGCAAATAATTTTATAAGAGCTATTACCAACCTTTGTATGAGTTGCATGGAAAAAATATCACGTGAARCTAACTCCGTAAACTTGCATAGCTGCTTAAACTCTACTAAGTAGCTTTTTAAACTCATGAAAGCAATAGAGGTATAATCAATAATACAAAAGTATTTTATAAATCAAAGATACATAGAAATGTTTAGCTACCATTCACTTAACATTATGAGGCCATCTAATCTACAAAAAGCTAAAAAATTTTGTTTTAAATGTTTCTCATTTTGTAAAATAATATGGCCAGTGACACAATGTTTATGTTACATTTGTAACACCAGGTTACAGGGAATAAATCAGTGATTTTTTTTCCTGTTGATTCAAAAAGTAGCAGTATGCCAAAGCTGTACCCATCTGCAAAGTACATTTTCAAAATTCTACTTAACTATGTTAAACAGATTAAGAAAAAGAAGAGTTACAAATTTGAAAACGTAATTCTGCCTTTACTGTTGATACCATATGGTATACTAGATTGTGAAGCATTTTCACATAGATGCAGAATGTTTCCTAATTACAATGAATAGTATTTTCTGAAGTATAAAATACTGTATGATAGGTTAAATTTCAAAGCAAATCTAAAGTTCTGATTCTCATGCCACACTAGTTTTAGCATTGCTTAATTCCTTTGACATTTCAACTATAGTCAGCATTTGGTTTAGAAGATCTAAATAGCACTTTCTTTTGGTCTTCACAAAGGATAATTTGGTCTCATATTCACTTTATATCTCTTTAGAGGTCAGAGGATGAAACTTAGACTTTGCTCTAACAAGCCAGTGTAAACTCAGTGGGATCTTATTCATTTTAAGCAGGCTCTGCTTTAAAAAAAAAAAAAAAACAAAAAAAACTTCAGAGCAAGTCTGTATCCAAGTTATGCTAGCATTCAGATACTGCAATTTATAGGCTCAGGGCTCAGTCCCACAAAGCTCACTAGTCATTTTTCCCCCCTTTTTTCCCCTCCTTTTAGCTTGCAATTAGAAAGAATGGAATTTTTTGTGACAAAGCTGCAAGGCCTAGAAGGTCTGCTGCTCAGAGTACAATAAGTAGATTCTGAATACTTAATCCAAGCATTGATTATTAAATCAGAGTAGCCTTACAGGAAAGAAATCTTAAAAAACAATTCTTGGTTTCAAGGGAGAAGGATAGAAACACTAAAAAGAAAAAGAAAAACCTTTTTGGGAGAAGAAAGAGTACAACAAGTTGGGCAAAAGTTAGGAGGGGAAGGAAAATGACTCGGATGAAGTTTTAAAATTTGAAAAAATAAAATCAGGATTTTTGAACTGTGTTAAGATTTCAGTGCTCCCATAAAAAGAAGTTTCAAAGAAAGAAAGCATTAGCTGGAGGTATCTTTTATTTTCTTTAACGACCTAAATTTCAGCTGAGAATTTTTGAGCAGCTTTACATGGCTATTACTTTTCTCAAAAGGCTATGAATTTTAGTTTTAAGCTACCATTCAGCCTACTAAGAAAACCTTTGCTAGCAGATCATATACCAGCCTCCGTGCAATACACCTTGGGCCAGCAAGGCCCTTAGTAGCAGCAAAGTGCACCCAGATAGAAAGAGAAATATGTGAGCCCCAAGTTAATTCAGGACTATCCATTTATTTGAGTGCAGCACCTCTGAATTGTGAAATTAACCCGGCTAGCAGAAACCTGCTATAATATTAGACCTTTCAAATGAAAACAGAGTTAAAAACATAGAAAAGAAACTTCTACTGAAGGTGCATAAATACAGTCCTCCTTACCTGAATCCAGGTAGAAGATATCTTATTAAAAGATACAAGTATGAGGATTAACTTAGGTAGAAAACCACAAAGCAGCAATAACTTATGTTAGTGAGAAAATGTTATAAGCACTTATGACTTAGCAAAATTAAGTTTAGATGCTCAGGGAAATAGAAATTGTTCTGCCTGGTGGGGAAAAAAGTTGACTCTTCTCAAAGAGTTCCTTCACTAAATTTCCTTTCTCCTCTAAGGGCAGGAAGCAGCAGAGTCATGGGACAGGGGGCAGGTAAGCAAACAGTACTTTATTATGACAGATATTCCTATTTGCATTTGTACAGTATATTAGTGCTCTGCTGCTGTCCTGAAAAGGAATTTCCACACATATTCCATTAGCAAATAAATGTAACTGTGCAAGTATTGTTGTATTATCATGCTAGGTTTGTAAAAACACTGTGGTGTGGAAGAGTTAATAGAGCTGCTATCACATTTATGCTATTCTACTCTTCTGTTGCATTGTGATATATAAGCAAAACATTTTCACCTCACTTGTTAGCAATCAAATAAATATTTACTGTTATTCTATATACATATATAATAATTTGTTCAAATTAAAAAGGTTATGTGAACCACAATGTTATATTATTATCCACTAAGTCATCCATAAGCAGAACAAATCATTCTGCATCCCAGGATTCTTGACCTGCTTCAGTGTACCTAAACAGTTTTGAATCTAATACTCTTCAGCCCAATTAATCAGACAAGTTGCATGTCTTTGCATCATTTTATGTTGCATCAAACTGTATCAGTCTCATGAAATGTATCAATGCAGAACATATTAGAACCGTAAAGAAGCCTTGTGTGTCTGCATTCAGTGCAAATTTTTCAAAGCACAGCGGATGAAAGTGGAGAAAATGTCAAATTTTCCACTGTGTTTGTGAACTAGAAAAGATTATGGATGGCTGACCACACAAATTGCTATTCTGGAAAATCACGAGTTATAAGCTACTTGCAGTATATCTCAAACCCAGCTCCGTAAAGAAACTGATTTAAATACACAGAAATGCTTTTGCAAGGTAAAAATGTCCCTTTTTCATGCTTGTTTCTTTGTCTTAATACACAAATAGCATCCATTTCTCTTAAAAACATCCTGACATTCTGACAATATTGTTGTTCAGCTGTGACACATTTAGTAAGTAATTTGGACATGGTTTCAAATTTTATTTAGAAAAAAGGCTTCCTATTGGCAACATGGAGAGTTGAACAGGATGGTCAAACGGACTCTCAAAGATTCCGCAGAAGGCATACAGATATACATTAAAAAAAAAAAAGTACAGAACTGATCTGTACAGGCAGATAATATTCTCAGACTACCAAAATCCACCAGGCTATTTTAGAAACTGTAAACCTGATTTCTTAGCCCCATTGAAATGTGTATTTTGTGCATTCTATTAGGTTTCATGTTGCTGTTTTTCCCTTTCTGGATGGAGCACAGTTGGTATTTATAAACCATTTAGAGGTTACTTGTAGAAGCACATTGACTTCTAATTAATTGTGTGTTCTTAAAAACCAAACAACGCACTTCCTGCATCCAGAACCTCACTCATCTGTCTGCCAGAGTGGGCTAGTGATAAAGAAGAGCCATATTTCTTTCTTGCAAAACTCTAAGGCAAACTGTACTTGTACATATTAGTTGTATTTAAAAATTAACTGCTGAATTAATGATATTCTTAAAATAAACAAAGTGCTAATTAGTCTAAAACATACTATAGATTGTCCTTGATATGTGAACAAATTAAAATAATTTAATAAACATAAACCACTAATTAAAGAAATTGTGATGGAAGAGGGAGTGTAAACTTATTTGCTTGATTAACATTTTATAATGAAAATTTATCATCAATCATATCATACAATGTAGTTAAGATGCAGAAAGTTACTTTTGTGTTCATTACATTTAATATTCATTCTGCAGTGGGGGTACTTTGTTACTATATATCAACTTTTTTGACGAATTACAAGGAATAGTTGCTATTAAAGATAATATTTCAGTGACAGAGGTACCAAGATAATATATTTCTACTATGTTGTTAAAAAATATACAAGCTAAGGTAGTTGAACAACAACATAATAGCTTGTATTAATACAATGACTTTAACTGAAAGAGATCTAGATTATGGTTTTTGTTTGTTTGTTTTTTGTTGTTTGTTTTTTTTAATTTCTGGATGAAAAAATAGTATGGTCACAGCCAGTAGAGATCAAAAGCACCACATAGCATACAATAATTTCTTAGTGTTTTGAGAATAAATTTCATTGATGACATTACGCTGAACATTTATGTTTCAAGAAGTTTTACAGAATCAGACTTCATCACAAACTCACATCAACTGCACTACAATTGCAAATTGTACTCAAAATGCATGCAAAGCAGCAACAATGTCTATGTTTGTAAATCTATTCTGACAAGTAGCAGTAGGCAAGGCTATGCCTCTATCTCCGACAGTAAGGAAGAAAGAATAAGCAAAATGTGATCTATTTTCCTGCTGCTCTTGTCAGATCTCTAAAGTAATCTGCTATAGGTTGTTCTTGGATCACTAACACATCACATGAATGTATGATTGCATGAAGGAAGCAAGATGCAGAGCAAGGTAGCTAGGCAGAAACAAGGGAAAATACAAAGGTGTGGAAGATCTTTGCACAGAATTAATGACATTTGCAGGATTAGGCATTAGCAGATATTATAGTCTTAGAGTAACACAGAATCCTCTGGACACAAGAGCGAAAGAGTTGTTTCACATATATATGTGCATGTATAAAAACCAACCACACACAGCTGTAAAGAGCTGTGAAATCTAGCAATTTGCATCTTGGTTTGCTGATTTAGATCCCTGAAGAACATGAAGAAGTCTACATCATGGCAGTCCCAGAAAGGGGAGCATGAGACAGTTGTTCCGCTTTGCATGTGGCAAGTTACAACCCCCAAAGCAAAGAGGAAGCAGAGAAGAAATTAAGATATACGAAAGTTTCAAATCCTATTGTCTATGCCTATGTGGTTTTGAAGAAAGTTATCTCCAGATCAGGCTTTTACATAGCATGCACTTTCTCCTGTCCACTTTCCACCCACAGAAGTTCCACACTAAGGCTAATCCACAGTTTTTCTGTTTAGGCATGTCTGAATGCCTTAAAGCAAATCTCCTAGATGTGCTGGTAATGCGCATATTATTCTTAATGTCAGCCTTGGCCCATGTAAGACAGAGCAGAGAAAACCTTGGTCACTGAAGTGAAATAATTGCTCTGGGCTAAAGTCACATGCTAACTCTTAACTTTCTTCAGTGTCAACTGCATTGAAGTAGCTGCAAGCTAATGTCAGAGTAACACTATACAGACCAAACAGATTTCTGGAAACCTGATTATATTCTACAAATAATACTTCTTTCCAAAAACGATGAAGAGAGAAAGATAAACATTTTAAAAAACAAAGGTTCCTCTGGTGAGCTTCCACATGCAGAATTGTTAATGATACATGGGGACCCATTTCCTAAAACTGCTGCCTAATATTAAAAGACCTATGTGCAGCAGGTTGCAAATAGCTCCCAAGGGAATTAAGYACCCTCCATGGAATTAGGCCCATATGCCCTGATTAGTATTGCAGCTGAAGAGAAACTGAGAAGCAGTTTCGATTTTTATCTTATCTTTAAATTCAAGGATCCTCGTTTCACTAAATGATTGGTTTTTAGGAGGATCATAAAATACTTTTCTATTGTCTTTTTATTTCCAATCTAGAGCTAGTCCAAGAGTACTCTTTAAGACTCTACAGACCCAATGAAGCAGTGAACAAAGGCCAAACACAGTCTTTTCTCTATTTTACTGAAGCAGAGAAGGACCTGCATTCCAGATTTTGTGTTATTTAAAAATGAAAAAAAAAAAAATTGACTTTAAGGAACAATACTTTAATCATTAAAATATTTAACACATGGTTTAAGTAGTAGACGAGGTATACATTGAAACATGCATAGAATACTGCTACTACCACTAAAATATCAGTTTCTATACTGAAGAGAATATAACGTTATTTGTGTCATCAAGTCCAGGCTACAATGATACTTAGCTAAGTAGGAGGAGCTATTAACATAGCATGAAAGGTGATTATACAAGTGTATATTATTACTGCATATTTTGCATCAAATTTTAAATGCTTGAGACATTCAATGTAGAACTACATTTCCCTATATGGGCAGCAGCAGATCTTCTTTCTTTTAAACTACCAAGAAAGAAATGAGATAACATAGGAAGGCTGATGAGATGCTGTAAATGAATACACCTATCTCTCTATATAAGCAACAACAATATTCAGTGTATATTTTTATTTTGGAGTTATCTGAGGACACTCCAGATTTGAATAGACAAAGAAAAGGGAAATAGATCTCTAAGCTGTAATATTTTACCATACTGAATTATCTCTTGAAATTCTAAGGGACAGGCCTTAATGGGTATTCAATTACCTTCCTACATGTGTGAGTTCCTAAAACTTCAGTACTCTCACAATTACTGAGAAGTATTATATTTCCTGACAATATAGTGTTATTTTTTCCCCAAAAACACTGCAGATGGATTTTAGCTGCACAATTCCCATTGACATTAATGGCAGTAATTTTCCTAAAAACCCTATTCTGTTTTTAAATTTCAGAGATGGTTTTTAAGTGTAATTTTCTAAAGTGTAATTTTCTCAAAGCCACATAATGTGCATTGCGTTTTATTATTCAGCCTGTCTGAAGCTCATTCAGATCTTATCTTTCCTCTTTATAAAATTTTGTCAAGATAAAAGGAAATCTGCAGGAAGAATGATTATTAGAGAGTATAGACATGTCAGTGTCAATATCAATTACCTTCTTACAAACCAGGAATGCAAGTAATATTTAGTCTGCTTTAGGACATAATTGTGGGTAAAATTGTAGTATACCTACCAGTATTGATTAAAACCTGTATGCTAGGAATTTTCTAGGAATAATTTGCTGTTTCTACCAGTCATCTTACAAGGGCACATAAAGTAGGGTTGAAAAGGAAAAAGAAGTTCATGATATGAATATTAATCAGTTGCATCTGCCCTTTTGTAAAGCACAGAACATGTATTTGAGGAATATGCTCATCCTAACCAGAAATTCCATGAGAGATTATGTTACATTACCCGCTCTGTGACATTTAGGAAATAAGAACCCCAAATTAAGATTTTTCTTAAACCTCTTAAACTAGCAGAGGCAACTAAAATAACATTTGTTTGGTTTTTATAATAGACTATGAATAATCTGTATTGCAAAAATATCCAGCTACTGATTCAAAAATCCTGTTCGTTTCATAATATTTTCATTATGCTTCATTTTGATGACTTTTTAATAGCAGCTGCACTTTCTCTATCAAACTTCCATATAGTTCCATCCTTGAAACTTGATCAGTCTTGGTAACATCCATATTGGTGGACAGCTTCTTTCTTAGTTTCCCAGTGATGTCACATAGGTAATCAAAAGAAAGGAGACTTGGAAGCAGATTCTTTACTTATAAACTCTGCGTACATGTATTATTAAAATGGAGAAAATGAATGAGTACCAGAGGTTCTTTCATTTCATTATATCTAATGATGGAATATAAAGCAGGAAGCAGTCATTGTAGGGAGAAGCCAAATGTATCCAAGTGATAAAAATCTGTGGTTTAATAATTGTTAGTAATAAACTATTAAAGGGAATGATTTGAAAATGTTAAGGATATAGAAAATCCATATACACTTTTTTTTTTTTTGAAAGATATACTTTAGTCAGCCCAGTTATAGGAGGGAGGAAGGTATATCAAGATAAGTGGGAGACCTTTACGCAGAAAGTCAGACTGGATAACACAGTGGTTTCTCAGACAAAAAAAAAAAAAAATTGCACCAGGACTGGCCTTCTGCAATTTGTAGCATCAACTTGTTGTACAACAGTAATTACTATTCATTTCAAAGGGCTTTTCTACCAGTAGAATTTTCTCATGTGAAAGAGCAATGCAGAAGGAAGTCAAATGATGTAACACCAAAATAATGTTAATTGAAGACAACAATGGAAAATAGTGCCAAAAATGCATATCAGAAATGCTGATAACCTAAAAAGTTAACTAAATTCTATCAAAATAATACAATATCAATTGTATTATTGTAATACTTGCATTGATGTATGAATATAATGTTTGGGTAAGAGTAGTAGAAATTAATAGCATTTCCACGTACCACTGCAGAGAGTGGAAGATTGTGCCAATGACTTAAGGAGGGTGGTGGATTTTACTTTTCTTTAGAAATTACAGTTTTAACTATAGATTGTTTATTCCAGGCTGCATACCCAGAATTGCAGGTTAAACAGAAAACAAATGACTGATAATTTTGGTTTGGTTTGTTTTCAGGCGAGAGGGGAAATAGAAGGAACAATCTTGTTAGATTTTTCTTATTTCAAATTAGTATTTTGTTAAAATGTACTGAGTAAGGGAATTTCAGTGCAAAAATTAACTAACTGATAGAATTAACAATGAACAGATCATTAAAACAGATGTGATTAATATCATGCAATGATTAAAGATATATTTATTGCTGTTATACTTGTTTCAGGAAGTGTAAACAGTCTGTACTGATATTTAACAAGCTACATTAAATGAAAACTTAGAATTGCCAAAGAACTGAGAAAACACTTCTGTGAAACAATAATCACTTGCTTATTTCCTCAATGACTTTCAGCAAAGTCAAATAGAAACATTTTTTTGTTATTAAAAGTTGGGAGATCTTTAATTTTTATAGTTTAGGTTTTAACATTCCATGTTCTTGAAAGCATTTAAGCACAATCATACCAATGCATATCAAACCATGGAAATAGAGTTTAATTAAAAGATGTTTCTTATGCCTCATTAGACTATTCCTTTTCTTTATGTGTCAGGCCTGAACAGAGTTATCAAAACCTTTTAAGTTCTTAATGAGCCTCTTAAGGTTTAGCCCCAATATTTGAAAGGCAAATAAAACTGGTGTTTGGGGGCTTTGCAGGGAGCGGGTGGGTGGAGTTGTTGTTATTTTCTTAGGAAAATAAATTTGAACCTGAAAGATATTGATTTTCCTTATTTTTTGGTTGGCTAGATTTGAGCATAAAGAAGGATTTAGTACTCGTCAGAGAAGACTTACTGTGGAATAAGTTATCAAAAACAAATAGAACGCTCCAGGCTTGGACCACTTATATGATCCCAACAATAAATATAAAAGGGGAAGAGTAAAAATAAGGTGTCGTGCCAACTATTGCAATCTTACCAACTCACCAAACCCAGAACTGAAGGCATCTTGAGGTAAGCATAGCCTACTTAAATAACCAAGGTCCACAAGGAAAGAGAACAGAAGCCTATATGACCTTCTTACTGATACTTCACTCTGTGAACAATGGAGGTAAGCCATTGCCTAAGTTTTACAGTTACAAAACTCAAAAGGAAAGATTGTTGAAGAAAACTAGATCAAATATACCTAAATTCAGGCTATCTTTCTTACCATGGCTTCTTTGCAAAGTCTTCAAATGAAAAATTTAGAAAGGGTCAGGAAAATAAACCTTGAAGAAATACCTTAGAGTAATAGCAAATACTTTTACTGCAAGATAACAAAAGCCATAGCTCACATAAAGTGTAGCTGGGTTGCTTAACCTGGCATCTTAGTAAGATGAAATCAGGACAGCTGATACTGTAAAAGCAAAAAAGATACAGTAACATTTCACAAAACATGGCTTTATCCAAAACATATCAGATTTGTGCTCACAGTGCACATCACATTCTCAGTAAAAATATCACAGTTCAAATTTATTATAATAGTTAAACTAATTAAAAACCTAGGTATGAAAATATATTAGTGGAGAATGGTTTTTTATGGGAATGTATTATTGCATGACTATTATGAAATGAGTTGCTGAAAAATACAATCTTGCAAACAACATTTTTAGCAGACAAAGAATGTTAGCATACCAAATAATGATACATGGTACACATCAAAATTAATATAAAATATTAGTATGTGTGTGAGTAAATGGGCTTGTTATATTTGTTTTTACAAAAGTAAAGAAAGAAATCTACTAAGAGCTAGAGAATTGKGTAGACCATTCTTGTAGCCATACACACATGGTAGGGTACAAAAGAATTGATCATGCTATATAAGATACTTGCATTGAACATTTCAGAATACTAGATGCTACTAGAAAAAAGGCATAAAAAGTGAAAGCCTCTAGAAGCTGAAACTAGATAAACTTGATGTGGAAACAAAGATCTTCAAAGGAAAGTAGATTGTTTTTTGAAAGGATGCATCACTGTGTTTTATGTCAGAAACTCTCTGATGTCACTGGTTAATCTTATAAGCATTCAGCCACTCTATTCTCTTAGTTTGTACAGTATGAGATCTTATTTAAGCTCTTCATTTCACACCAATTCTTCTTTAGCTCCTCAATTCAATTTTTGTTCCCTGCATTGATTCAGAACCTCCTAATCAATACAACTACATGGAGGAAGTATTGTCTGGTCCTCTGGAGGGCTCTATCTCATCATTACTTATGGACTAATGTAGCTATATTCCTGCCCAACATTTGATCTTGATGATTTCTGCCACCTATGAAAGCAGGCTGAGTAAATCAAAGTGGGACTGGATTCATTATTCCTAATAGGGCCAGGCACTTGCAACCAATATTCTTTTATATTCATTATGAACTGTGATCTTAGCAGCATTTTTGTGTAAACTCAGTATTCAGATCAGTTTAAATCATAATAGAGCAGCAAATCCATCAATAAAGTATTTTCAACGGCCACCAAATAAGTATTGCAAAGAGTTTCTACAATTTTGATTGACTGATGGTTTTCTTAATATGGTCCATTGTTGTAATTTTTTCTAGACTGCCTCACAACACATTTCACATTAAATGACACAGAAGTCTTATTCCTAATGAGGAAAATACAAAAAGAAGTGTTCCTATGTTAAGATGTAACATGACAAAAACATCTCTACTACATACTAAAAAAGTTGCAAGGCTTAAGACAAAGAGGCAGGTAAAATTATTCTAAGTGAAGGCAGAAGAAATATCAGAGAAAAATTCATGAAGCTACACAAAGAACTAGATGGTATTTACATTTGCTAAAAGTTCAGGAAAAGAGATTTCAAAACAAAATCTCATTTTCCAATTTTCATGTGAAATCAAGATAAAGGAGCTAGTTTATTTTCATTTACAGATGTTTGAGATTAAAAAAAAAGGACTCCAGTCACTTTTAGAGACATTGATTAATTTGTCCTAATCATTTTTCCAAAAGAAAGTAAACACAATGAAGAAGGAGTTAAAACTCCTAAGGCATTTTCCTAGTGTTAAAAACTTTTCTGAAGTTGTTTCTCTACCACACAAAATATAGAATGGAGAGTCTTAAGGATGTTTTAAATTATAGATATCAACAAGAGATATAAATTTAAAAATCAAATATTTAGTCAATCTAACTGGAGTCAATTTAAAAGGAATCTAATTCTATTTTATAATCAGGCAATGTAATTTACAGTTTTCAAATGAAATACTATTCTTTTATGCCAGTGCTGCATCTACTCAGTTGAGAATATAATACTGTATAACTGCAGGGTATATTGGTGTTAAAAAACAAATATTTGAAGTACATAATTCCTCTCATTTCAAAACAGAATTTTATTAGCCAATTATAATCAGAAAAGCGAGAAATAAACCATATATTAAGTGGATCGTTATTTATTTGAAATGATGAAGCTAAGGTACATCCCAGTTTGTCTACATACCAATAAAGCAGATTGCACTCGCCACTGTTATAACCCAAGTTCATCATTCTGTAATATTTGTATATTGATTTTGCATATTATCTTTCACATTATAAGCACTGTGTATGCTACAGGACATGACTTTAATAAACAAAGCTAATAAGAGTTACTTATGTGAACACATCACAGAAGTCTAGTATGTACACTAAGTTCTGCAGTTTGTTTAGCCCATATATTTACTTCACCCCTATGCTGTTCAAGTTTCCATATTCCACATAGGTTTATAAGCAAAAAGTCAAAACAAAGGATAAGTAAATATACTTCTCTGCCCTTCTCTTGCACCAGGAAGGCCTACATGTATCATCATCCACTAGATAATGCAAATAGGTATTAAATCCTTGGGGGGAAAAAAATGTTTAAAAAAGAGAAGCAGTGGAAAATAATGAGTTTAAAAGTTTGGCTGATAGAAAAAAAGTTAGAAAAGCTTGAATAATATACAGTATAGCTTTAAGGATCTGAAGAATAAGACGCAGCAAAGAAGGAGTGGGAAAAAAAGCTGGAAAATGCATAATTTTATGTAGCAACAACCACTTCACCTCTCTGGCATCTTTCATAATCTTACTAATCCAATTTGTGCAAATGGGAGCAGGAGCGAAGCATCCCACCTTATATATAAGCCAAATCTCTTCCAGCTTTGTTTTGCCACTGTGATTGTAATTTGTGATTATGATTTGCCATTGTAATATAATATGAAAAATATATTCATCAAGAATTTGATAACATAGTTGATATCAGAATGATATAGATTGTATTTGCATCAACCCCAATTATATCACGAAGGCCCAAAGACCATTCTCTTATCTATTCAGAAGCTAACTGGAAATCTAATTCCTAGAAAGCAACATGAGAAGGCCGAGTTGAGTAAAGTAAAAGATAATCAGATTAACTCCATATAACACTACTTTATATTTTAGTCTTTGTTGCCAATACATGCAACATGTACATGATACATGAAATTAAAAAGCCAATGCTAATTAAAAGCTAGATCATACATGTGGAACTCATCATCCCTTAAAATAACAGGATGAGATTAACCTTTTCCACAGCAGTGAATTTTCAGTGTCAGGAACACGAAAGAAAAGTACAGCAGGAGTTTCAGTGCAATGATAAAGATGTACCTCTTCTCCTCTTCTAGCCCCACAGACTTCCTGAGTAAGAGTTTACAGCCAGGTGTTGCTAATGAGCTGGCAATGGAAGCAACAGGAGGCAGCACGATACAAAGACTTTATGCTTCCTTTAATTCCAGACTTTGACATTCTTCCTCCCCCTTCCCCCAAATGCCTAGGAATCGAAGGAAGCAATGTAGAAGAAACTTTACAGAGAGATTTTATAGGTGTCTTTCCTAAGACTCTTTCAAAAAATACTTTGAATATGTGGTAAGAAATAGCATAAATAACATGTTTAATTGATATCAGCATATTTATATGTAATGATTGTAACAGGACCAAAAAAAAAAAAAAAAAGTGCCACACCTTTAAATACTATTGCTTATAAAGAGCTAGCAGATTAGAACATAAGATATTCTCCCTGTCCCTGAGAAAAGCAAAATAAAAAATTAAGTTTTATATGACTTCTTGACAACAGTTAGACAAAGGATTAAGGCCAAAAAAAAAAAAAATCATGTTACTTAAATGAAATCCTGGAATTTGCACAGGGGCATAGATACAGGATTCAGGGACCCTCAAAATACAGAGAATTCTCATGTTACTTTAGAACTGACAGCAGCATTGATACACTTAAGTAAATCACTATTCTTAGTCTTCAGAATTCACTGCTGCATCTTACTGCAATGGATTTTTTTCCTCCCTCTCTCTCTCTCTCTTTAGGACAGAGAATTTAAGAGGATCAAATTTTATGACTTGTCAGAGCCTGTAGCCAAACAGAATTTTCAGATAAACACTGTGAACTTTAAACCTCAGGTTGTTTGGAGACTAGGTCACGCAAAAAAAAAAAAGAAAAGAAAAGGCCACACTCAGACTATTTTTGAATCCTAAAGTACTACCTTCTGCATGTTTCTTTTTTGACTATAAAACCCTAAATGGAAATTAAAAAAAAAAGAATCTCTGAATGCTTAGCCTGTCCATATTGTACGGATGTTTCACTATAATGTGGAACATGCTATTAGTCATGGAGAACATTCATAATCTTTAGACAAAAGGCTAAATATAAAACATGTATTTTAAGCTTTGTACTTATACATTCTAATTTGCCTTTAACAAGTTGGTATTATATGTTTATAATATTATATATTTTCTGTTACTTTGTCCCATTTCAGACAAAGTCATTATTGCCCAATCACCTCTTACTTGGACCTAAATCTGATCTCACTCAGGCTTAAATTAATGAGCATCAGAGCTGAACCTCCTAACTAACAGCAACCAGTGGCTGTAAGGGCAGATGGAGGAAAGAGGCAGATTTTTCACAGAGAGAAGAACAAAAATATTCTGATCTGCAGAAATAATGTAGAAAACACTGATTGTTGTGCACCTGAATCTGATCCCATTAACACTTCTGTAAACAAGACAGAATAACAACTGGGTTGGAAATAGCTTGAATTAGTTTGATAAAAAACAGTGGCTAAAAGTTGCCCATGAAGGCTGTTTAAAAAAAAAAAAAAAACTGCATCCCCTCTGCCATACCCTCTCTACCTGTTCAGTTGGGCAAATGCCCTTTTCCCATTGTAGCTCCCTCCTTGCCATAACCACAGGTATAGGCTAAGCTCAAATTCCTGAGTTCTTTCCTCTCTCCTTTATCCTCATTCACCCGATCTTTGCTCCTCCTACCTCTGCCCATCCTCCCCAGCCAGTGGTTGCTCTTAGTTCTGCAATACCACCCTGATTTTAATGGATGCGAGGGTATATTAACTGTAGAAGATCAGAATCAGGCCTCAGTAAGAGGTATCCAGATGATGATGATGACTAAATTAGCAGTCTTCACTGACTGCCTATTGAGATTAAAAACAAACAACTCCCTACCCATAATGATATGATACCCACTGAGGCATTGTAGTTAGTTTTATGGATCCTCCTCTTTCCCCCATTACCTGTTTGAATTCACCTGGCTTGCAGAGGAGAATTGTGCATGCGTGTGTTAGGCAGACTTACTCTGCTCTGGAATACACACATGGATGTATGAACTATATTCTGTATTTCTTAGCTTCTGGCAAAGAATCAGCAACTGGCTGCCATTGTTTGTTGACTGACTTCTTCCTATTTATACCTGTAAATCTCACAGCATACATTTGTTTACTGAAGATGTTGCATAGACATCGTTTTCATTGTCAGAGGCATGGAAATCATAAGAAAATTCATTAGGATGCCAGAAACTCTTTCTAGTGATTTCAGGTGGGAACCTAAGTATTAACAAATTATCTACAACACTTCAACAGCAATGCAGAAAGATTCCCAAATGGAAAGTCCCTTACAAACTTTTTCATTGTTTTGACTAATGAAGATTGAAAGATTAATTGGCATAACAAGAAATTCACATGCTATTCAGACACAGTCTGATATTTTTCAGCATAACCACATAAATGTAAGCCATGCAGTTTGATGATGGAAGATGACTGTAAATAAAGTTATCAGAAGTGCTCTCTAATGATCTTTTTCCATTCCAGGTCAAGCCAACGGTGATAGATATGATAGACGAGGCAGAATTAGACCAATGTCTACCTGTTTGGCAAAAAAAACAGCTATAATCTATTTCAGGCTAAGCCAGTTCTGCTGCTCTTGAGCCCGGTTTGACTTCCAAGCAAACCAGAAGAGCAGCACACAAGCTGGGACTATACATACTAATGACTGGCAGAGGGTCTGTGCTGGATCCATCAGAAACCAGGGAAACAAGCTTGTAGAACACGCTGAGGTGAATATTGCTGGGGCACTTAGGACCTGAGATACTCAACCTCATCTTGCACAAAGCAGGAGGCCTATTGGGGAATTCTCATTTTATAAACTACTCCAGAGTAGAGAATTTCTTCTTTTCTTGAGTTTGCTAGGTACATAGTATTGTAGCTTTTGACCATCTGAAGACTCTGGTACGCAATCACATGCTCACTGTGATTTATACCAATGAAACTTTTTATACCTTCATTGGCTGCAGATATGTTTGTGATTTCAGTGAACAACACAGTTATTGTTTAGCTCATTTACTTTTTTTCTTTTTCCAGGTTATAATTTTGATGATGATTTTAGTGAGAACTATTAAAGATAAGCCATTTAAATAAGACCAGGCAATTAATGATATTGCATAAATAAAGCTAAACAATGGCATTGTTTTGAAGATAACAGTGGAAAAATATGTACCTTGTATTTTGGACCACAGTATTTTGGAGCATAGCAGGGACTGGACTTTTGTGTTCATATATGCAGAATAGTTCCTTTCTAAAACAAAGTGAGACAGTCACAAGAACTCAGCTCTTCCTTTGTTTTCCTATTTCATATATAAACCATGCAATCAAACATTTGATCTTCATTGGGCTAGAACTGCAAGGCTTAGAGCTATATGGTTTGAGCTATAGGGGTTTGGAAACCAATTGCTTAGCGCTGTATGTTATAAATTATTTCAGATTGTCTGTTAGAAATTTTATGGAAAAATAGACCAAATGTTTGGAAGTCAGCTGCTCATTTTAGATACTGGATATTAAAAGTACCATTGTAATAATAAAGTAGTTCCAACTAATGACTAATAAAATTAGACCTTCACATAAACATTATCTTCTTGTGAAAACCTTTCAAAGTGGAAACTTTTTATTAATACACTATAAAATGAATTAGCAAGTCTACTCAACAAAAAATCTTGTAATTCCTACTGATTAATTTAAACACACAGAACTACATTTCTATATAGTAAGAAATTGCTGTGTATTTACAGGATATAAAGAGCAAAGTTGGAAAATGGGCAATACCCATGGCATTAGACCTAACTTTTGGTTAGTGTCAAAATACGGCAATTTCTCATATCATCAGACTACTCTGGCATTAGCCAAGGAAATATTGTGCTCCAGGCTCAGAAGTTAGTTATTTAAATACTTAAAGCATATTTACTATGATTTTCTGCATTGTTCTAACAAAAAAATTTAATATTGGAGACAGAAAGATAGTAGTTTCAACTGCCTATGTGAAGTGCTGGTCTCTTAATTAAAGGCAGCATAATGATCTTCTAAGGAAAAACTGCATGTAGACTCTCACACACTGCAACACTGAAAATTTCTAGCAATGAGACCAATTTTACTAGTTATTTCCACCACTGAAGAAGGGGATGTGTTCCATACAATTATGGTGTCAGAATTTAAAGCAGCTGTATGTTCTCATCTACCTAAAGTAGCATATGACCATATAATTGTCAAAGTACTATACAAAGTATTATACATTTAGTCTATTGCAAATAATCTAAAAAACCCAGATAGACTGTGAAAACCAAGAACACAGGCACTGCCATCAGCGGAGGAAGATAATGACATATTTGAATATTCTATTACAGGTGAAATGTATGTTTATAGCCCCTTTTTGAATGCAACTCAGGTAAACACAGAGATAAGAAAGCTCCTGTAGGCAATGTCTAAACTGGGAGGTAGATGAGCTATCAAGTTGGATTATTTATTGCAGATAAATGATGAATATGAGGCAAGAAAGGTGTCTTCAATAACTATTGAAGGCATTGTAGAGGGTTTTTGGAAGTGGGAGAAAGCCAGGCCAGTATAAAGGTATGTAATATAAATGTTTTCCTGAGTAAAATGTTTTCAAATGGTTATGGTGAACAGCATATCAACAGACTTTGTGCCACAAATATTATTTGCTGAAACATGAAGAAATTCTCAGTTTAGTTCATAAGATATTTTACTATCAGCCTATTAAAGCAGTGGAATAAGGAATATTTTACCTTTTTCACTGTCATTAGGGAGGACTTTGCTGCCTTCGATAGCAGTTATCTCTTTCCCAAGTAATATATCTGGCAACTGATTTAGATTTTTATATCTTTATGACATTTAAATTATCTTCACAACAAAATAGGATAAAATCTCTTTAACCCTCTTAAGTTGCATCAATAAAATCCCACAACTATTAGATTGACTATATAAGTTGTAAAAAATATATAATTTAATTATATTATGTTATAGTAATTGTATTAAAAGTCATATAATTAATTATATATAATGCATTCAGATTGTAATTTCTGCACATGAGGAGCAAAATTTGTTCATAATTAATTTAAAACAACACAACCTTTATGATATGAATGCCTGCTCTCAACGTGAACACAATTACTTTTTCGTGGTAATACCTAAGCATCAATGGGATTGTTTTTTTGTGTATTCTCACATTTGGAGTTGCTCTGGTTGGACTACAGTCCAAATTAGATCAAATTCCCTGTTACTAGAGCAAGAGTGATTACTCTTTCTTTTAATCTATACACTCATAAACTTGCATATATATTGCAAAGTAAATAATACTTTGCTGATATTTATTATCATCTTGTAATAAATATTCTATCTTGATTAACTTAATCTATAAACATTTGAAATATTAAATGCTTGATTGAAGCAGCAAGTCTCATTAACAATATTGTTTAAATATTTTGAATATCCATGCCTATGTCAGAACTGGTTTTAAAAATTCACTTTAGAATAGTTTTGCATTTCTGTTTGTGTAGACTAATACATATCCTTAATACCAGAACTGAACTATACTAAATCACCTAGAATTTTACCTAGAATATTGCTTAGAAAATAATAAGTGCCCATATTTTCTTTGCTAAAATCAGAATAAAATTTTATTTCATATTTTCATTATTCTTTTTCCTATTTCTGTATATTCTCTTCTATCATTCAACCTTATCTTTTTTAAAAATACAAAACCATCTTACAGGATGTGCCATTAACTTCTGCTGCATTTTACAGCATTTGTTTCTGTCATATATGTATGCCTGCTTTGTTTATTTTTCATTTCATATGTGCTTTTCAATAAAATATAACTAATAAAGTATAAGGAATGAAAAATAGGTGGAAAATCTCTCTACCTTTGATGCACATACATGTGTATGTTTGTGTGAACACATTAATGTGTGTGTGTGATCCCACCAATGTTAACCTTGTAATGTTTATTACAGCTTATTCCAATGCGAGAGTTATCAGATGATTAGAAGTATTATTAGGGAACAGCAACATACTTTTACTTCCATATATAACCTAATTTTAATATCAAGGACCATCTATATCTGAGAAAAGGTGTTTACCTCACCTCCTGCCCTTGATTCTTCTCACATTCTTCATGGGGTTCTTTTGTACATGTACTTTCTTTCTCCCATGATTCATTCCATGGATGCCCTGCTAGTTTCTCTAATTCTTTCTAGATTTCAAAGTTTTTTTTCTTGCACCATTTTGATTTTACCTTGTTTCAAGCTGACAAATGGAAATAAACTAATGAGTCAAATTTTCTGATTTTGCCAAAAATGGAGAGGGAATACCTGTGTGCTATGGTTAAGCACATATGCACATATTTGCTTGACCAGGACCTGATGTATTCTTTGTTCTGGTTGAACAACATTCCCTAGAGGACACACAATTTCGTAATCAAATTTAAATTTTCATATTTTATTTTTCATTTGTTAGAAATTTCCTATATTTAACATACACAGTTACAGTAATAGGCTAATAGACTAATATTTTAATTATATTTAAGGAGAACTCTCAATGGCTTCTGTTATGAGTACCTTCTCCCTATACAATGAGATAGGGATGCATGATATTGGATCATTTTTAATTTCCAATCATTACTCCAATAAATACAAGCAATAAGAGGCTGGTAAGTAACTTATCCCTTGACCATGCAATAAAAGCAAGAAGTAATAGAGAACAGTCAATACCTTGTGGCGTAATCTTACTAGAGGCTGATAGGACGTAAAGTCGTATCCTTCCTTGGCTGGCCACCCGTCTGTTCCCAACAAAATGCATCCAAGAAATAAAACAGCGGACCACCACATAAACATCTTTACAGGTCTGTTTCTGTCAAAATAAAATGTAATAGTTCAGTGACAGAGTGCACTATTATTTTGGTGCAAGTCATATGATAAAAGTTTACAATGCTGCTATTCAAGTCAATTTGTGGACTTGAATAAATATAATCAAAATAGGGTAATCCATCTGACAGGAAAAAAATGTAGTAGTATTTGGGACACAATCAACTGGCATATACTGAACTGAACACTTTCATTGCATTCAGCACTCATATGAGACCTTGACTGAGGAAACAACCAGGAAAAGCCTCAGAAAGAAGATAGGACATAATAGAAAAGCAGTGATTAAAAAAAGTCATCACTATTTTTTTCAAATGAAAAAAAAGTGATCATCAGTGGCATGGTCATCAGTTTTTTGTTTGTAAGTACAGTCTCTTCATGTGCACTGTTCACATCCTGAAAGATATTAGTGTAAAATATCTGTTATACTCTATTATTATTATTATCGCTATCTTACTGGCATTGAAAGTCTAAACTGTAAGCAAAACACTGTATTTTCTGCCAGTGTTCTGGACAAATTTTTAAATTACACTATTGAAATTCTGTGTATTCTGTAAGCTTTATTGGATGTGTCAGCATGACATGAATATTCCCAGTCTGCTAAGTAAACTCCCTAAATCTTGTCCCAGAATGAACTGCAATCAGATGTAAACTGCAAGGTAGATTAGTTGAAAAACCTTACTTTGATTGTTTGGGTTTTTGATTGTTTCTCTATCAGAATCCCACAATTATGTTGCAGATAATCTGAACTAGCAAAGCACGACCATGGTAAATGCATCAACTTTCTAGAACTTCTCAGAAACAAATCCAAAAAAAAAAAAAGCAAGTGAGATTTATAAGGACCTTTAGGTCACAGGCCACTTCTCCAGGAAACTGCTTAAAAATAAGCTTATATTACCACTAATGACATTTAGTGATTTTTTTTTTTTTTGTCCCCAGGAATAGCTGTTACAAATGCTCTTGTTGGTAGGGATTTGTACATATGTATCACTTCATACTTGTCTACAGCTATTTTGTGCATAACAGAAAAAATATTTTCATCCAGGAGGAGACTTTGAAATAATTCTTAATAAATATTTCATAATATTGCAACATATTATCTTTTATGCTGAGTGCAGAAGGGATTCAATAGCTATGGTTATTTGCATAAATAATAGCACCTTGTTGACAGTTGTATAAGAACATTAAAAATCCCACAAGTCAAACAAAACTACAGAACTGTATAAGGACTCACTGAAACCTGAAAGAAGTAATATTTATATCCAATTTTTCAATTCTGATGCAAAGCTTAAAAAATGTAGGCTGCTTAGACATATTTCACCTTCATAGATAAATTGAAGTGTTTTATAAAGAATGAGAGAAGGAAAGGATAAGGCCATCTTTAATGGCTGATAAAACCTCTTGTTCCTGGGAAAGAACAGAAGGATACTCATCCATTTACAATCTGAATATTTAACTATTCAATTTGAATATTTATTTATTAAATCAACCAGCTGGTTGATTTAAAAATTCTGGAATTTATATTGTAAAGGTAAATTTTAACAGCAAATACTGTTATCTACACGGTGGATTGCATACAATATGGTATGCATACATCTACATGTAGCTAGTTACATATCTTGACCACCTCATCTGCCCTCTGTCCATCAGTTTGTCATCGTGCAGTCACCAGGACAACCCAGCTTGTGATGATTGCAAACTTCTGGTACCTTTGTAAACCAGCTCATCATAAAACTATTTCCTATTCTTCTGAACACAAAATTTGAGTTTTCCTGACAAAACCGCACTGGTTTGATGAGCTAGTCCTATATTATCCAGCTACAGTGATACATTTAAATTACAACCCATTAGGATGGGTTAGATCCTTAAATCCCTAATATCCTTAAAATAAGGATATTATATATTAATATTAGACAGGGAGATACACAGCAGTCTACAAAAAGCACAGAACTGTTTCTAATTTTAAAAACCTTGAGAAACTTATATTCTGAGCTTAAGAAGAAAGAGAAGAGCCTTGAAAGGAATACTGAAAAATCATAGACAATTTGTGTCAGGGTTGCTTTTGAGGGAAGACAAAGACATTATAACTCTGTAAAGGTAAGATCAGAATCATGGAAGGCCTATAACAATCATACTCACAGATTTTATAGGTACACAGGGCATGAGAGTTTCCCTTATATGGTGCCTACTGGGTCTAAAAATGTTCATTTCACTATGGGTCTCAGTGCCTATTGTAGATATTCAATATTTAATATAGATGCTCAGTATCTATATCAAAACTATGATGTTAAAGAGACAACACAGCAAACTGTTCCTCATCACTTTGAGATATGTGCAAGTTGTTCTGTTCAGTATTATTCAATCCTGAAACAGGGGATAGAGATGTACAATTTCTATACAGGCTGGCTTATACATGAGCGAGTATTAAATTTTTCCCTTTCTACCCAGCTGCTCACTTATCCTGCCAATGTAGAGATCTCTGGTAAGAACAAAGATATACATGAATAGGTATAAAAAGTCAGAAGGGTGTCCTAAGAGCCCAGAGTGTGTGTAGAATGTTAAAGTCTTGCCTATCATTTCCTTTTTTATAGGAACTCAGCCGAGCATAAAAGGTGAACAAGCAGGGAATCACTTATTATCCTGTATCATTTTACAGCCATGCTCCTGGCAATACCATTATACAAACTGTGATTTTGACTACTATCATTCTTCATATAGCTGTAGCCTCACACTCACCTGAAGGCAGCGGCTGCATAGAACTAATTCCTGCGGAGACATCAAGAACAACTGTATTAAATAGACTCCAGCCTTACCTCTGTTCCAGGTCTCAGTAACGGGACCCTACATGAGCCAGCTGCCCTTCTTTGGGGCAGTCTACCACCCTTTGTAAAGCCAATTTACAGTTTCTCCTGTTTCATTCTCATCACAGCTGACTTTTACCAACCCTTCCCAGCTTTCATTGACTTTTAACTCAGCGTCAGACTTGAGACTACTGTATCATGCTACCTTAACACCACCCACCTTTTGTTCCATCATGAACAATCTCATTCTTGGTCTCCCTATTAAAGCAATTTAAGATTTCTTCTTACTTACTATTGCCTTTCTTGTTCCAACAGTTCCCACTTCCAGTTGCATTTCTTTTGTACTCTAGCTCTTCAAATATACATAATAGCGGTATCTCTCATAGGAGATCCCTTAAAGGGTATTTTAAGCAGTGAATGATCTGAAGCAAAGAGAACATGCTCTATTACAGAGAGATATCTTACATAAACAAGTTAAAGCTCGCTCTTTCACACCTGTCTGGTAACTGGATATTAAAGTGATAATAAAAAAAGACACAGTGGAAAAGTTCTTTTACGGCTTCCACCTTTGTACTCCCACCACAACAGAACTGCTAGGCAGGTGTTCCAATGGACTTTTGAATATGGGGTTATTAAAGCAACTCTAGCACAGTGACATGCAATACTATACAAGATCATTTCAGAACTCTGAGAATATCATGGAATGGCATTTTCCTCCACTTCCTCCATTCCTCCATGTTATTGTTCCAGTAACAGCAATAGGAAAACCAAGTCCATTACAAAGAAAAAAAAAGAAAAAAAGAAAGAAACTTGACTTCTAATCTTGAAAAAAAAACACCCTTTATTTGTGTTTATTGAATACATTCTTCGGAAATAGTTTATTGTTAACTTTCAGTGTCAGAATCAGGTTAGTTTAACAGTTATGCACGCTAAAACTAGCTATGCACACTTGAACCTTTGTCCCTTTTGTGCACTTTTGGAATATCTCTCTGTTCAATGAAAAATAGGTTGGAGAACAGTCATTTCAAAGAAGACGGTAAGGGCAGCCACATTCCACCACCCTCCCATCTAAACTGCATACATTTTAGCCTCATGTGGTGTAAAAGAATAGAGTCCTTATAGTTTTGAAAATTGTTTGACCTTAAAAAGCTGCTCCTTTGTACTTGTCCAAAGAAGAGAAAATTATTACATGTTCAGTCTTCTGACTTCACTGCCTGTTACTTGGATGAACACTTAAAATATAAATTAAAGAAGAAGTCAGCTTTTAGGACAGATTCTGTCTAAAATGCCAGAAGTATATATGGTATCTGCAGTTCTTATTTGTCTTTTAAGAAAACAAAAAATCATTTTTTTTCAAAATCTCATAAATTTTCTATTGAATTTATTGCACAACTTAAGTGGTTATTTCTTCCTTAAAATATAGTACCAGAAATGTAGTTCTTCCTTAAAATAATGCTATTATTAAGTCTCTATTTTAAGAAAAAATATGATTTCTATTTAAAGACCTATATTTTTAATGAATTAGATTAAATAGACGGAAGAAAAATGAATTTTAAAAGCTTCATTCCAGCTCCAGATTTTGTTACTTTCTATAGGTGGGCAAAAAGAAATAGAACATCAACTTCAACATATTCATGATACCTAAAATAACTGAGTCCTTATTTTTATTTGGGGGTGCAGCACAAATAGTAAATAAATGATTCTGATGCTTTCCTTGTAATGGTTATATTACCAAATGATCACAAAAATACCATGGAAAAAAATGTCATTTTTTTTTTAAAGGATGCCTATATCATGCCCCTTTGGGGCAGGCAAAATGATGTATTTATGAACTCAATTTTGCATTAGTATGGTAAATCTTGTTTACATGTTTATCATAATCTGACAGGTTTTGTATTCGAATGCTTGGATAACCTTTTCTTTCCTGTTAATTTCTTTTTCCGTTAATTTTTCTGTTAACTTTTTTTTTGCTAATTACACATTTACATAGTAGTTGCTTTTGGGAGGGTTATTGTATGTGACTGCTTTAATTTCCACTTTTATTTTTCTGTTGGTTTCAAATCAGGGTATATATACAGAGTTTTAAGTTATCAGAAACCTTTTTAATAACCTATTCATTACAGTCGAATATATGAATGACTTGAAGTCATTCATATATAGGAGTGTCATATGAATGACAGCCTGCTTTTATTAAATGCACAGGATATTATATAAAATAATGTATCTTTCACAAGAACTGACGATAAGTGGGCTTAAGGAATTTCAGGATCAAAGAAGTGGTTGACGGAATTAAATATCATAATCAAAATTATGTCTCAGAGGAAATACTGCTGCAAATCAAAGATATAAAGCATTATTAATATGAATTAAAAAAAATTTAAATATGAGAGCTCAACAAATATAGTTCATTGTAGAGCTCCTCAGTACAATCAACTTAGAGTCTTTCACATTTTTCTGTTATCGCTATTTGGAAGAGTGGAAAAGAAAGTTCTACTTTAATTTTCCATACAGTCTATCTATATATTTCTGAGAACTCTGAAGTTTCAGGGGGAGGGGGGATTTTTTTTTAATTAAAGATGAATAAGGCATTAATCTTGCTGTCTGTCTCCCAGGGCACTCACCACTAAGGATCTGCACTAAGCAGCCGTACTGCCAGAGAAGACACAGGAGAGGCCAGCTTTGAAAGAAACAATACGAGAATTAGGCAAGTGCTATTCAGTTATATCTGGCAATTTCAGAGAAGTGCTATTAGAAAGAGATTTTTCTTCTTCTTGGGTTAGTCACATTACTGAAGCATCACCCACAAAGCAGTGTGTGAACTTGCTTGTGAAAGTAGCGAAATCCGTGTCAAACAGCTATATTCCCATGTGACCTTTACCACTTTTTCAGTGATGTGTTTGTTCACACATGCTACTACTTTGTATAACACACTTATAGAAATGCAAACTCTACGCATCGCAATACAGTTCTTACATATTTGTAAAGATTTCAAGATAAGACAGGACAATCACTTACATGCTGATTATTACCATCAGCTGCCATTTTCTAGAGATTATTGTCTGACCTCTTTTTGTCTTTTGGAATCATTTAAATATTGAGCTACTCCTAAGGCCTTGCAAAATAAGACATATATTTCAGTCCCACCACTATATTTTCACCACTCTATTGTTTAAATGTTCTTTATCCTATACATTTGTTTTAATTTTTACCTACTTCACTAGCAGCTGCCATTAAGCAGCTATTAATAAAACTGTACCTTACATTTTCAAAAACCTCTCTCTGACTGTTTACTTGTGCTAAGCACTAATATGATACTTTAAAGAGAAGCAAATACTATTTAATTACTACTATCTAATTACTACTTATTAATTTGCTGATCTGTATTGTAGTCTACTTCTGCAGTTTTCTCTGTCAGCCTTAGATTTGCCTTAAAAGCTGAGAAGGGATAAAGCAAAGGATGTGGAACAGTGAATGGGTATTCCTTATTTTTCACTGCACAGTAAATTCTTCCATATCAGATTTAGATTTGCCTAACTTTAGATCCTTAGAAAGCTCTGTCATCTTACTTTTTAGCCCATCTCCGGAGCATTCATGAATTTGATGCATAGTGCAGAATTCTCCCCTGTGATTTCTATTCATTTCACTTAATTTGAAACTTCTTGAAAAATTTTTATCCATAAGAAGATTCTTTTATCTTTTATTTAATCATTTATTTCCTGAAAGAAAATTCTGCTTGGTAATATAACTGTATACATTCTTGATTAAAAATGCAGTCATTGAACACATTTGGCACCATGAAATCAAGCACAATTTAGTCTGGTCAGCAGAGCAGTTGGGACTCATCCTTTATCCTTGAAACTTTCCAACAGTCTCAGAAGTAGTCTATGCTGCAAGATGCTGAATTAAATCACTATTTTGCTTGTTAAAAACAGGACAAAATAAGAGAAAATAATATAATACCTCTTTACTTAGCTTAGGCTACTGATGTTAAAGTATTAAACTGTTGTTCTTGTTTCCAGTTCTGATAACTGATGCTGGATAGTCTTCAGTAATTTTCTAGTAATAAGGTACTTTAACCTTGAACTGTACTCAAACTCACAAGTATTATCAATAACTGGGATAGGATTCAAACACATATTGAAATTCTGAGGTAGATGGTCTTATGTAAACTGAATATCCAACCTCTTTGAACTTTATTCACCACTAGTAAGTTCAATGTACATTCTTCTGTAAGCAAAGACTTCCTAGACACCTTCAACTGGTATACAATGGAAGTTGTATGTTACCTTCAATATGCATATATGCAAATTACAGATATTTATGATACCCGTGTCTGATGTACATTGCCTGATTTATCTTTAAACTAATGTCATAATGAGCAATAGAAGGGTGATTACTTTGAGAATAACTGTTTCTGTCATTCAGTTACTAAGCCACCAGCAACAAATCTGGAGGGAAAAATATAGCTTATCTATTTTTATTACCAAAAAAAGGATGTGTCAAAAGTAGTATACCATTCAGTCAAATATTTCTCAGTCATTTTAAAAAAAAGCAAAAACAAAAAAAAGCAAAGAAAACTACATGCGAAGTTCACAGAATTGGCACAGACAAGTAATCTTGTTGATGAGCTACTCACCCTTGAGTGGTAGACAATTTCTTTTGCTTCTCGAGGAAAAGCAATGAGAGTCATTATCTCCCTTCTTCTCTCTCTTGCCATTGCTTTTCACCCTTGTATACATTTCAATATTTTGTGGAAAATGAACTGAATCTCAGTTACTACACTGCCCTTATGAATATCTAATCATGATTAATGTATCCTAGAATACCATGGTGAGTGCTTCCTCTCAGAGGAATGCTTTATGCTTTCTAAATCTTCCCCACCATTTGTTGGTAACGTAAGCTTGGTTCTATGTCTGATTTGGAATTGATGGACTAGAAGTGATGTTGCTATTATGAGAGTTAAGCAAACATATACTAAGTATTATTTTATATCTCCCAATGCTGTAATCTTCATAAATAGTGAAGATTTTAAAATAACATTACACACAGCCAGTACCAATGCAATAAATAGTGCATACATATCTACTCAATACATAAAAGATCTAATTAATGAAAGCTGACTTAACCAAGGATTACATGATGGGTGAAAATATAAAAGAATGCCCTATTTAAAAAATGTGTATAGACTTAAAATTAAGAATTTTTCAATTTTCAGAGAAATTGCTTCAGAAATTACTCATCTTTTATACAGTTGTGCTGTGCTACTAAAAGGCTACTAGCCAGGATGTTTGGCATTAAGAACAGAGACAGAATTAGTTTGAAAATAAAACCATTCTATCTAAATAAACTGTTTTAATCAACTTAATGCATATACAAAGTGTAATAAATGAAATTTTAAGTACTGGCTAGATCACTGTGTTCCTTGTCCAATCTTTAAGAGAGAGGACACATCAGACATTAGCCTGACCTTATTTAAAAGGTCATTTTCAACATATCAAGGAGTAGTACTGTATACCTGTAGGAGACATGTCAGTCTCTGTCTTATACATACTATTAATCTGAAAAAAATAGAATATAATTAATTGTCTATTTTGTATGGATCAGGCAAAGAGCTTAAGTTCCATTATCATATTCAATGTTATTAATGGGTTGTAATACAGCTACCATAATAAATATAAACCATGCTTCATTGCCTGTGACTTTGAGCACTTCATTGTATATTTTGATGGATACAAATACCTGTCACGAAAGAACATAGAGCCATCCTTTCTTAAATATGCTTTCACTTACAGTTATGGTTTCATGGCAGAAAACCATGTGCAAAGTAATTTCTATCTAAGTAATAAAGAGTATTATATTACATTAACTTTGAAGAAGTAGCAGCAGTTTTAGGCAAAGGTATGTCTGCTCCTACTAGTCCGCCTTGAGGCAGAGTCCCTCCACTATATCACACAACAGTGCATCACAGTGTGCATCTGCAAAAACTTCACGACAAGCAAAGCATCTTATCCCTAGGCTGGCCGTGCAATCGGGGTTGTTAGAAAGTAATCACGGTATCAGATCCTCTCCATGAACACAAGCCGTAATCTACATCTACAGTTTGTCCTCTCCTTAAAAAGCTATGTGGAAAGCTGATCGTACTGAGGAAAGTCGCAACAGCAGCTGCCACCCCCAGGTCTTGGTGCCAGCTTCCACACAGAGCACGCCCCATACCGCCACCCTCCGACTCGCCTCCAGAAGCAGCATCTGTGCTCTGAAACGCAGTTGTTAGGTGACCCACACTACTTACAGCAGGCTTAGGGCTTGTGACAGTAAAACACAGTGGTGCCATGGCAGCCAACAGCTCGTGCATCTCTGTACCAAGCTGTTTTGTCTCTCAGCAGCTACCTTATGTGGCTGCAGCCACTGACTACTCAGGCACAGCCCCTCATCTTTCACCCACTAAAAAAGGCTGGCACAGTCATTTCTGAACAGCCAGAAATGCTGCTGACAGCTCATGTGCTGGAATATGCAAGCGAGAAAACTTTTGTTTTAATCTCATGCAAAATGTTTATCATGTTGGATGAACGTCCTGCCTTCTGCTGACTCCCATCCATCTCTCCATCACTTTTTCCTGGTTTAAATTGCAAATCTGTCATGCTGCACAAGCAGAAGCTGGAATACAGATCCTCTCACTCCTCGTTCCTGTACTACCATGGGACTTCTGTGAACATTAGACGCATGTCAGATGGCCCTGAAATTTATCCCCAAAGGCATCATTCAGTGTCAGTGCAGTGATATGAGTGACACTTATCAGTCCAGGGGGCTGAGCACATTCTGGAAGAGCTTAGCTTGGGCCTAAAGGCTTATAGGCAAATGCCATGAACCCAGAACCAAGGAGAGTGAGTGTGCCTGGGCATCTCCTGAAAGGCCCAAAACCTGGAACACGGCTGCAGCAGGGACACTTCTCTTCAGAAACGTCCTTGGGAGTGATTGAACAGCGATATAGACTTGGGTAGAGCGATTACTGTTAGAACAGGATGTTACCCATGAAGGTATACAGCCACGTTAACCCTGTGAACAAAATAAGAAGCTTCTTTTTACTAAATGAAATCTTTGCTGCTAATGTCATGTTCCGATTTAATATTATCATTTTAAAGTATATTTATTTATTTAAAAGATGACACTAGATTGCTTACTATTGGTGACCCAGATTTAAATGAATTATAATGAAATGAGAAATAGAAAACTTAGCTATTTCTCATCTTGCAATCTCACAATTGCAATCTCACAATTTCTTTAATATTACAGGAAGCAGAACATAATGAAGGTGGTGTATTTCACATGTCTCAGAGGGGCTTTTTTTAATAGAATTGAGTTGTGCCTGTTGATCTAATTTTTTTCCTAAGGCTTCAAAGATCACACTCAGAAGATGGTGTGTTTACCATCATAGATATATATTTATAATAAGTGTTAGTTTGTGGAAGTTATACTGTCAGCTAGGCAGTCTCCTTCTTCCCTAGTTAAGTAAGCTTGTTACAACTGGTTCTTCAATATCCTAGAGGATTAATGTTTAACACCAGGGCAGCCCCTGAGCTGATGGGAATTCAACCGCTTTATATTATAAAATTAGAAGTATATAATCTGCCACCTTAAAACTCAGTCAAGTGTTCTTATACAGTTAACATTTACAAAATTTGTTTTTAATTTTTGGGTTTTGTTCATCACATAAGCTAAGATTCAAGTAACGCCTGACATACCACTGTGTACCTGTGTGCTCTGGGCATGTTGGAATAGTTAACAAATATTTTATTTTTCAAGTTTTTTATTTCATTTTCTTAATTAAATTACTCACTGCAAACATTAATTATAATGAAGAGAAACAAGAACAGTTGTTGACACTTTCATAGCTTATTAGTTAAGCTTATTTTTGAGCAAACAGGTAGTCCTGGAGAAGGCAAAATGGGCATTCAAGCTAGAAAACAGTTTTTAAACAGATAAGCTGGTAAATTAAACAATAAGATTCCTCAGTATTTGCTGGAATACACAAATTTACCACCTTTAGGTCTCTCTCGTTATTCAAAGAAATTTTACCTTTTGGTAAAACCTTAATTACCAACAGAGAGTGAAACCTTGGTATTAATGGACTCCTTGAATGAATGCTAAGCCAGCATACATGCCTACCATTAATGAAAAGTACCATAATAATTTAGAGAATTTCTTTCTATTATTTAAGTACTCTGGTTAATATTATRTAGTTACCCCTCTACTTCTTCAAAACTCACTGCACTGAAATGCTCTAGACAATAGAGTCAATTACTGTCTATGTTATCCAGCGAAAATGTTTTGTTCAACAACTCAGCTGGTTTTTGAGATCTCAGTTGATTCAGTGAATCCACCTTGAGACTGTGGCTGAAGGCCACTATGGAAGTGGCTAAGACTGGAACAGGCAGGTTTTTCTTATCTCTAACAGCGTTTGAAGGAGTGAAAAATTATAAAAGACTAAACAAGAAAACTAGATGGTAGAAGAAAGAAATGTAAAGAGAGAAGTTAGGAATTTTGGGCAGGGGAAGTAGTATTTCAGCAACCTTTATAGCATGGGAAGATACCTATGGGACATATGACAGAGAGCAGACAGGGAAAGACAGCTAGGGAACTATGAGCTCCCTGCCTCCTTAAACACAGCTGAGCAAGTAACACAGCGAGAGTGTACTAGGTTAAAAAGACGTTGTCTTCAATAAATGCTTCTTTCTTTCCTAATATTTTTGACATCCCCTACTTTATCCTTTAAAAGCAGTCTATGTTTAGAAACTGTTTCCACACAAGCTTTAGGCAAGTTTAGGTTGCCTCAGTTTACCATTAGAACATAAAGCAGGTATCTCACACCCTTCACAGCATTCTGGGAATGGCTGTACTTACATCAGAGTCGGTGACAAGACTGCTTTTCAGGACAAGAAGATGTTCAGAGGGATTTCACTCTCACCAGGATATGGGTGCACCTGGTATGATGGAGGGGACTATACACAACAGTACAAAGACTGATAGGAAATATGTCGTCATCATCAAACTGCAGAGAATGGAGACACACATGAATTTTAGTATCCTTGGATCTAGCTACATCTCGATGATAACCGATACAAATGACAATTGTTGCAGCTATTCCAATAAAAAATTACTTTTTTGTAGCTGAGGGCAGTCTGTCCTTATCAGAATTGAACCAAAAATATGTTTGCCCTACAGCAGTCTCTCTCAGTGCCCTCGTTAATGTAATTCAGTCAACTACAGATGAAATCCTGACCTAATTCAATATAGTTCTAAAATCCACATGTAATATGTTAGCTGCAGAACTTTACTCCATTTATAGGACTTAGTGATGATGAAGTTTCACGAGGAAGGAAACAAAACTCAGAAATAAACTTCATTAACTAAAATGAATGAAATCCAAAGTTGTTCTTGTTTGTCTTTAAAAAAATATGTATTGAATCATATAGATCTGTAGAAGTATATAAATATTCAGTAGTGCTCTGCACTTTAATAGCTAAAATAGTTACAGGTTTTTTGTCTTTTTTTTATTTAACTGCTGTAGAGTTTTTTCCCGTCTCTCCCTTCCTGCTTTGCAGTGACTTGTCTCTGTCTCTTTACTCCCACAAAGGTCAACTTTCTTGATGAGTCTGAATACGGCATAGTCAGAAAGGAAGTACAGAAAATTGCACTTGTTCTGTCAGTCATAAAGCTGGCTCAGGTTGCTAGTGCAATGTGATGTATTCAAGAGCTTTCTTAGATCCATCAATTGAGGAAGTGTCCAGAACCTGTCAGCTTAGCTGCACTCTTTGGGAATACTGTAGGAACAAGTTTGAAGTTACATCTTTGACCTCAGTTGAAATGAATCTCTGATGTCTGCTAGACTTGCTGTTTCATTTGGACATTAAAGTCTAAATGAATAAAATAAGGACCTTCTCTCCAATGTAGAATGAAATGAATAGACTAAGCATAATATGAAGCAAACACATATAATTCTGAGATTTCAAAGAAAAAAAATACCAAACCTTATCTACCCCTGGACTCTCATACCTAATGAAAAATGTGTTGCTTTTTTTTTTTTTTTTTAACTGTGAGAACTGACTTGATCATTTATGTTCTACTATTGATAGAAATCTAATGCCTCATTATAGTACATATTAATATTTTATTGAAATACTACAGTCTCCTTTAAATTTTGCAGAGATATTTCTCATAAAATAATGCATTATGCTCTGAATCCCATTCATTAGGATCAGGATCTTCATGCCCTACTACTATGTTTTAATTGCCTTATTCCATTTTAAAGGATTTTATTGAGTATGGTTTTATAGTGCCTTAATATATCTATTAGACAGAAGCCTTCCAAATGAATGTTGGAAAGCTGACAGTAAAACATAAACCTCAAAATGTCCTGATGAGCTTGTATCTCAAATGGATTGTAAAATAAGTTTTTGAATACTTCATAGCTAAAAAAATGTCACTTCTAGAAGAACAGAATGAGTATATTACAAAACAAAAATTAAAGGTCTGCAAAAGGAATGAATTTGTTCTCCCCCTCACCTTTGTAGGTAGACATATTTTAACAAGCAGTTGTTGCATTCAGCTGTTTAACTAAGAAAAAAATGTTAACCTTTATATTTTTCTTTTGGAAAGGCAAAAAACAATTCTTCAGTTCTATTTATACAGCAGAAGTACAGAAAAATTATATTGTAAAATTGACCATAACTAAGATTGGACCACATACAGTGCCAGAAAACACTAGGAATATCCTCTTATCATAAAAAGTACATTCCAACAAGAATTCCAAGCTCAGATGACTTAGGTATTGACCATCAGCAGTCTCTCCAGTGTGTATTGTGTATAGAGACAAGAGGATCCCATTCCTCCTCTCACATAAATCTATCCCTCTGAAACAACAACCACAAGCATAACCTCCCCACCTCCCTAAGGCATAAGTATATACTCCCTTTTTCATTCTACCCTGACACCATTCATATTTTGGGATTGCCTAAGACACCTATGTGAGGCATCGGAATGCAGGCTAGGGAGCCAGGAGACTGAAGGACACTGCAGCTTGTTCCTCCTGATCAGCCACAAATGCTGATCAGATAATCGGTGGCAAATGTCCAAGTACAGCAGCATATTTAAACTACACACAGGCCATTCATTGATGAATCAGTTATTGCTGGCATGAGTGCATCCTCAGTGCTGACTCAGGTAAGCCTCTCTACACAGTCATAATTGAAAGCTTCTCTTGCTTTTGTACAGTAATTTTAAGGTTTGGGAAACACTACCGTACAACAATTTGAAACTTTTCTTGATATCCAAACCAGATTTTTGCAAACCATCACTGCTTAGTCAAAAGAGAGGCTAAAACAAAACAGAAAAAAAAGTATTTTTTAAAATTATTTTGCAGGATACTATGTATATGCACACAGAAAAGGTGGTTATGCTTGTTCAGCAATGCCTGATACAATCTGAGAACTATTACTTTTAGACTCTTGCAGATCTTATGTGTCCACTCAGAGGAGAAAAGAGCCTCAATGGAGGTTATTCAGAGGAGACAAAAAACTCTTTTTTGTCTTTTAATTAATCATGCTCCTATGATGTTTGACCCAAGGTGGAAAAGCAGTACTACTCTGCTTACAGATAGAGGGAAAAATCCACCTTTCTCCCTCATATTCATCAGCGTAAGTATCTGACTGCATGAATGCGGCACACTGTATGTTTCATGAAGAGAGGGGATGACATTTTCTGTCCTCCAGAGCAAGGCAGCACACTGATTATCTTGAATCATAGCTGATGGCAAACCTAGGTCAAGCTTTCTCAGTCTTTGCCTTCTCTAAGAATGAAGGCCTGGGACTGAGTCATTCCTTGGTAATAGAAAGTTCCAGGAGGAAGAAGAGGAGAGTGCCCAGGAAGGAAAAAAGGCAGTGAACACAGAGGAAGGTATCGAGCAACCTGGCTTGCTGCTCCTGCTGTTGCCAGAGGGTCAGGAGATCAGGGGATAAAGGGGGGGGGGGGGGTGATATGAAGGGCAGAGAAGAGATAGCCCCTCATAGCAGTACATACTGCTCACATTCACTAATTTCCTCCTTAATAAAGGACTGCCAGCACTCAGTGTTGGCAATTCAGGCAATGCTTGCAATTTCCAGACTCCACACTTTTGGAAACAAAATAGGAGCAGAGCCGTTGCTGTTCTCGCCCAATGGTCCACCGCTTTGGGCAGCCACCTACACCTGCAGCCCGCCCTGACTGACAACATAAGTTCCACTTTGGAGAGGTGCAGCTACATACTGCTCCGTATACTCATAGTAATATTACAGCCTCTGAGCTTTGCACAATACAGAGTATGCAATACAATAGTATGCAATATATTTTAGAAAAAGAGAAGAGGGTTATTAATTCAAAGAATCCAAAATTATCCCTTAGATCCAAAGTTATTTCACTTCTTCAAACATCAACCGTAAAACATAAAGGTTGGATTCAGGTCTACATTTTGCCCCAGTTTTGGCTACTCTAAAAGCCCAAGGGAGATGCAAATCTAGAAAGGGGATATAAAACCTCCAGAGGAACTGTTTTGTACAGAGCTAAGCACACCAGCTCTTTCCAGCTCTTTTTTTTTACCTTAATGGGATATCAGAAACATGCCTGGGAGGATAAATGTAGCTATAATATTGTTTGCTCTCCAGCAATGTCTTTCTAGAATATCATTCCGATAAGGCTATCATCACCCAGTTGAATATATACTGTAGGGACAAATTATCCCACCAGAAGTCCTGACAGGAAATCTTAAAACTATGTCCCTTTCTTTTTTTCTTTTTCTTTTTTTTTTGGGGGGGGGCGCGCAAGGCGGGAGGGGAAGCTGTTACATGCAGTTCAGTTGCTGAAGTAAGAGGACTGTACTGTTCTGCTCATCTTTTAGCTTGGACAATATTTTTACAGTTTACTGTATGTCCACAGCAATGCACCAGTTTAAATCAGCTCTGCATAATTTTGAAGAAAGCTGATTTTTTAATTTTCGTTGCAGTTTCATGAGAGTTTAAGCTGATCTTAGAACACGATAAATAGGTGGCATAAACTGCACCAGGAAACTATTCCAGTTGAAAATTAGTTGAGAAGGAAGGTTGTGCAGGGAAGGATTCATTTTTGGCCAGGTCTGTTCCCCGCTTGAGCTCAGTACCTGTTCATATGAGCACCAGCCATCATTCGACAGATGGAAAGGAAAAATAGAGTAATGGGTATAACAGGTGGGCAAGGACAGCAGTGGCCCCAAAACAGATCAATATTTACTTCTCTAGAAATTCACTTTTTGTTACAGAATAATAGTGTCTTGCCTTTATTCAGTCTTATAATCATGGAAATCTTTGTTCTATGAAAGCTTTGCTAATATTTTCTAATCTTAATTTCAGTACATACTCCTTGATATTTCTTAGCATTCTAATGGAGCTTTAATTTCAGTTTTAGGTCTGGACAAACCAAAGGATGTCAAAACTGGTGCTTAAGTAAAACAGTTAAGTCGTATTATTTGCACAGTTTTGTGCATGATACCTATTTCTCAATATCTCCAGACAACACTGGAAGAGCATCTTCATTTCAAATAGACTAAGACTGTTTCTAAATCATTCTGGTAATTCCATTTAGTATCTGCCTGCAAAATGATGAATTAATATATTCTGATACTTTCATCTTCTCTTTTTCTGATAAATATCTGAGTCCAATAAGGACTAATCTATTTAGCTACAGTTTAAAAATATACCCCTTACTCTCTGATTCACTGCTTTATTACCCCTATTATGTCAAAGTGAGCATAATAAACTTTAAAAAATTCACTCTACTTAAAAGATGACTGAAATGCTGATTAATCCAGCTGACGGGCATCCATCTCACAATCTGGTGCTTATAAATTCACCCTGAATCCCACAACACCAAAAAGACTCTTCTCCTTCTGGGACTCTGAATTATCTAGAGTGAAGTAATACGTTTTAATCCTGCGGACTTCTTCCACAAAATTTTGTTTTCACCATGCGAGAAAACTTCACAGCTTCATTAGCTTGAAGTTGTAAACAATCTTTCTAATGCAGTACTCCATTTTTTTGTAATTTTGTTACAGAACAGAGAAAAGGTTAGACTGACATTGTGGGTCATAGCAGCCCTTTGTGAGCATCCAGTAATTTAGGAGCTTTCCTTAGCAATACAAATTTTTACCATTAATATTCTTCTATTGTTAGAGTTGCCCACTGACTCCGATTTCCTAATATTTCCTGCATATTACCAGAAATAACATGAATGCAAGGAAGCAAATTTTAAAACTATGACATAATCTTCAGTACAGAAGTGTTCTTTTAACAATTTTAGTCTGCAGCTGCACATATAGGGTCTGATTTAACCTCATTTTTTTCACTGGTGTAAACGTGCTATTTTAATGTAAATGTAACCATACCAGTTTCCAGTCAGTCTGGGAACACAGTAAAGCTATTTCCACCCCCACCTCCCAAGTAATTCCACAATTTATTTTTCATTTGAAAGTGGGAGGAAAAAAAAAGTAGCTGCAATGTCGCAAGTATAGATACTGTGGACTTCCTTCCTTTTTGACTTTAAAGGAAATAGTCACTACTTCAGCATTATTTCTGCCTTTTGGGGGGATCATCAGTTATGTTCTTTTGTTTTAGGATTATTATAACAAATTTTTTTTCTCTCAGCAAATGCTATATCCAGCAAACAAGAACAGTTTTTCTAGTGAGATATGCCAAAGGCTTCTGTGCTCTGTATAAGAATTTTACTAAAATTTAATTCATACTGAAGGGAAAAATGGCACTGTCTCTTAACATGGAGTGAAAGAAACAAGTATTTCTCCATCCATAATTTTGTTTTTCCTTACAATATTAAAAAGCACATGCAACAGTTTCTGTTAATTTATATGTACAATTACTTGATTTTTGTCTTAATTCTCTTGTCTTTAATCCCAGTTCTGCCAAATTCTGACCCTTCATCTGTGAGTAGTTAAATGGCTTTTTCTGGGTATAGATGCATACTAACAGAAGCCAAAAGGAGTAAGAGAATTCTTACTTTCCACCTCCCAGAAAGCATAGTCTAGCATCCGGAATAACAGTTAAAACCTTGTATTCTTTATTCTCCATTTCTGCTGGCTTTATTGGGCAAATATTCTTGAGAGCCAAGGCTGGCTCAGAAATTTACTGAATTACTGAATTAGAAATTTATGGGTAACTCCTCTTAAAGGGTCCTTGTTTGAGAGACGTAGGTCTGAAAACTCAAAGATATCAAATTTTTGTATAGTGCTAATACCAGCTTTTTTTTTTTTGGTCTGGATTTCAAGTAGCATAAAGTTCTACAAATAATTTACTGAGAAGATCCTTTCTCTGGATTGTTTCTTCCCACTTATGTTTATTAAAAATCTCAGATTGAATATATTTGCCTAAATACTTAATTTGCTTAGACACAACTGGGAAACTTCAGTTCTGAAGCTCTATTTTCATCACTCATCTTTGTAAATTAACTTAACCTTCACTGCACATTGCCTACTTGTTCACCTTTTGCATTCAGTGTTGACTGAAAAGAGTTTGACTTTATTCTGTAACACTTTTTTATGTCTTTGAATTGATTGTGCCACAGTTTAAGGTGGAGAGAGCAAGTGCTTTAACTTGTGAATTTTTACAGTTTGCAAAACATCCTGCATTCCATAAGAGACTACAAGATGCACATGTTATAAACAGAGAAATAATTAAACACAGAATCCTTAACACCAAAACATGATCTAGCTTATCCAGAAAGAGGGCATCTGAGAAACAGATGACAAGCGAAAGGAGGAAAAAATAATAATATAAAATAGAAAATAGAAAAATAGAGGTGCATAATTACTGGTGGACATAAATGCCAGAAATAAAAAGGAAAGTTATAAGTAGGGCAAATATTACATCCACCTCACATAAACAATTGAGATGCAATAACTACAAAATTGTGACAGAACTGATCCCTCAGAGACGAGTCAAAGGCAATGAAAATTTCATAATGATTGTTGGCTTACAAACCTAGTCTACATGCAAAACAACCAATACCCCGAGGAGCTGCTTGTTCCTAACTAATCCCTGACAAGAGTGATAGCAATAACTCTTTACAGGAAATGGCAGTCCTTCTTCCTGTTCCTAATTTCCCATGGCCTGTAAATCAATAGACCATATCATACATACGTCACCTCAAAAATCCAGGTCAAGTAGGAAAGGGCTAACCAATGCTGAAGAAACCAAAAAGTTACTAAGTCTTTTCCTTTCTTAAAAGCACCTAACCGAGTTTTACAAGGATGCTAAAGGATATAAAACAATGTGTCACAGCATCCTTCTGCTGCAGGTTGTGATGAAAATTGATGTCGGAAATCAAAATGATAACCTGAGCCCTTAAGAATCTCAGACGTATGGGAAGTTTAAAGTGAGCTTTCACTTAGAAACTTATAGAAAGCCTATCAGTGCTTTTTGAAGCACTTCATATATAAAGCATTGTAACTCTTTTTGCAAGAACTCCAATTTAATATTTAAATAACACAGATTTTTAGAATCTGGAATTTCTATGCATGCATACAATCTATTGTTCGATTTCTTTACTGGAAGAAAACAAAGATACAACATTGTCCAGCTTACACTTTAACCATTAAGAGCTTCATGATCAGATTTATCAACTTTTTTTCAGCACTTCCATATGTGATAACTCCAGAAACAAATACCCATTTTATTAAAAATACAAAACTAACTCATTAATTTTTGCCCTTTTGTCTCTCCCAAGGAAAGCAGTCAGAGAACAATAAAACCAAAATTGGTATCCATATTATTTCATATAGTTCATGCAGGGGTCAGATATAGCACATGAAACTAAATAAAAACACTTTTTAACTCATTATGTTCAGCAAATTCTGAATTATATCAGAAACTAATTTATATCTTTATATTAATATGAGAGCTTTTCTATGTAGGAAATTATGATAACATGGAAAGTGTGGGGGTTGTTATTTTCCATATTCATTTCCCAGACTTTGGAAATATAAAACAAATCTTCAGTATAACTTTATTAGCTTTATATATGAAAAAATATATGGGTATAAAATATATGTGGTGCATACGAAGGTAAGGACTCGACCCCCTTCAAAAGTTTCCTTATGCATGGAAAAAATTATTGAGAGCCTAGAGCAGTAGATGAATGTGACAATCACACTGAAAAGATATAAAGGACACAAATATATTAAAATATTAGATTCCTGGTCTACAGGAGGCACCAGTTCTAAGTTCTGATGCCTGAAGCACTCTGCTAATGCTTCAAATGAAAATCCTAAGGTGCATCCAACTCGCCCTGCTGAATGCAACAAGAACATACAAATGCAGATTGTTCAAATACTTTTGTGGCAATAATTCACTAAGCATTAAAGAAGAAAATCAGCCTGTTATTAGACAGTAGACTAAAATGCAATTATAGCATAGCAACACAGTTTAAATTCATTTGAAAAACTGTTTCCGGTTCAAAGAATACTAAGATAATACCAAAGTTAAATCTCAGGAGTGATGTTATTCCTTTCTTTCTTTCAGTGTCCCAAGCAAATAACTAAATCACCTCATGCATCAATGTGTAGAACACTTTTTACAGAATATTACTTTTTATCAAAAATAAGCCTGGAGCAAAAATCATAACAACTAAGATAGGAATGTCATTTTCATTTTTAAATATTACTGTTATACTAATTATTGGTGAATTACCTAAGAATTGGAAGGTAATATAAATGGAAGACAGAAGCATAACATGTATGTTGGAGGACCAGCAAATTTAAAACTAATATTTTAAATCTCCACTGTAGTAGCTGAAGTTCATTCTTCTTAAGAGGCATGAGAAATATATGCAAAACACAATCAGTCTTCAAACAATCAGTGCAAACAATAGTGCCGTGTGTCTTGTGGTTTATTCAAAATCAGAATTATCTCTGTCAAGGAACCTGATAACGCGGGAAAACAGCAATGATATGACCAGTATTTTGATTTGAAAATCAGCACTTTAAATTGAAGGCATTGATTTCTCACTAAAGGTGAGTTTATGGCTAAGTTTTGCCGCTGCAAAGAGAGGGAGGACCTACAGAATTTTATTCCATTGGACAAGCCAAAAATACTGTCAGGATAAGCTTCTCTTCCTTCTCTGTGGTCTTTCCACTGCTAAAACTGATGACGAACAGTACTCCTGTTCCCATCTTGAACAAGAGTGAAGAGGAAATGAGGATTCACTGCTAAAATAAGCTATTTCATTTTAATATCAATTTTGCACTCTTATGAATACTGCAGAGATCAGGTAGCAAATGTTCAGAGAAAGTATTATCTTTCTGACCACTTTCTGAGCCTTCCCCTCTCAGACCTGAAGAATACTTTGACAACACTGAGAAAATCTGCCTTTACAAAAGCTACTTGGGCTCAGATTTCATTATTCAGGTTCAACAAGCTATCAACTTCCATAAAAAGTGAATAGTCACCTAAATCTTATACAAACCTAACATATTTCAAAGGCTTCTGGTTTTTGTTGATTTAAGATTCAAACCAGGCCCTTAGAAGGGAAAAATTCAGACACTGCTAGAAGTGAGTGATGTTGAAGTGACAAAAAGCACTAAAATTAGCCAAAATAATTCTCCTTCTCCTGAAAGTAAAAAGTGGGCATTTTCAAAAGGAGCATGGTGCACCTCATACTTATGTACATCAGTTTCTTTTCTTTCCCTGTTGTACTAACAGAAAGTTAGACTGCTGCAACTCTAAAAAAATTGCAAGTCAGTCATTTGTCCACAAGAATATTTAGCTTTTTGTTATCCTAAAATGGAATTTGTTCTCAAAAAGCAGATACTAGTCTTTTTTGTTTATATATTAAATGTGTTCAAATCATGCAAAACCAAAAATTAACATGGCACTGAAGATAATTTGTTAAAATAAAACTTAAATAAAACTTAGATTTTTTTGTAACTTTTCCATGTAGAGAATAAAATCTTAGAAATTATGTAGAGTTTTACTTGGTACATTTTTATATAGAGTTCATACAGAGAACAAATACATCCAAGAAAAATAGCCAAAATTGGAAATGTTACACTGGGGTTGACCAGAGTGCTATGTTTTCTGGGAAAAACAGAAATCCTATTGTGGGAAATTATGGTATGTATTATTCACAGGTGAAGTTTCTTGCTAACGTCTGGACATTTTTTTTTAACCTAGTTTAATTCTTTTCTTCAATTGTTTATATATATTCTGTCTTAATATATACATACATACATATTATTACTTTTTTGAGTACTGGTAGGCACTCATCTTCAACACCTTGAGACAATGCATTAGATGGCATCTAGAGGACTGTGTCTTGTTTTGGGCTCCCCAATGCAAGAAAGCTACTGAAGCGAGTTCAGCAAAGGGTCACCACGATGTTGAGGGGCTAGAGCACTTGCCTTATGAGGGCAAGCTGAGGAAATGGGGCCGGTTCAGCTGGGAGAAGGAACAGCTTCAGGGGGACCCATGAGCAGCCCCCCAGCACCTACAGGGAAGATACAGAGAAGACAGAGCCAGTCATGAAGGACAAGAGGACAAAAGACAACAGCCCTAAAATGAAATGGGGCGGGTTCAGACTGGATATAAGAAATAACTTTTTCACCATGAGGACAGTCAAGCATTGGAACAGCTTGCCCAGAGTGGTCGTGCCATCTGTGTTCTTGGAGGTTTTCCAAGACCTGACTGGATAAAGCCCTGAGCAGCCTGGGCTGACCTTATACCTGACCCTGCTTTGAGCAGGACGTTGGACCTCCTGAAGTGCTTTCCAGCCTGAATTATTCTATGACCATATTATAGTCTATGATAATATTCATTCCATGCTTGATTTTTGTTTAAAAAGTAGGTTTTTTTATTAATTTTCCTCTGCTGCTACTAAATATAACTGGTAATGACTAAACTGGAATGCATTTACATGTGAATAGCCTTATTCATATCATTCTCTACTTTATTTTTTAACTTGATGCCTTTTATTTGCCTTTTTTCCTAAAGAAATCCTCTTAGATATCATAGCATTTGCATGCATCCAATATTTTTGTTGTTCCTTCCTTAAGGAGCCTTCTGTTTCTTCTTATCACTGGAAGAATATCACTTCATTTCAAGACTGTCACCAAATACAGTATTCATGCTAAAGGGTTATTTATATAATTCTAATATTGGTGATATTATTTTCACCTTCCAGTGGAAACAAAAGTTGTATTTATTTTTTTAACTGCCCTTGTATATGAGTAAAGGTTTCCATTGATTCTATCACAATGATGCAGAAGCTTTTTCCCTTCCTTCCTAGCAGATATGGTTGACATAGAGTTTATTACCCCATTAACAACAAGCAGTACCAGTTATACAGTGTTCCTGTAAATAAAGTTTATAAAATAAAATCTGTAAAAGAAATGCTCTACTTTGAGGCATATCATAATCCACAAGGCATTTGGAAAAGGAGTTTACTTTCCACTACCCATCATGAAAGAAGAAAATGTTCTACTTATTTTTGTTTCATCACTCCATGACTTGAGTGTGATTAAAAGAATAATAATTTACAGATGATTTAGGAATATAAGTTCCGTAATAATAATTAAAATACGTACAGTCCAAAGTTCTAATGCAAAAAGCATCTAAAATATTATGGTTCCTAATAGAAGTGAAAGTACATGAAATAATAATCTTGAAGTTCCTATCGTTTAACAGAACACTTTTGGTAAGGTATTATATTGCATCTGAGTAATGCTATGAGCTGTTTTAAGATTATTTTATTTCTTTTTGCACATATTAGTAACTCTTTCACGAAGAAACTAAAAATGATGTCAGAAAGTTTTTAGTATGCTGATTAAAAAATGATAGTAGCTTTTAACACAAGAATGCATAATAGGTTGTAAAAATATTTCAGAATTACAATAAGCCTTACTTGAAGAAAACTGAAGAAAAAAAACACTCTTTCAGAAAAAGAAAAAAGTATTTAAAATATCCTTCATCATCTTCCAACTAACATTTTCATGTTCTTTATTGTACAAAAAGTCTTTCTGAAGCCTGCTCTGAAAAGCACTGCTGGACACCAATCTCAATTAATTCAAATGCAAATAAACCATGAACGTCAACCTACTTCAAGCAATCAGCGGAAGTATTGCCAGCTCTCTTCTCATTTAACTCTTTAGAACTTGTTGTTTTCTTGGGACTTGCACAAATCAGCAATACAGCTAAATAATTCACCACTAATTTCACTGAATGTATGGTAAAAAGAGTGATTAATTGAATAGATGTACTAATATAATTTCTAGGGTAGGAAGGGTTAATAGCTGCATAAACATTGCCACCAAATAAAGCTAAAAAATGGATAAGAAATACATATTTGCAAGTAGTTCCCATACCCACTTTGTAAGAAATCATGCCTGGCTGGACCACAAAATTTTGACTGATTTGAACCAAGTTCATTACATCACTCAGGTGATATACTCAGGCACTGCAACCAGCGCTATCAATGACAACAAGGGAATGGAAGATACTGGCAGATGGGGAACAGTTTCACAATTTCTCTGCCGCTCTAACTGTGCAGAAGTTTTCTTATCTGTCTTGGCCCATCCTTACTGTTTTGACAAAACAGGAGCAGAATGAATGAAGATATGTCTCTAATAAATGTAAATGCTGGAAAAGAACACAACCTACCTAGTAGGAAGAAGGACCTTGCAACTAGAGATTACTCAATTAACGCAAAACCCAGAAAAAGTATTTGGAAAATAGCCCAAAAGAGAGTTAGCATGTGGGTTTGATCCCTCCTGAACATAGGACTGCATTCCCTGGGTAGTGGTAATCTCTGATCTTAATAGAGTTATAAAAGGGAGTTGCATGCAATGCTGTTTTCAAGGTGCTGGAAAACCACAATTTAAATCTCATTTAAATCACAGTTTTCTCAATATCTCCTTATTGTAGAGCATGGCAAACTTGACAAAGTTTCTACTTACTGTTCTTTTATTAACATAAAAGAGCATTCATTGTCTTTTCTGTCTATCAAAAGGCAAGGAAAAGCACACTGCATTAAATATGTATAATATTTTATGTAAACAAGTTCCCAACCTTTTCATTTGTTGACAGCTATTCTCTATGCATCAAAAAAGCTTGAACTATAAAACAGACTTAAACTGATTTTCAAATAAACTTGCTAACCTATTTGCTTTGCTTTAAAATTATGTAATGTTATAAACCAAACTACACTGAATTATTAATTTTTTTTTGCTTGCTGTTACTTAGAAAAACTGAAAACCAGAGTTGAGAGTGGCATTTGATTCATTATGCCCCCTTGTTTCAGGCATTCACTCCTGGGATGTTTAATATCATGCATTGTCCCACAATATTTGCCAATCTGGAAAAATTATTGAGAAATGGCAACCTAAGTTTCGTTTGGCCTCTTAGCTTTGAAATTTCTAAGTCAAATTCAGAACTGTTAAAGGGCTGAGCTGTATGTATTGGAGTTCCAGCTTTTTACTTAAAATCAAGTATAGCATTGCTTTCATTAGAATTTTATATTCCCAGGAAATCAAGGAAGAGTGATATAAAATTTACATTCTAGAAAATGTGATACAAAATAACAGTTTAGAACAATGTATATCCCAAGGGAATAAATTTATCCCAAGGGAAAAAGTTGTTTATTTATTATAGATGCAACGTATGTGATTATAACATTTGCTTTTCCTAGTATTAAACATCCTTGTTTTTTTAAGCAAATATTGATGGTGATTGGATAAGCTCACACAAAAGCATCAGCATGACAAATGAGCATAATCAGATAAATATAGAACACATCTAGAGCCGAGCAACATAACATTTTTTTTTGATCAGTACCATTTACTATCAATGGGTATCCCAGCAAGTAGCTCAGTGACCCATTATCCAGTGTAAGCTTAGAACTCCTAAAGTATTGTTTATACATTGATATCATCAATCATTGTAAGTGTATGCCCACACGTGCACCTCTACGTGTGGCGGTCAGTGTACGCAGGGCCTACAGAGCAGCACTTGTTAAACAGGGGGTTTGCCTGAATAATGGTTTTATGGTAACACTCCATCCTTGAGTTTGCACTAGATTTGCGATGAGCTATTTAATCAAGTCATTAACATTGACTTTTCTTCAACTTTTGAATGTTATTTTTGAAGTTCTTGAAACTTCACGCTATACAGTCACAGCGTTCCAGGTATACAAATGTGCCAGGAGAAAAAAGGGAAAATGGTTACTACTGAAGACAGACTTTTTCTAATTACAACAGCTGACTAAAATAGTTATGGACCACAGTGCATAAATTACTCTCAATGCATATATATATTCCTTTAGAAAACCATTTTGTTGGAACATAGCAATGCCATTTTACTTCCTTGAGAGTCTATATATCATTTTATAAAACTCCATTTTTAAACACGATTTATAAAATAAAGTAGCATAATGCAAACCACGATGAAACATTAAAAATGGAAAGATATAATCAGACATAAAATATAAATTTAAAAGTGGAGAATTAATGATTTCGCAACAAAGTTTATCATCTGATTGATGCTGGTAAAAAGATTGATCTCAGCAATATCAATGACTTACTTATGTAATGATGGACATAAGTCTTTTGCAGTTAACAGGACTACATATGTGGATAAAAACTACTCAAGTGAACAAGGATTTGCAGGTTTGGGCCCTGTATGTTTACAGATTGACAACAAAAGTTTGGCCATATAGTTAATGTATTTTTTCCCATTTTTACTGCACTGTCAATACCTCATGCTTCAAAACTAACTTTTCCAAAAGATTTTTTTAATATTTACTTTAGAAAGCAAGCGTCCTGAAATGCCACACTCTAAAAAGTGCTGTTATTTAAAAGAGTAACTAAACATCTCAAAACAAATGAATATTCAGGTCAATGACAGATGATATGACCTGTCCTAGCTGATGGGTAGATTGCTAATGAAGGTTTAGAGGCAGCGTGAGTGCTGTATAATAAACTTTCTTTCCCTAACATTTGAAGAGAATAAGATGATAGCTGCTTTCTAATTAGTGAAAAAATAGTAAATCAGCTGTATTTCCTAATTCTACTTAAATTTAATTAAAGCCTTAGCATTCTAAACTGCTCTCCCCTGAATTTGCTTGCCTTCTACTTTACTCCTCAGTATTTCTGTGCTAATGCCGGATGGTTTTCTTTATATTCTGGCTGATAAATATATTCAGTAAAAGCACCCCACTTTAACATTAAATAAATAGTACAGGAATAAATAATGTTAAAGGGTCTCCTTTGATCAGCTTCATACCACCAACAAATGATACCATACCACCTAATGTTTACAGTTGCTACAGCTGCTAGCACTTGCACAGGACAACTATGTAAAGAAACAAATGTGTTTCAAGTCTGATTCTAAAGAAAATTTGCCACAGCTGCTAGAGTATAAAGCAATAAATAATGCTACAAAATACACGGTGAGGACCTCATTTGCCTGCCTGTTCTGTTCAGTCATCTCAGTAGCACTGGCTACAAGAAGCAGCAACCCATTCGTTCCGGGATCAGAAACCATTCCTGCTGGGTGCTCGCTCTGCGTGCACAGAACTCTGACAACTCGCAAGAGTGGCAGAAAGCCCCTTCGTGAAGCAGAGCACTCAAGCTTGCAAAAGGTTAAATGCTGCTGAAATAGCAAGGCATTTCATCTGCCCACGCTTCCCAGCTCCATTCAATTACCAACAGCAGCGGTCCTATAATGCAACATAATACTGTATTATTAAATCAGAGATCCGCATTTACATCTACTTATAGCCTGGACGAAGGCCTGCCATCAGTCAATATCGGAGCAAACAGCCCACAACTTTCCCACACGCAGGCACACCCTGTCACACACACTGACCGACCTTGGAGAAAGAGGTGAGGATGAGCCCTTTCAGAAAGACCTCGTTGTTTCACAAGTTTAGGTTGTTACTGTCTTACACTGTTAGCCAAGCACCCCAAGGTATCACCATCCTTCTGGTACACGCAGGCACACAGAGCAACATGAGGCTATTTTTTAAATCCCTTTTAATTTCTGCTTTGCTCTCTACTTCCCAGAATGACCTCACATACCCCTTCTTCCCCCAGACAGAATCAATTAGAGTTTTTCTTGTCTCCCCAAAAACTGGTGCTTATACAAATTAGCTTCTGTAACGTCTTTTAATACGGTTTTAAAACATTATGAGATTTCTAAAACAGAATATTTTCAGACATTTAAGCACCATCCTGAGAGCAAGTTTGCCACAAAAATAAGCCTCCAACTTCTCATTCTAGATTCATCTCTTGTTTACAGAGCCCGTCTTACTGAAAGCTACACACATCTTTTCCAAGTGTTGCCCCTCCACTGACCTAAGGACTAACAAGCTTCCAACTTTGCTCTGCCTTTAATTGCCAGCTCCTCCAACTCACCCCTACCTGTGATTTATACGTAGGCATCAATTAAAAAAATAATAATAATGACAACTGCTTACCTGATCCAAGAGTCACTAAAGTCCCCAAGAAAAAAGAAAGAAATTAAAAAAATACACCGCGGGGTCCTCGTGCAAGAATCGCAAACGCAGAAACACTTCTTTGTTCGGCGAAGCGAGCAGCAGAGCCGGGCGCGATCCGGCGCAAACTCCGCGGCAATTCCCGGTGCGGCGCCTCCCGCGGGAGGCCAGTGCCCCGGCGCCGGGCGCTGCGGGCGGCTGCTGGCGCCGAGCGGGGGGAGGCGGCGGCGGCGGCCACGTCCCCCATATA